>NW_024412433.1:11462862-11500744 GCF_014898765.1 Herpailurus yagouaroundi
CGAGATCGTGACCTGGCTGAAGTCGGACGCTTAACCGACTGAGCCACCCAGGCGCCCCAGCCTTTCTACCTTTTTATGACGTTAGCAGCCATTGATGATTAATGTCTAGATTCATTCATATGTTAAGGGTTACACAGTGGTGATAATCTAACTCTGTCATTCCTTCTCCGTGTGTCAGCTGGAAGATTTCAGCTAGTATCTGGCACAGTTTACGTCACAAAGGATCAATGTTTGATTCCTGTCCTTTATACACAGATGTTCAAAATAATATATTGGTTTCCTATCACCTTGCAACGGTGATCAATATTTTTGTGTGCGATTGGTATTTTTGTCAATGTCATTACCAACTCCACAGTTGATATAGTTCATATCCTGGGTGTTCACGTAGTCTCATCACTGGCCGGCAAGAGCCTCTGAAAGTTGGCCCTTGAGTGTTTCTGACCAAGACTGTTGACTTAAAGTCATCTGGAGTGCCATCACAGCAGGGCCTGGACTGGTTGGCAGATGAGAGCACCAGAATGCCCAAGCGTGGATTGATCAAAACAGAGGCTTACTTACCAGCGTCACTTTGGCCAAATATGACACCCAGCAGACTGTTATTCATCACCAACAAATGCACTTAACCCACAGCCAATGGCTTGCTTCATCTTTCTATGGTTTATCATCCGATAAATGTCAGAGTCACCAGGCGTGGCTGCAGCACCTTTCTACAAACAGTTTAATAAGTGGTTGTTTCACTATCGCATTGTTCAAAGGAGCAGGAGAAGGTGTTTCCAGACCATCCATCTGGGTGGAAGGTGAAGTTGAAGCCCGAAATATTTTCTCCAAGTAGAGTTGCAAGTCCATATGATGGGCTGAATTTTGGCCTTTTCGTATTCTGTGTCACATCCACGCAGGTTTCCACTTTTAAAAGATCCCAAGGGAAGTTTGCCGCATGTCAGGCCAGACTATTTACTTAAATTTCCTTATCCCTCATAACAACGTGGAAGGAGGTATTATTATCTCCATTTTATTGAGGAAATTGAGGCTCTGAAATGCTGGCCTGCCCAAGGCCACGCTGGAAATGAAGCAAGAAGCTGGGATTCAAACCCAGATTGGGCTATGCCACACCAGCTTCTGCTTCCCGTAACTGAATATTGACCCTGCTTCTGAAGCAGAAATTACCTTCAGAGATGTTAAAGCTGCAGCCAGAGTGATTTTTCAAAATGCTAATGCGATTCAGGCCTCCCCAGACTCCTCCCCCTGCTTAACACCTTTCAGTGATGTCCCCTTGCTCTAAGGCTAAAAGAAAATCTGGGAGGCCCAGAAGCTCCTTGAAAGGGGCCTCCTTCCTGCAGGCCATGCTAGGTCTCCACACCCTGCCACAGCTCCAGTGTGCCCCGGGGAACCACTTTAAGTCTCTGCCACACTGCTCCAGCCCCACTTCCTTCTCGGGGCCTTATATTCTCTTCTGTCCCACCTCAGGACCTTTGCACATGCACTGTTGCTTCCAAAAAGGGACTTCCTTCTCTTTCCCTTTTCATCCCTCAGATCCAGCTCAATGTCTGGGTGTTCAGAGATCCTTCCCTGTCCTAACTAAGCTAGACCCCGTAATAGGTGCTCATAGTAACACATGCCTCTGCTTTAGAGCACTTGTTGCCGTGGCTATTTACAATGCTTTGTGATTTTCAGTTAGGGTCCCTAGACCTGCACTATGTGGTGAGCTTCACCAGGAAGGGGCTAGGTCTGTGTTTCCTCACAATCACTCCTCCTGAATATGGAGCCTGGTCTTGGAAGGGACTCGGTAAATACTGGTTGAATGAATAAATCAACGCAGCAGTGAGGAGGCAGAGAAGAAAGCTTCCTTCAATCCTACGCCATGGGTTCAGGGTTCTGTTCATTGTTGTCTGCTGCGTTGGCTCCCGGAATGATTCCAGTTCTGTCAAAGCTACCACAGTGTTGTTAAAGAACTTGCAAATTTCTGAAATCAAACCTCGGAGGGGAGGAATCTAAAACTGGCTCAAGCCTATCTTATCCCCAAGGGCGACTCAGAGAAAATGACCTGGAGAGGCCCCCAGGAGCCAGGCCACCCCACCCTCAGCACCTGCAAGCGAGACCCAGAGAGGAGGCCCCTCAACTGCCCTCCCTGACACAAAGCAGGACAAGCAGTGGCAAATACCGTGGGAGAACAGGCAGTGGATTCGTGGCCCAGAGCATCTGAGTGAGGAGAGGAGAGGGATTCCCATTCAGGAAGAACTCAGATTTAGACTTGACAATAATCTCTAACTGAATTCGCCCCGGGGTCAAGGTGACCCAGCGACAGAATAGAAAGAAGTTCTTGCCAGACGCACACGCGTGTCCCATGCCCATCCCGGCCCCCTGCGGCACACCCCGAATTCCTGCTTGGAGTGAGTCCTGGATTTGCTTTGCGAATAGCACCGCCATCTTGTTTCCTTGGTTTGCTTGCGTATTAAAAGGCCTGATTTGTTAAGTATAATTATTTTTAAACACACCACCGTCTCCGTGGCCCCATTTTGATGGCTTGTCATGTTTTAAACTACGGGGAGCCTTGAAAACGTGGATGTGGCAGGAACCCTCTCCGAGGTGAGTGCCAAGGTCTCTGCCCAGCCCCCAACTTGGAGAGCTGACCTTTCAGAAGCTCTTTGTCCTCCCTCTGGCACCCAGTTTCGGGCTGGAGAGCCTCGATTCTACATCCTCAGGGTCCTCCTATCTTTGCTTCAGGACCTCCTGATGCCCCAAGCTGACTTTCATTATAAGAGGAGTTACCTGATGACAGTGAGCGGCTACAATCTGGGAAAACCGGAGCAGTGGGTTTTTCCTTTTTATTGACAGCTTGTCTCCTCTTGACTTTTTCCAGCTGGTGGCCACAGAAACCAATGCTAATTTTTATGGTCCGTTTAAGTAATGCGAAAGGCAAGTAATTGTGGCCCCATTAATTCCCCTGGGCCCCCGCCGCGGAGGGGTTTCACAGAATGAATAATCACAGGGCCTGTGTTCAAAGCACAGCAGAGTAATACTCCCCTCGGGTTTTTTTTCCCCCGCCTTTCTTCTGTTGATAGCACCTTCCTTTAGCTGTGGTTTGATTATTTTTAACATTGCTTTCTGATTCACTTTTTAATTTGCAAGAAGCAGTGAGAGAGAAAAAGAAGACGGCAGGCGGGGCGTTGGAACCTATAGACGACACGTAGTGCATACTTCCTGGAAACATTGGTGTGGTTTCTGGGTAGACTGCAGAGAGCAGCGAGAAACTAGACAGCCGAAGGACCCTGGTCCCTCAGTACTAGGCAGTCACCTGGCTTCCTCCTCCCTACAGGTGCCAGGATAAACAGGCGGCAGCCCCCTCCTCGCCACCCCCAGCAGCTGTCCCAGCTGTTGAAGACCTTCTCTTCTGCTGGGGTTCACTTTACTCTGCCCTTTGTGAGTTTGGTCTCAGCAGCTGAATTCTGTCTGCTCAGAGAGCAGGGATCAGGTCATAAGCTGCGTCTCTAGTTTGCCAGGCCATAAAAGGATCATGCCAGGTGGTTGACCGCTCCAAGCCCAGGCCGTTCTGGAAGCCCAGGACAATTGCAACTAGACTTCAGTTACCCATTTATCAGGCATTTACTGGATTAGAGAGGGAATGCAAAAATACCTTTCGGACTTCATTCATCCGTTCATTCAATAAATATCCACCGAGCACCTACTCTCTGCCGGACACTAGGGATTCGGCAATGAACGAGACAGAGTCCCTACTCGCCTGGAACTTGTGTTCCCACAGGAGGGAGAACAAACCATAAACATGTTCGTGGAAATGGACCGGGTGACGCTAAGCGCTCTGATAGAAAATGAAGCAGGGCAAGGGAAGGTGGTGTGGAAGGAGGGGATGTTACTGGGTGGTCAGGGCAGGCAGGCCCAGAGGCAGGTGTCACCGGGAAATTTCTAGAACTTGCACGCATCGGAAGTCATGGCGTGCCTGTAAAATGGCCTGTTGTGGAGACTGGGCAACTGGGCAGTTTCCCTTCCTTGGTCGGATCGTGCCGGAATCAGACATCCTGAACTGCCCTGCCCTGGTCGCCTCCAGAGAACTGGAATCATGGTCTTGGGAAGCCAAGCCAGAGAGAAAAGGTCCCTGCCTCTGCAGCAGGAAGAGTCTCAGGGTAAGAAACGCTCCATTCACGTTGTCAATGGGACGTTGTTCTTGCCCGTTACTGGGGAGAGAAAGGGGCCCCTGTGGGGAGAGAAACCTGCTCTTGTTGTCAGGAAAGAAATACCAGCAAGGCCTGTGGGACTTACAGAAAAGGAAGATAGACCCTCCCCATCCGCCCTCTGTTTTGAAGGGGTCAGACGCAGACATTTTTAAAAGCGGGTCTTGCTGGGGGCGCCTGGGTGGCTCAGTCGGTTAAACGCCCGACTTCGGCTCACGTCATGATCTCGTGGTCCGTGAGTTCGAACCCTACATCGGGCTCTGTGCTGACAGCTCGGACCCTGGAGCCTGTTTTGGCTTCTGTGTCTCCCTGTCTCTCTGCCCCTCCCCCACTCACTCTCTTTCTCTCCCTCTCTCTCAGAAATAATAAATGAATAAGCTTTAAAAAAAAAAAAAAGGTGGGTCTCTGCAAAGACTCCTCTTCCTTTTCTTTTTCTCACCTAATGCCGGCAGGTGGGTAATGGCTCCTTACACAACAGGAGGTGAACGGAGCCCAGTGGAACCATGTCACCACCACACCTCATCTGGAGAAGGGAAGCAATGCACAGAACTCCGCTGCTGATATCCCAGTAATGATGACTAACATTTCCTGGCCCTGAGCCCCAAGCCCCTTGCAGGGCACATGCTGCAGGGTAACCCCATTCGTCCTCACACCAGCCTTTGGTGGTATGTTTTATTTCCTGTGCCCATTTTACAGATGAAGAAACTAAGGCTCCCGAGTTGAGGACTTTGCCAAGGTCACACGGCTGGAAAGTGATGGAGCTGAGTGAGATTGAGATTGCAGCTTGGCGTTTGCTTCCAGAGCCCATGATTTAATGCCCTCCACGGTCACCACTGCACTGTCTGTGGGATGCTCTGATCAACCAAGCACGATCCCACAGGAGAGCAGAAGTCAGGCTGTATGTATGCTTTCCTGGTCTTGATTTAGCCTCTGAGGGTATGAGCACCCGGGGGCCATAACTGGGCTGGTTTAGCCTGAGGTTTCTGCTTTCCGAGGCTGCCTCCTTTGCCCAGAGCTCCAGGCTGCACACTTGAAGGACCTGTTTCCTCTCAAGAAGTTATTTAGATAAGAAAAATTACTTGAAAAGCCACACACACACACACACACACACACACACACACACGAGCTCCGACGGCGACAGTGAAAACGTCCTTAGTCTTCATTTGGGTAATTGTTGCCGGACAGATTTGCCCTCACTGAATGTGCACAGCACCATAGACCTGAGTCCACTTTGGAGGTGGGACAGCCCCTGGAGGAAGTTTACAGGAACAAGCCCATAGCCATTTTTATCATCAGGATAACCTACCACTTTATTGTTAGTCACCGTCCCAGCCCTGGGGCTATGGATGATTCAGAAGGTTGTGGTAAGGATTGCAGGAGGCGAGATACTCCGCACAGCACCTGGCATTTATATAAGCACTGCAGTCATTCTTATTTTAAATAGGCCTACCGACATCCCTTTTCTTCCCTCTGTGTGTGTTGGCTTGCGAGGTACCAGGTCGACCACAAGTGCAGAGTAGCAGCAATTTGCTAGAAGCTGCTAAAAGTGAACCCCGCCCTGGATGTGTGGCTACTGTTTGACCAGTGCGATGTCACATTCTGGTTGGTTGAAACCACCTGCGGTCTGAGGAACCTGCCAGGCCATCGGTGATGTGCAGGAACAGCTGTATTTTACCCAGTCCATACTAGCTTTCATCTGTCCCGAGTATGTGTCTGACTGCCCCTGGTTCAATGGATTCTGCAGTTTAAATGCTGCAAACACATCTAACCAGAGAAGCTACGTGCTCATTTATTACTGTTCTCTTTGGAGGAGGAGGGAGAGTATGTGTGTCTGCATGTGTTTAGGAAGTGGTGAGGAGTTTCTTGAATCAGACCTACATTTCCTATGTGTGCCTTGCACACACAAAGAAACAGTACAGGGGGGCAGTTGTAAGCACAGTTTCCGAGTCAGACTTTCTGGGTTCCAATCCTGGATTTTCCCCTGGAGCTTGAGCAAGTAACTTAACTTTTCTGTGCCTCAGTTTTCCCACCTGTAAATTGGGAATGATACTCTCCCCCGCTGTACAAGATCGCTATGAAGATTAAGTGATATAATATGCAAAAGCACTTAAAACAGTATCTGGCCAATAGTAAGCACTCTGCAAGTGTTAGGTATTATTATTATTCTATTCTCCTCTCTTCCCATCAACCACCTCACCTGCAATTCAGCCAGAGTAAGAGAGCAAATATCATGTGTGTGTGTATACATATGCACTCTTTTTTGTTCTTGTTTCATTTTGGTTTTTTCTATCCTAAGTACCCCATGAGTACAAGCTCAGTTTGTAGAAAAATTTCCAACAATGCTGGCGTGGGGGGTTAAATCGCATCCTCCATTCACCTGGAACCTCAGGCGTGATCCTATTTAGAAGTAGGATCTAAGAAGATGCGATTAGTTGAGGAGGTCAAGATGAAATCATCCTGATTTAGAGTGGACCCTAAAGCCAGTGACTGGTGCCCTTATACGAAGACGAGAGACACACGAAGACGCACAGGGAGGAGGCCATGTGACAGAGGAGGCAGAGATCAGAGTGATGCTGTCAGGACGGCCAGAAACTGCACGAAGCAAGAAAGGATCCTTCCCTAGAGCCTGCAGAGGGAGCGTGGCCCTGCTGACACCTTGATTTTGGGCTCCAAGCCTCTAGAACTGTGAGCGAATAAATTCCAGTTGTTTGCAGCTACCTAGTGTGTGAAACTAACAGCCCTAAAAACAAACACAGTCAGTAAAACCAAAGTTTCCCTGGACCATGGCCAGGAGAGGATCGGCGGCCGCTGCCTCTTGCTGGGTCCTTCAAGGACCATCTCCTGTCTCCCGTGAACGTTGCCTCTGGTTGACGACCTTTAGAAGACACTGGAATCCTCTAGAACGATGTGTCCTTTTTCATAACTTATGGGCTTTCAGGGTCATTTTAACAATGCTAGTTCCTCTTTCTCATACAGGCTACATTTTTGGTCTACCTTAGTCATTTTCTGCATATTTGATTAATATAGGTCCTTTAGTATTAAGATGGGTCCATTCTCTGTAAGAAATGGGAGAGTGCTTTGCCCCATCCTGCGGCTGTGAGCATGAGACACAGTGATCCATACAGGAAAAGGGATTTTCACATGCCAAGTTTCAGATGGAAAGAATGTTAGAAATCGCCTATGCATGTGACTCTTTTTTTTTTTTTTTAATTTTTTTTCAACGTTTTTTATTTATTTTTGGGACAGAGAGAGACAGAGCATGAACGGGGGAGGGGCAGAGAGAGAGGGAGACACAGAATCGGAAACAGGCTCCAGGCTCTGAGCCATCAGCCCAGAGCCTGACGCGGGGCTCGAACTCACTGACCGCGAGATCGTGACCTGGCTGAAGTTGGACGCTTAACCGACTGCGCCACCCAGGCGCCCCGCATGTGACTCTTAACAATGTGGGAGTGACAGTTCCTTTTGAGAATCTGATAGAAGACGCCATCCCCGAACTGTGCACCGAACATATAAACTATAATCTCAGGTCGGTCCTTGTGCCTAGGTTGAAATCTGCCTTGTTTTACAGATGGGGAAGAGCAGGCTCTGAGAGAGAAAGCAAAAAAGGCCTGAAAGGGATCTGTGGGCAGAGCCAGTCAGAGTGCAGATTCTCCATGACATGCAGTCTCCCTGAGGCTCTCTCTGTCTCGGTCTGAAGACCCCAGTTTGCCAGCAGGGGTGACAAAGGTGGGAAAGAGGGCACCAAGAGAAGGGAAACCCTGGACTGAAGGTGGCCAATGGTTAGAGCAGCGGGAGAGTCCAAGGTCTCCACCAAAGGTGCACGTGGAGACCGGGACACCACAGTGGGTTCCTAGGACAGGGCACTTTTCCACTGTCCACCAAGGCCAAAATAAAGGAAAGTAACTTGACATCAGAGCAACAAAAGCCTGGATAATGCGAGGAGAATTTATTTTAAGTAACAATCTCTGCATTTCCATTTCTGAAAGAAGTTTATATAATGTCCTCTGCAAACCTCTTAAAAATAGAATAGCACCTCATCTTTCTAAGCTGATTTATTCTTTTCAATTTTTTCATATTTATTTATTTATTTTGGGAGAGAGAGAGAGAGAGAGAGAGCATGAGCAGGAGAGGGGCAGAGGGAGGGAGAGAGAGAATCCCAAGAAGGCTCCACGCTCCATGTGGAGCCTGACAAGGGGCTCAATCCCCATGAGTCGTGAGATCACAACCCGGGCCGAAATCAAGAGCGGGATGCTTAACTGACTGGGCCACCAAGGCGCCCCTAAGATGATTAAAGTGTAGACAAATATGAAGGCAAGAGGACCAGTGAGTCAGGAATGATAAACACGTGGTCCATGTACACCATTCCCACTCCCTTTGCCTGGGGCAGGCATCGTTGGTCCACGCGGTACCATGTCCAAATCAATACCAGGGGTGGCCTCAGAATCCTTCACCACTCAGCACTCCAGAAGTTACTCCCAGGAGGCAATAAGGTCTGCAACCTATTTGCCATTCTATGGCTAAATGACCTTCCGACACGGTTTCCCGTCCCTCGCGAGTAGATATTTCCCTGTGGTCCCATTTAAATTTTCTGATGGCTTTACCCGGTTCAGCAGAGGCCCAGAGACCTCCCTTTCTAGGGCAGTGATCTCTCCTGGGACTTCTTCTAATAGCTGTGCTCCTACATTCTCAGTCATGTGAAACAGTGAAGAGAGCCCTAAGAATTCTTGCTGACTTCCTTATGTTTACGTAGGTTACGAAGACAGTTCTTCAGAAGTTTCACGTCCAATGTCATTATTGCTCCTAAGTCTTGTGTCTTAATTTTTGATACCTTCTTTTGTAACAATGATCCCCGCCCCCCCCGCCAATCTGGATTACATCCCTAATGTTAGATATTTTAAAAAATAGGGGTTCCTGGCTGGCTCCGTCGGAAGATCATACGACTCTTGAGTTCAGGGTCATGAGTCCCACGTTGGGTGTAGAGATTACTAAAAAGAATAAATTATTTTTAAAATAAATAAAAAGAAAAAAATAGACTGACACAAGTCTAAGTTGCCTCACGAAATTCAAAGGCAATGACAGAGTAAGGAACGGTATGGTATTTGACGTCTTGCCACTCGAAATATCAAAGAAAACCAGCAGTCTAACCCACTAACAGCTTAAATGATGTTGACCGTACAGCCCAGGGGAGCCCCCCCCCCCTTCTTGATTCTGTTCTTTGCTTGCATCACCAAGCATTCCAGAACTATTTCTGGAACTTTCCAACCCTATGTTTGCCTGAGTGCCCCTTGACTGATGATTTGTCTTCTGTGGCATAACTGTATTGCCCCCGAAGGGAGCTACCAAGTTAGCCTAAATGTCGTGCTCCGCCACAGTGGAAGAAGCCACATGCTAGGAACGCTGCAGCCCGTGTTGAGGAGGGCGGCCACGTTTTCCTGTAAGAGACGGGTGGGCAAGAGAGGGCCCGAGCCGGAAGGGGTGCTGTGTCTTTTGCCTTCTAGTTCAAAATCTGGTTTAAAATCAAATCAAAGATGCAAATCGAAGAGGTTTTCATGCTGTCTGTTGGGATTTCTGTTTAACAAATGGTTTGGTCTTCCTGCTTCTATGTTCACCTTCGTCCACTGTCCATTTTCAACCAAATGCTAGAGGGGTCTTTTTAAGCTTTAAGCCAGATCATGTCCCCTTGCCACTCAAAATCCCGTATTGCCTGCCCCCCATTCCCAGCTCTGTCCTCCTGTCCCCAAGGTTCCTCCTCTCCTCTCTGTCTTCTCTGCCCCAGCCTCTCTGACCTTCTTGCCTACATCAGAAAGACACCAGGCTCCTCCCTGGGGCCCTCACTCTGCTTTAGACTGGATACTGCTTGCCCGTCTCCCACGCTTCTCTACGGGGCCTCTCCTGATAGCCCAGTTTAACCTGCACACCATCCGCATTAGCCCTCCCCTCCCTCCTCTCCTTTTTGTTTTTATTTTTAATTTTACTTTCCCCAGAGCACTTCTTACTACTCTGTTTACTGTTTACTATGCAACGATCTCCCATGAGAATGTACGCTCCAAGAGGGCGGGCATCTTTTTTACGAATTTTCTTTTTCACGAATGTATTTCAAGTGCCCTAAACAGTGCTAGGCACTTAAGAAGTTCTCAATTAATATTTGATGCATAGGAGCACCTGGGTGTTTTTCATGTTTATTTTTTAGAGAGAGAGAGAGAGAGAGAAACAGAGAGACAGGGAGACACAGAATCCAAAGCAGGTTCCAGGCTCTGAGCTGTTGGCACAGAGCCTGATGCAGGGCTCAAACTCACGAACCGCGAGTTCCTGACCTGAGCAGAAGTCAGACGCTTAACCGAGTGAGCCACCCAGACGCCCCAGCATCTGACTCTTAATCTCGTCTCAGGTCATGATCTCACAGTTTGTGAGTTTTGAGTTCGAGCCCCGCCTTAGGCTCTTCACTGACTGCACAGAGCCTGCTTGGGATTTTGTCTCTCCCTCTCTTGAGCCCTCCCCTGCTCTCTGTCTCTCTCTTTCAAAATAAATAAATAAACTTTAAATATATTTATGTGCATACATGTATATATATATATATATATATATATATTTGATGCATAAAGGGTTGAACGAATAAACAAATGAGTGAATAAGGCCTTTGTTCTGGGATGAGTATTGATTAGTTGCAAAAACATCCCCACCAGTTGTTGAAGTAAGGAAACAGAGGGAAAAATCAACATGGTAGAAAGGCTGAATGCAAATGATGGCGTTTATTACTGTCCTTCGCATATTACTCACTGGTGGTATTTACATATCTTGATAGGAGGAAAAACATACAATTTCCAGAAAGTCGTTTTCACAGTATTATTTTATTTATTTATTTATTTATTTATTTATTTATTTATTTATTTATTTATTTTAACCAAAGACGTTCCCAGCCGATCTTTGGGTCTTTGGGGCAAAAAACAAAGTGTTGCCTAGATCACTCTAACAGAACGTCAGGTTTGGCTTCATTGGATGGGAAGCAGAAATGTGCGTACAAGGAAGTGACTTAAAAGTCATAAATATTTTGCCCGAAGAAACCTGCTTTTGTGGTTGAATGATGGAATAATTTATGCGAACTACCTTTCAGTGTCTCTAAGTTTGCAGAGGTGAGCTCATGTGATGAGCCAAAAAGCCTTAGTGAGACATGCTCTCTGGACTGTTAATGAAACGCCAGGCCCAAGGGTAACACTAAGGCTGGGTAATGGATTAACAGTGAATAACCATCGTCCCATCCAATTAACTTCTGCGGAGGAAGCAACCTTGAAGCAATATTGGGGTATATAAAGACATCATGATTCTATTTAAAAGAAAGCCCGACACTCGAGGCCCAATGAGATCGTGTCCATAAAGCTCTGAATTGGGGGGGGGGGTAATCTCATACAAAATCGCGTTACAAACTAGATTTACTCAGAGATTTTATGCTTCTTAAGGAAAATGTACATTTTTGTAGCAGTTTGGGTTTTAAAGTTTGACGGGCCTTCCTTGTTTCCTTCAATGTACTTTGCCGAAGTACTTTTCACAATCTAGATGCCGACGTGACTACTTCAGCAGGAACCCAACGGCATCCTACTGTGCGGGCCTAACAAAATTGCAAGCCTAACCTTTTAAAAAAGTACACGTAATTGCTAAGACTTGACGAGAGGTGACTAAAGAAAGCTTTTTAGGTGAATCTCTGGTGTAAATCCAAGGTTAGCAGCATTTCATGGACAGAGAAGGGGGTAACCCTGGTTTCTTAGCCAAGATAGCCTCCTAAGAAAACTCAGGCCCTGTGTTTAAGTCTGGCCTGGATCTGAAAAACCTGGAGGCCTCCTTCTTGCTTCCTTCAAAGTCAGCAGGTGTCAACAGGCTCAATGCCAGGCCATTCTCTGAGACCTGTCTGTGGCCACTGTGCCAACCCTTGTCCCTCTGGCCCTTTCATCCCTAAGTTTTTTCATCACACACCATTTCTTTCTGACCGTGCCTCTTTCTCCTCTTTACAGGGCTTCTTCCCAGGAGAGGAAGATCCTGAGTTCTCCATTCACCCCCTCTGGTTTGATCGATACTTCGTGTGTGCAGTCTTAATTTGTTTTCGAAAAGTCGGTGTTACTACTTTTCTTTTCAGTGGAAGAAACCATGACTCACAAAAGATAAGCTGCTTTTCCAGCTTCACAAAGCAAACGTGACCAAACTCACCTGTCTCCTCAACTTCAGTTTTAGATTAAATGCCCTCCAAAGGCAAGGTCAGGACCTCTCGCTCGCTTTGCCTGTTGCGCATGGGGAGAAGGTGTTGGGATGGATGCATGTGTGGAAAGCAGAGTCTGGTGATACCTGAATTGGCACTCACAGAGCACTGAACAACTTTACGACACACGCTCGCTTGCATTGTTACTGTTGTCCCTTCCCAAACAGGGGACTGGAGGTAGGAGAGGTTAACTGCCTTTCCCCAAACCAGTCGCCAATAGTGGCAGAACCAGGACTTTGCCCACCAGAACACCATTACCTTGTCCCCAGTACCATCTGAGACCCAACCAACCGCACAATATTCGGAGACAGAATAAATTTTGTGCGAATCTCAAATACTGCAAAAGCGGCAATGACCACAAATTGGCAGAAAACATGAAACTGTTTTGCCAGCGTTCAGTTCTTCCAAAGGAGGAAGACAGAGAAACTCAGAGCCAGGCCAAGTTAAAGAAATCTAATTCTCACTCCGTGGTTAGAACTATTCAGCTCAAATAGTTCCTTTAATCCAAATACCAATTTATATAAATAACAAGCCAATGGGTTTAGGAACTCTAAACATCGTCCTTCCTCATTCGTAAGAATTCACTTCTAGAACATTCCTTCTCATCTTTCAGAAAGGTCAGGCATGGGATCATTTCAACCTCTGTCCTACAGTGGCATCCCTGAAAAGGGATTGGATTAGGTGACATAATTGTTTTTCTATTTCTAAATATGAATGAGCACGTTGGCGTGTTATACAACAGAGAAAGAAAAAGAATGGTGTGTGTTCAGGAACATGCCCCATTTCAAGAAGCAGCCCGTGTTTACTAGGGAGTTTGTTCATCACAGATCTGTAGACAGAATGGTAGCAAAAACGCTTACACATGTTTGCACAGGGAACAATTGCAACATGAGTCCAGCAAGTTGAACTAAAACCCATATTTGTGTTTCTTCAACCGATGGTGTTACAGGGGAGCCTGACCCCATTATCTTGACCTCTAGACAGACATACTTAGAATCGAACAAATATCAGACATGGATAGGTATCTAAAGGGTCATATATTTAACATGTTATCTCCCGAATACAGTGCCCTAAGCCACATGGTATGAGAAATAGAGCAAGGAACCAGAGACAGATCTTTTGCTGGAAGGGCAGAGTGTCACAGGAGTAGGGAGATAATGTGCTAAGGCAGCTCAAAGGAAGGCGTGACTTCCTTGGTCTCAAAGGATGAGGGACAGAACACTCTACGGAGGAGGTGGCAGTTGAGATGGGCAGGGTTTGGAGGGCACTTGGCCCCGGGGAAGAAAGACCATCCCAGACAAAGGAAACAACCAGGGTTAAAGCTAGAAGTGGGAAAACGCAGGAGGCAGACAGAGAATGGAGAATCTCATCTGTTCATAGTGTAGGATGCTTGAAGGTCAGACTTTTAATGGCAAATTCTGTTACTGAGATTTAGAAAACATTAATAATTTTCAATGAATTGAGGGTGCCTGGGTGGCTCAGTTGTTAACCATCTGACTTCATTCCAGGTCATGATCTCATGGTTTGTGGGTTCGAGTCCCACATCAGGTGAGCCCCATTTCTCTCTCTCTCTCTCTCTCTCTCTCTCTTTCTCTCTCTCTCTATCCCCTTGTGGGGTTCTCTCCCTCTCTCTGCCCCTCTCTCACTTGTGCCCTCTCTCTCTCTCAAAAAAAAAAAACAAAAAACAAAAACGATTTTCAATGAAGTGAAATTCTCATCAGTTAGCCAGTCCCTTGTCTGACCACCCCCTTACCTCTCCTAGCAGAAGAAGTTTCCAGGCACTTCAAGCTACATGAGTGGTGTAGCCAGTTGGCCAGGAACCCCCCTAGGAAACATTTCATGGAATCATGTTTAACTTTTACAACAAAAGACCTGTCCTTGGTTTGTACAACATGAAAAGTTCTTCAAGCTACAGAGAAGATAGCAAAACAACGCTCCCTTCTCAGAGCTTGCTAAGGAAGACAGCTGTTTGATTTTCAGCGTTCAATCGAACATTAAAGTATGCAATACTTGGACTGACACATCCATGCCTCGTGCTTGATTTCACAATCCAGATGTGTTGAATCAACTTTTCTTATATCTGTGAACACTATAATGGGAAAAAAAAAAAAAAAAAGGAAAGAAGAAAAGTAGGGGAAAAGTGGTTTCTTTTTTGTCCCTGCGTCTCAATTTCTGCATTTCATAATTCAGCAGAATCTGGGAGGCATAGTGTGATATCTCTCCCAAAAAAGGAAAGAAGGTGTTTTCCTGCCAAATTGAATATATAGATTTGGCTGTGAATTTTAAGCCACCTGGTTACATATTTCAAGATTTCTGCTTTTGCCACTATATCTTAGCTCCATCTACGTACAGATATGGGCCGGACAGAACCACAATAAAAGGGCCGACTTTTCACTTTGCCTCGAATCTCTGATGATTTCTGCCTTCTGAAAAATGTACCATGCAATGTTGTGTTTGGCCCAGGCTACTAAAAAAAAAAAAAAAAAGAGACAAAAAAGAAAAATCTTTCTTCAGGGGAATTTGACTCTGTTCCCATTGTTTCTTCAGCATGTTTTCAGCATCAGCACATTGATTATGCTGTCATTAGCCAGAATACCGAGACAGGAAAAGATCTATTAGGTCATCAAAACCCATTCCTGGCGCGGGTCTGTGTCCCCTGGGAGAGGCTGTGACAGGTCACCTTAGGCAAATGACCAAGGAAAATGAAGAGGCGTGTACAGTTTTACTCTGCTACAGTTTTTAATTATTTTAAATTTCCAAAATAACTCCCAGAGATTGTCCATAAAACAGTTCCACTGCCCGAATTGGGTTAGGGGTTCGGGGGGGGGGGGGGCAGCGATTGTGTCCCCCAGGAGACATTTGGCAATATTTAGAGAGATTTTTTTTTTCCGTTGTCGCATCTTGGGGGAGGGGAAGGCGCTTCGGCCATCTATTGGGTAGAGGCCAGGGATGTCGCTAAACATACTACATTGCATGGGCCGTCCTCTACCGCCCCAACACCACCACAAAGGATTATCTGGCCTCAAATGTCATTATTGCCGAGGTTGAAAAACTGGTTTAGGCTTTTTTCCTAAGCTTTTTTGCCTGTTGTCTAACTGTTCACTCAGCCCCAAGCGAAGCCAATTCCTTGGTTACGTGGCTCCAAGGAGCACACGTTATTCTGAAATAAACTATTTAGTTTCCTACTAACTCTGGTTCTTAGTCCTAACCTCAGCAAGTATGAAAAATCATACAGAGAAACAAAGGCACCTTTTCTAGTTATTTCAAGAGGTAGACTGTTTCTAGCAATAGACGAATTGAATTTCATAGGACTCCAGATCAAGTAACTAACATTAAAGAGATGTAAAGAAAAAGAAACCCTCATAGTTGCCTAAATCATTAGAGTCCTATTGTTAATCAGAAACTAATATTTTTGTTTCTATGTATTCTTCAAATAGAAGTTTTGACAGGCAGGGTAGATCTTCAAAGTCAAACCTTAAGTGAAAACCCTTCGGTAGCAAACAAATATCTCAAGAGTATTCCACAGACACTGTATCACCCGCCCTCACCCCAAATCATATCCAGCCTTCATTCTTTTTTAGGAAGTAAAGAAAGGAAAAGAGAAGAGAAGAGAGAAGGGAGCGGTAGAATAAGGGAAGGAAA
Organism: Herpailurus yagouaroundi; assembly: GCF_014898765.1. Taxonomy (NCBI): domain Eukaryota; kingdom Metazoa; phylum Chordata; class Mammalia; order Carnivora; family Felidae; genus Herpailurus; species Herpailurus yagouaroundi. Next base: position 11,478,934 of record NW_024412433.1, read on the forward strand.
GATGAAATAAAAGGAAAGTAGAAAGATAACTATAAGTTTGGTGTCTCCAGGTTCGAAAGGACGTTGGCTGCCCAAAGGTTCCTGGTTGGCTCTTGGGTCTCCAGCTTTCTGTGGAATTTAGCCCTGGCCTTGTTCTCATCTGCAGTGTAGATTTCAATGTAATGTAGATGTCAGTGACATTCTAAAGGGGGAAATAACAGGTAAAACAATTTACCTTATGAACAGTTACTAAAACACTAGCATCAAAAAGGTAAGCAGTATTAGAAATACATTAGCTTGTCATAATATTTTTGCTTGCTTTGAGTTTCTGGTCTGGGGAATCTAATTTGAGTTTATATTTTCAAAGACCAAAGAGCTGTTACAAATTCCAGGTTAGCTCAGATGTTTTGGAAGTGTGAGAAGCAAGCCAGATCCCCTGCAAATCCTTGTGAAATACAGGGAATTTTGTTTAACTCTTGGATGCCGGTAGCAGAATAGTATGTGCCCACGGGAGACATTAAAGACATTTACTCAGTAACCCATTAAGGAGTCATTCTTTCCTTGAAATTGTGCCTTGGTTATGACATTCTGTCCTCTCCCCTGCCCCAAACAGAATCAAGGGTGGACTTTTCTGCACTATTGGGCTAAGCTGAATTAAAATCTGTCACTAGCGTTCAGTTACAACTCTGTTACATTTCCTAATGAACTGTGTCTGATCCTTGGGCATTTCCTGGGGTATTTATGACAATCGTGCAGCTAAGGCTTAGCGGAGACATCCTGGTGATATTTAGTGCGTGAAGCATCTTTACAAAGGATACAGTCTAGAATCTTAGCCCTTTATTGTTATTAAAATCAGTTGCTTACATTCCTCCTCTACTGAATGAGGCCGCCCAGGATACTTCAAACACGAATTTTTTACAGGGAAGACAATAGGAGGGTCGTAACAGAACTAAGAATTGAAAAATCCAGTCCTAACTTTCTCCATAAACTCAGAATACACTTAATAAGCTCTGTTCCTTTCTTTCTGATTTACTTATTTTCTACAAATTGCAATAGTCATTTCAGCTCATGGTGAATAAAAAAATGCCTATCTCACAAAGCAGTAGTGAAAGCAACCTGCCCCTACCCTGCCCTTCCCTACCTGCCCCACCTCCAGCCCCACTGCTTAGAAAGAGGCACTTAATAGTTCCTCGTGTGTTCTCCTAGAAATTTTCAGAGAGAAGAGAGAAAAAATGATTTTTTTTCCTGTGTCCCAACTCCTTTTCTCTCTCTCCCTCTCTCTCTGTTTTTGTTTGTTTTTGTTTTTGTTTTTGTTTTTTATTTCCAGAACTCACAGTGTTTTATATCGCCACTAAGACTTTACCAGGCCAGTCCCTGGGATATATCACTCAAGCTACTTCAAATAAGTGAGAGAGATAATTAGAGAAAATAATCTCTTAATATTAATGGAAGGCTTTAAATAACATTGTCTCCAGCCTTCAGTGAGTTCTCTCTCTATCTACTCTTAACCCAAGTTCCCAAGTTGACTTGGAATGTTGTAGCTGTTTTTCTTTAATTACAAAAAGGGCTTCATGTAGTGAAATGCAGTGGAGCCTGAAAGTAACATCATCCTGCTAATCGAAGGAGACCGTGTGGAACTGGGATGTTCATTAGCGGACACATAGACCTTGAGTATCTTGTTACTTCAAGAGGCAGGACCCTAACTATTCCCTTTAAATCCTAAAGCAGGAATGCATCGGTTTCCCAGCCATCTTCCTGGCTAGTTTCCTGCTCCCCCCGGACATACCTTGAACCTTTGTGCTTTTAAACACATACCAGAAACACACTACTGTATCTGAGCCTGCTCCCAAGGCTCTTCGTACAGTCATTCTGGCCTCCAGTCTGCTCTTAGGGAAACTCACCAACTTCACCCAAGCCACTAAGGGACTGCCACCTGGTGACAGATTCCTGGCTGCCTGTCACCTGCCAGGCATTCTCTGGCTGTCTATTCACGTGGAATCAGAGCTCTACCTGGGTCCGCCTGAGTCATCTCTCCCCAAGCCTGGGGAATCCCTCCTTGGAATGGTTAGTGGGTAACCTGTCCCATCTGGCCCTAGCCTGGGGCCTTTTAACATATATCCCCATGGACAGAACACATGTGGAAGAAAGCTCCTCCCTTCTCTTAAATTCAAATCAGTCCAGAACCGTTGGCACCAATAGAAATAAAACCAAGTTAAGGCACCTGGGTGGCTCAGTCGGTTGAACATCTGACTTCAGCTCAGGTCATGATCTCACAGTTCATGAGTTCGAGCCCCACATCTGGCTCGCTGCTGTCAGCCCAGAGTCTGCTTCGGATCCTCTGTCCCTCTCTCTCTCTCTGCCCCTCCCTCACCTCTTTCTCTCAGAAATGAATAAACATTAAAAAATAAATAAAACAGTAAATCTGCAGAAAGAGAGAGGCATAAATGCCACCTGAGTGAGGGTTGATAGGGAAATAGCTTCCATCGCCCCTCCTAAGCCCCAGTTTTGCTCAAGACAATACTTAGGTCCTCAGGAGCCCGGCATGGGCAGAGAGCCTGGTTGATATGTTCAGAATCTCAACCCTGCTGTCAGCAGCTGGTTCGGCAAAGGGCCAGTGAGCAACCCAGGTGAGGGAAGAGCCCCCCTTAAGGCTCCTCTGTCTGAGAAGACAACAAGATCTTTCTCCTCTCTCTCCAGTCATCATCACGGCGAATACAAGACGCAGAACTTCTCAGTGTTGGCCTACAAATGAAGGCAGCCCACAAAGATGGCACATCTTTGTGGAACTAGATGTGGGGGACTAGAACTAGAACTACAGTTGTAGATTCGGCCACCTTGACCACACCGCACCAGCGCCCCAGTTCTGTGGGCCAAGACAGCTACTTGCTGTTTAAGCCCATTAAGTTCAACGTCTGCTGCTTGACACCGAAAGCATTCGGAATGATACAAAGATAGAGAAGCCAGCAGCAAAGGAACAAAAACAGAATTTCCACCCCACAAACCATATTTTGTCCTCTCGGGCAAAGTAGCTGCTGTGAAAAACAAAGCACACAGTGAGTACTCTGCAGTACCTTACGGTTTCTTTGAATCTGTGTACAACTTCTATTGGATTTGTTTTGGTCTGTTTTGTTTTCTTTATCAAATGAAGACTCAAATTATGTGGGTTTTTTTTTTTTCTTTCCTACTAATCCAGAACCCTGGAACACAGCTAAATGCATAATAATAACAACAGTATCAGTAAGAATAACAATTATATTCAAGGCACTGGACTAAATCCAGGGCTAAGAAAGGTGTAAAGAGAGATGAATCGCCAGGGCTAGACATAAGATGCTCTCATTCTGATTCTATCCCCATAGAGCCTTGGAGAAAGAGCAATTAATGTAATTCTAACTGACAGTAGCCTTGAGTAGAGGTGACATTTGACCTGAGTCTTGAAGTGTTGTTTTTTTTTTCAAATAAAGGAGCTTTGAACATGAAAAATACGGAAAATTATATAATACGCATTCATGTACTATTTTAATAAATACTAACATGTTGCCACTTTTGCTTCAGACCCACTTTTCTAATGAAACTTTTTATCTTGAGATAATTGTAGATTCACATGCAGTTCTGAAAAACATGAGAAATGTAATCTTTACCCAGTTTCACCCAATGATGACATCTTGCAAAACTATACTACAATGTCACAGCTAAGACGCTGACATTGATATAGTCAAGACACAGAACGTTTCCATCGCCCCAAAGATCCCTGATGGTGCCCTGTTATGACCACACTAAACATCTTTCCCGTTATGACCTCTCCTGAAAACCTGGAAACCACTAATCTGTTCTCCATTTCCATGCTTTCCTCGTGTCCCGAACGTTATGTAAATGGAACCATACCTACGTGACCTTTCCGAATTTGCTTTTCACTTGGCTTAACTCCCAGGAGATTCATCCAAGCCATTCTGTGTGCTAGTAGTTCTTTTGTCGTTGTTGCTGAATAGTCTTCCGTGGTGCACAGATTTCTCAGCTTGTTATCCATCGACGGACATCTGGATTGTTTCCAGTTCTGGGCCATCATTAATAACCATTATCATTATTATTGCTACAAACATTCCTGTGCAGGTTTTTGTGTGAACGTAAGCCTTTATTTCTTTGGGATGAAGGCACAGGAGTGCAGTCACTGGGTTGTAATAGTTGCGCTTATAATTTTTTAAGAAACTGCCAAACTCTATTCCCGAAAGTCTGTGCCATCTGAGATTTCCACCAGTAGTTTGATGAGTGCTCAAGTTACTCTGCATCCTTGCCAGCATCTTATGTTGTCACTACTTTGTAGTTGAGCTAGTCTGGCGGGTATTTAATGATACCTCCTTGGGGTTTTGATTTGCAATGCACCAATGACTGCTGATGTTGAATATCTTTTTATATGCTTATTTGCCATCTGTATATCCTCTTTGGTGAAATGTCCCTTCATGTCATTTGCTTTTTCCTTAATTGGCTTGTTTTATGTTTGCTTCACTGTTGAGTTTTGAGACCTCTTTATATATACAATATGCTAGTTCTTTTTTTTTGTTTGTTTGTTTATTCATTTATTTTTAGAGATAGAGAGCACAAGTAGGGGGAGGAGCAGAGAGAGAGGGAGAGAGAGAGAATCCCAGGCGGGCTCTGCACTGACAGTGCAGTGGGGCTTGAACTCACGGAGCAGGAGATCATGACCTGAGCTGAAATCAAGAGTCGGCCGCTTAGCCGACTGATCCAGGTACCCCTACTATGTGCTAGTTCTTTGTCCGGTATGTGGTTTGAAAAGATTTTCTCTCACTCCATAGATTTTCTTTTCTTCCTTTCAACAGGTTCTTTTGCAGAGAAAGAATTCTTCATTTTATGAAGTCCAATCTATTAATTTTTTCTTTTAGGGACTGAGTTTTTATCGTCAAGTTTAAGCACTCTTTGCCTAACTAGATCCTTTAGAGTGTCTCCTATGTTTTCTTCAAAAAGTTCTTTGGCTTTACATTTTAAACTAGATCCATGATCCACTTTGGGTTAATTTTTTTTTTTTTAATTTTTAATTTTAGAGAAGGAGAGAAAGTGTGAGTGTGGGGAAAAGGGTTAAGCATCGAGAGAGAGAGAGAGAGAGAGAGAGAGAGAGAGAGAGAGAGAATCCCAAGCAGGCTCCATACTCAACATGGAGCCCAACGTGAGGCTTAATTCCACAACCCTGGGAACACAACCTGAGCCCAAATCAAAAGTCAGATGTTCAACCGACTGAACCACCCAGGGGCCCCAACTTTGGGTTAATTTTTATAAGGCTTGAGACTTAGGTTGGCATTCATATTGTTGCCTGTGGATGTCTCAGTGTTTCAGCACCATGTGTTGAAAAGGCTGTATTTCTTCCATTGAACTGTTTTGCACTCTTATCGAACATAAAGTGGGCATATCTCTGGGTTCTTTATTCTGTTCCATTGATCTACAAGTGTACCCTTCCACCAACACCGCACGATCTTGATGACTGTAGCTGTACCGTAAGTTTTTAAATCAGGTAGGCTACTTACTCCCACTTTATTCTTTTTTTTTTTTTAATTGTTTCAGCTATTCTGCTTCCTTCCCCTTTCCATGTAAACAAAAATTTGAACGTTTGTTTATTTTTGAGAGACAGAGAGAAACAGAGCACAAGCAGGGAAGGGGCAGAGAGAAAGGGAGACACAGAATCCGAAGCAGGCTCCAGGCTCCAAGCTGTCAGCACAGAGCCCTGTCCAAGGCTCAAACCCACAAACCGTGAGATCGTGACCTGAGCTGAGTGGTCAAACACTTAACGAACTGAGCCACCCAGGGGCCACATTTCTGTATACATCTTAATATAAATCTTCCCTAAATCTTCAAAAACCCTTGCTGGGATTTTGATAGGAATTATGTTAAAACTGTATGTAAATTTGGGGATAATTGACATCATCATTATGTCAAGTATTCAATCCACACACACACTGTGACTCTCAAAGAAGTAGATCGTCTCTGATTTCTTTCGACATTGTGTAATTTTCCACATACAAGTCCTATACATGTTTTATTAGATTTACACCTGAGTAATTCATTTTTTAAAGCAATTGTGAATGGTATTATATTTTTAATCTCAGTATCCACATGTTCATTGTTACTATATAGAAATGCAATTGATTGCGGTAAGTTTGTCTTGTATCCTATGACCTTGCTAAATACACTTATTACTTCTAGGAAATGATTGATAGATTGATGATTGATTTGTTTTTCTCTTGGGATTTTCTACATAGAAAATCATATAATCCTCACCAGGACAAATGTTCTTATGTTATATTATTTCTATTTTCATTAAGGCCAATGTAACTTTTTATTTCCTTTAAGACATTTCACAGTGGTTTCATTTACAAATATTTAGAGATTTTCATGTTATCTTTCCATGTTTGATTTCTAGTTTGATTCCACTGTGGTTGGAAAACACACTGTACGATTTCAATTCTCTTAAATGTTTTGAGCTCTCTTTTGTGGTCCAGGATCTGATCTATTTTGGTCTATGTTCCATTGGTACTTGGGAAAAAATGTGTATTCTGAAGTTATTAGGTGGAGGGTTCTATAAATACCAGTGAAATCTTGTTGGTTATTAGTGTTGAATTCTACACCATTGCTGATTTTCTTTTCTTTCTTTCTTTCTTTTTTAAACAGTTCATTTTTTAAAACATTTATTTATTTATTTATTTTAAGAGAGAGAGAGAGAGAGAGAGAGCGCGAGCACACTTAAGCAGGGGAGGGGCAGAGAGAGAGGGAAAGAGTATCCCAAGCAGGTTCCACACCATACCTGAAGCTCTAACTCATGAACCACGAGATTCTGACCTGAGCCAAAATCAAGAGTTGGATGCTTAACTGACTGAGCCACCCAGGCTTCCCCCATTGCCAATTTTCTATTAAGTTGTGCTAGCAATAGTTGCGCAGAGTGTTGAAGTCTCCAGATACAATTGTGGATTTCTCTGGAATATATATGGGACAGAAAGAAAACCCAGAGATTTAGCACTATGTCATTCTTGGAGACCTGAGGCTCCTAGCCAGTCTGCCTTCTCTCCAAACTTTCAGAGTCTTAATTTTGTGTTTTGTTTTGCTTTAATTTTTAGAAATTTGTTTTAATGTTTATTTAGTTTTGAGAGAGAGAGCCTGAGCAATGGAGGGGCAGAGAGAGAGGGGGTAGAGGATCTGAAGCCAACTCTATGTTGACAGCAGTGAGCCTGATGAAGGGCTTGAACTCACCAAAAGTGAGATCATGACCTGAGCCAAAACCAAGAGTCAGATGCTCAACCAACTGAGCCACCCAGGCACCCCCAGAGTCTTATGTTTGTTTTACATATAATGCCCAGGTATTATAATTGTACTTAGGCTAAAGAAATAGGGAAAATCACATGTACCTGTAACTCCAAGATTTATTATTTTTATGGAAATAAAATGTTATGGTTCATGTTGAACACTTCTTTGTAAATTCTACTCAGTTCCGTGGTCTTCTCTCCTACCCCGTCTATCTATCACATTTAGTTTTTGTTTATCTAGTGGTATTTTTGTGGTTTAAAAATTTACATGTCCCATCTTCTACAAAAACAAATCCAAAATGGGTCATAGATCTAAATATAACATATAAAGCTATAAGACTTTTTGAGAACAATATAGGTTAGTCAGAGTGTTCTTAGATATGATGCAAATAGTAGTGATCCATAGAAGAAAAAATTGATCAATTGGACTTCATCAATGTTAAAAGTTTTTGCTCTGCAGAAGACACCTTTAAGAGAATGAAAAAAAAAAAAAAAAAGGAAAAAAGAGAAAGTGTTTGCAAATTGCATATCTGACAAGGATTTTTATATAGACTATATAAAGAACTCTCAAAATTCAACAGTAAGAAAACAATCTAGTTTTTTTTTTTTTAATGGGCAAAATATTGGGAAAATACTTCACAAGAGAAGATATACTAATGGCAAATAATCACTTGAAAAGATGTTCAAATTGTTAGTAATTAGAAAAAAATCTCTAATTGGGGCGCCTGGGTGGCTCAGTCGGTTAAGCGTCCGACTTCAGCTCAGGTCACGATCTCACGGTCCGTGAGTTTGAGCCCCGCGTCGGGCTCTGAGCTGATGGCTCAGAGCCTGAAGCCTGCTTCTGATTCTGTGTCTCCCTCTCTCTCTGCCCCTCCCCTGTTCATGCTCTGTCTCTCTCTGTCTCAAAAATCAATAAACGTTAAAAAAAAATTAAAAAAAAAGAAAAAAAGGAAAAAACCTCTAATTAAGCCACAGTGAAATATTACAATAGCTATTCAAACGACTAGAATTCAAAGCCTCACAATGCCATGTGCTGGCGAGGATGTGGCACCACTAGAACTCCCTAGACAGGGAAACTGCTGTAACAGTTTCCTATAAAGTTAAATATATACTTACTATACGGCCCAGTAATCCTTCTTCTGTGCTGTTGCCTAAGAGAAATGAAAATCTATGTTCACACAAAAACTTGTGTGCAAATGTCTAACCCCAGCTTTACTTATACTTGTCAAAAACTGAAAATAGCCTAAAAGCCTCTCAACTGGGGAATGGGTAAACAGAACAATATCTATCCACGCAGTGGAACACTACCTAACAATGAAAAAATAACTTGATACGTGCACCAACTTGGAGCATCTCAAGGGCATTATGTTGAGTGAGGAAAGCCAGTCTTAATAGGTTACATTCTCTATGATTCCATTGACAGGACATTCTGGAGAAGGCTATAGTGACAACTTATATGTCAGTGGTTGCCAGAGCGTGGAGGGATCTGGGGGGAGTAGGGTGAGATTTGACTACCAAGAGGGAGCAGAAGCAAATTTAGAGAGGCTGTGAGATGAAATTCTTCTGTGTCTTGATTGTAGTAGAAGTAACATAACTGTATGAATTTGTCAAAACCCGCAAAACAGTACACCCAAAAGCGTATATTTTATTGTATGTAACTAAAAAGTAGAGAAAAAAGTTATTTGAGTGCTGTTGTATACTATACTCCATCCTTCTACAACTTTCTTATTTACTCAACATTTAAAAATTTTCAGATCTATCCATGTCTCAGAAAATTATCGATAGGTAGAATGCATTCCAAGTGGAGACATTATTGAGAACAAAGATTCAGAAACAACATGGCCAGGGAGTCATCTATGCATTCGATTCTAAAATGGAAAATGTCATTCAGATGAGGCAGGTTCCAGATGACCCCGAGGAAAACAGTGCTTGGACACCAAGGTTGACAGAGGTTATCTGTCACCTTCAGGGCTGTTATTCTCAAAAGGTGATTTTTTCCAGGGACCTTAGCTGTATCACCACTAGGTAAAGAACAAGGGGAGACTAGTCTCTACAATCTCTCTAATTTGTTTTCGTTCTCCTGTAAGAATCAAATTTACTTATGCATACTGCTTGGGAAAAAGTACCAGATGTTGGGGTGCCTGGGTGGCTCAGTCAATTAAGTGTCTGACTCTTGATTTTGACTCAGGTCAAGGTCTCACGGTTCTTGAGTTGGAGCCCTGCGTCAGGCTCTGGACTGACAGTGTGGAGTTTGTCTCCCTCTCTCTCTGCCCCTCCCCCGCTTGCTCTCTCTCTCTCTCTCTCTCTCTCTCAAAATAAATAAAAATGAACTTTAAAAAAAGAAAAAGAGAAGGAAGAAGTACCAAATGAGTCCTAATGGTGTTTTATCATCTAAACAGTTGGTGACGCGGGGCACCTGGGTGGCTCAGTTGGTTAAGTGTCCGACTTCGGCTCAGGTCATGATCTCACAGCTTGTGAGTTCGAGCCCCTGGACCTGCTTTGGATTCTGTGTCTCCCTCTCTCTCTCCCCCCCTCTCCCTCTTACTCTCACTCTCTCTGTCTCTCAAAAGTAAATAATAAAAAACATTTTTAAAAAATTAAAAAAATAATAAATAGTTGGTGACATTGGCAGGTCATTTAAATACATGGATTTGCTTTCTTCTCCCATTAAAAATTGCATTGTGCTAAATGATTTTAAGTCTCTTTCTGCTTCTAAAATATTATATGATATTAATCCAACCTCTGAAGCATTCAGTCGTCCACTCAACTAACTGTCTGACATGTCTCAGGAACCTATCTAGGGGTCCTACGCACAAATAAGAATTAGAGTTCTCCATGTAGTGGGGGCTAAGTATGGTCATAGGACAATGGTGGGTTGGTCAAAGCCGTGGGGAAGTGCCAAGGGCAGAGTAATTCATAGCCAATGTGGGAGTCAGGGAAGGGCATGAAGGGTGAGAATACCAAATAAGCATCCAGACACGCCCTTCCCCCACCAAATTCACTGCTGCTTCTCTGTTCTCCACACCTGATTTTGTTCGAGAAAGAAAATTTTTCTCTCCTTCTCCTAATCTGTCAGTGGATGTAAACGAACAGGAAGCTATAGACTCTCAGTCATGCTTAATGCTCAGACGGATATCCTGTCAAGTCTTCATTTCTTATTTAACAAAACATAAAATGAAGGCATCTGAAACTCGGGGCGGGGGGGGGGGGCAGCGTTTCTGTTAATGTAAAGCTGTAAAAGCCTTCCCGGGCGGGCGATGAGTAAGCATTTAGAATCGGGACGTTTTGTTTTTTGTTAAAGTGGTAACAGCCTAGCTTTGAGAAGCATGTGTAGTAGATTTTCCCACACTTCTTATAAAGAAATAACAGAATAAATGTTGTAGAAGATGATTTTAGAGAATGAACATAATTCCTGCCCATTAATTACCACATGATTTGATGCCAGGAATGTTCATTTAAAAACAGTTAACCCAGGGGCGCCTGGGTGGCTCACTCGGCTGAGTGTCCAACTTCAGCTCGAGTCATGATCTCGCGGTTTGTGAGTTCGAGCCCCGCGTCGGGCTCTGTGCTGACAGCTCAGAGCCTGGAGCCTGCTTCGGATTCTGTGTCTCCCTCTCTCTCTGCCCCTCCCCTGCTCATGCTCTCTCTCCCTCTCTCTCAAAAATAAATAAACATAAAAAAATAAAAATAAAAATAAAAACAGTTAACCCCGAAGGTTAAATGACAAGGGAAATCATTGTGGTTAAAAATCTAATGGTCCATTAATGCAGTCTCACATATATGTGAAAAGGCATAAAAAACTTAAGTGTGGAACAAATACTATGTATTAGGAATATATTTGTCAAAGATGAAACAGTTTCTTACATGCTAGAGAATCTTGATTGAGTGGAAAGTTTTTATTCAAGTTTAAATAGGAAATGGGAATTTTTTTTCAGCACTTTTAACATTAATTGCTGAAATTCCTACTAAAATATATAAGCTTTCCTGACTTTTTTTTTTTAATGTTTATTTATTCTTGAGAGAGAGAGAGAGAGAGAGACAGAGTGTGAGTGGGGGAGGGGCAGAGAGAGAGGGAGAGACAGAATCCGAAGCAGGCTCCAGGCTCCGCACTCTCAGCACAGAACCCGACGCGGGGCTCGAACTCACAAACTGTGAAATCATGACCTGAGTCGAAGTTGGACACCCAACCAACTGAGCCAGCAGGCACCCCAAGCTTTCCTGACTTTCTAAGCACAAGTATCATCGTGGTTGAGTTAACCCTTGAAGACTGAGTTATCAAAACATCCATGTTAACGGCCAACTGCAGTGGATGCTAAGGTTGAACACCAGTCCTCAGAACCTCAGGTAGACCCTAGAATATTTTTTTTCAAAGATAAATTCCTGATGCCAGCTTTAAAACATTGTTTAAATCGTCTCCTTTCCCCAGGTGGTAGGGAGCAACCAACAGTTTAGCAAAGAACAACTTCCATTGCATGGACTCTGCCCAGCTGAGATTATACTGTTTTCAGAGAAGAGTGTTCATGAGGATAGGGTGCTGAATCATCACATGGTGGACCTCAAGGAATATTCCTCCTCAGGTATTTTTGAATTATGAAGGGCAAACCAGTTACTTTACAGTGGACAAATGCGGCAGACCCCACCTTCACCAAATGACCCGAATTAACGTTGCAACAATGGGGCGAATCAACAGCACGTGCTCCTGCTAGGATGGTCTGAGAACCTGGCGTCACTCCTGTGGTATTCCCCCCCAGAGTGTGTAACCTGAATCTAGTCGTGAGGAAACACCAAACCACCTGAGTGAAGGGGCAGTCTGCAAAATAACTGACCTGCACTCTTCAAAAATACCAACGTCATGAGAAAGAAAGGCTCGGGGAAATGTCTCAGATCACAGGAGATGGAAGAGACAAGACGACAGGATGCAGGGATGCCTGGGTGGCTCAGTTGGTTAAACATCAGCTCAGGTCATGATCTCACAGTCCTGAGATCAAGACCTCCATTAGGCTCTGTGCTGGGCATGGAGACTGCTTTGGATTGTCTCTTTCCCCCTCCCTTTGCCCTCCCCCCCCAAACAGGAAGATGACTGTATTCAAATTTCACATTGTTTTGCTATAAAATAAGACATTGTGGGGACAACTGACAAAGTTAAAAAGGTCTGTAGATAAGATAATAACATTGATTCAGTGTTAATTCCCTGATTTTGATCATTGTCCTATGGTCATGCAAGAGAATTCATGTTTTAAGGAAATGTAAACAAATATTTAGGAAATAAAAGATCATCAGAGGTGTCTTGGTGGCTCAGCCAATTAAGCATTCAACTTTGGCTCAAGCCATGATCTCATGGTTCATGCGTTCAAACCCCAAGTTGGGCTCTGTGCTGACAGCTCAGAGCCTGGAGCCTGCTTGGGATTCTGTGTCTCCCTCTCTCTCTGCCTCTCCCCTGCTCACACACTCTCTCTCTCTCCCAAAAATAAACATTATAAAATAGTTTTAAAAAATCATTGTGGGGGCGCCTGGGTGGCGCAGTCGGTTAGGCGTCTGACTTCAGCCAAGTCACGATCTCGCGGTCCGTGAGTTCGAGCCCCGCGTCGGGCTCTGGGCTGATGGCTCAGAGCCTGGAGCCTGTTTCCGATTCTGTGTCTCCCTCTCTCTCTGCCCCTCCCCCGTTCATGCTCTGTCTCTCTCTGTCCCAAAAATAATAAATAAACGTTGAAAAAAAAAATTAAAAAAAAAAAATCATTGTGTCTGCAACTTACTCTTAGATGGAAATGAGAGAACCTATAGGCTGTAAATGTTTCGTATCTTAACTGTCATGGTGGTTACAATGATTACACAAATGATTTGTCAAAGTTCATCAAACGTAAATGCATGAACTTCATCGTTTGTAACTATACCTCAATCAATAGAGCTGATTTTTTTTTCAAAATGTTGTTCATTTTGGGGGCACCTTGGAGGCTCAGTCGGTTAAACATCTGACTCTTGATTTTAGCTTAGGTCAAGATACTGCAGTTCATGAGTTCAAGCCCTACGTTGGGCTCTGTGCTGTCAGTGTGGAGTCTGCTTGGGACTCTCTCTCTGCCCCTCCCCTGCTTTCTCTCTCTCTCTCTCAAAGTAAATAAACTTAAAACAAAATGCTGTTCATTTTGATATTGTATGGTATTTGTTGTGACTTATTATTACTCAGATAGTAAGTCATATGAACTACCCTTACGGTTTTTATGTGTGTTATTTTATGTTGATTGATTGATTGCCTAACCTGATACATGAAATCCAATAGCTACTAAATTGTTGCAAGTTATGTCTTTTCATCTCATCTATTTTAAGTAGTTTGCAAATAGGCACATAGGTTCCCATTCAAATCTTGCTTGCTTTTTAAACAGCTGCAAATATTTTCTACCTACAAAAACCTTTTTTTTGCCAACGAAAGATATCTCCAACATAAAACAATCCCTATATGTTGTATTATATAAAAATGAAAAGAGAAAAAAGAGGAAAAGCATGTTGGCTCCTTCAAAGGAAATGAAAAACTAGGACTAGGGCCATTTCTGATCACTAAATAATAGGATTTCAGTTGCTCCACATCCCACAGGAGCTCAGCTATTAACTCAACTTAGGAAAGGGATTGCAAAATGGACTGTCTCCTGTTGTGAAGGAGATTCTGATGCCTTTACATCGCACTACCAAAGGCTTGAAGAAAGGTGAGCCGCCAGGTCAGCATGTACCATAGAAATTGGCTCTCAAACCTCAGGAGCGAAAGGCTGTTAGTACAGGTAGTAACATTCCTGATTGGCATGTGGATTTGGACCTGACCCACATTCGCAAGGCAGGACGTGGATGCAGGCTGCCTCCGGCAGCCAGAGCTTAACAGAAAAGTAAGCTGGAAATGTGATCGCTTTCCTTCCTTCTGGTTCTACCAAAATAACCAGGTGTCCTTGTACACGCTTCTCCATGGCTCAGTTTTCCTATCTACAAGATGAAGAGTTGCACGGAGTAATCTTCTATCCCATGATTCTGAATCTCAGCATCTTTGGTATGCAGCACGGAGGCTTTTCTACCCCCTAATTTTTTTGTCATTTCTCTTCCTCTTGTTTCCCAAACTGACAATATTGTCATATTTATTTTCTACAGTGCTATGTGGGGCATTCTTTGCATAAGAGGAAACATTTACAATTATTTCCATCGTGGTTTTTGCTTACTGGGAGATAGAAAACGTTTCCTTCCCCCCACCTCCAACTAATTCCTGGGACTATCCATAAAACTCTCGCTAGCATGTACACACAGTAACAGGGTACAGATACAGCTAATAGATAGAAATACTTTCTGTTTGTTTAAGTACCTAGGGATTTCTGAGTAAATGAATAACTCTATCTCGCAGGTAGTAATAACATCTGTGTGAATGAACCTGTAGATTCTTTTATCATCATTTACAAATGAACAGATTACAAATTCTGGATTTGACATTCCCGACAGTGTATGAGGCCAGTGTAAGCTTCAGCTTAGAACCTCACCCAGCTTTACCTTATGGTGAAAATGACTGGTTTAAAGTTGGCCTAGGATTGGAAGCTGCAAAGTGCTAGAAGGCACCAGGATCTACCACCCTAAAATATCGCCTCTTTGGCATATGGATCATTTTGGGAACCAGCAGAAGAAGGAAAAGCTTTAAACACAGGGCACAAGTTTCCCTTTTGTAAAGGAAATTTGCACTAAAAGTGTAAATCTCCTGTGCCCACAAGAGAAGGACTCTTAACTATTAATGGAGAGGCACCACAATAAATGTTACTGAACAATCCTTACTTACCATACTTTTGCCGTAACTTGTCTCCCCTTTTCCTTTGTCCAGACTATAAAAGCCATAGTTCCAACATCCCCTTGGGGTTGCTTGTTACTGAGTGCTCCCATGTACATATGCATGAGGCACAGGGTAATTAACTTCTGTTTGTTTTCTCCTCTTAATCTGTCTACAGCCAGATTTACAGAACCCCAGCTGGAGAAACTAAGAGGATAGAGGAAGAGATTTCTCTCCCTTCCCTACAGTGCTGTACCTGGACTAAAATATTAGAATAAACATTCTTACCTTAAAGAAGAGAAATGTGTCAGACTTATGAAAGAAGCTATTTTTCATCCCCTTTGGGGGTCATCCTTGGGAACTGTGTGTCAGGGGTCTTCCTGAGAACAGTAGTCATGAGGGATAGATGTGCATAGAAAGCCAAATTCTGAGATCGATGTTCTACCCCTCCTGGGAGAGTCACAATTTACACTGGCCCATTCGAGGCCCTAAGATATTCTGCATTCATTAAAATGCATTTAACTTTACGATTAACTTTCACTTGTAGCATTCCAAATAAATGACTCAGAACACTTTTTCCACATAAACTCTTCTCGCTCTGCAGAACACCTTTTGGGAAACCCAGCGGCGGCTCTCATTTTTCCCAGCAAAGAGTCCAGAATAATTTCTAAGCCAGTCATTTCAATACCCATCCACCCCCAAGCTTCCTTGGCAGGACAGAAAGAGTCTACCTCAGGGTGCAGGACACCGGGTAGCAATCACCCTGGGAGCACATACAGGAGTGGCAGAGGAAAAGGATTGTGCAACTTGTCTGAGTCCCTGCCTTAGGAGATGGTTGTGGGGATGAACGGGGTAGTGATGAAGGGGAAGAAAAGGTTCCCATTCTTTCTTAGGACCAGCAATCCCCAGATTGCTAAACCTCAAGATGAAAGTCAATGCCGGTGCTTGTATCTGGAAATCTGATCTGGGAGCACAGAAAAGACAATCTGTACTTTCACGATGAAGATCTCAGGCTCCAAATTTGGTCCAAGTTTGGCTCAGCCCCTTGCTGGTCATGTGACGACCCTTGGCAGTAAGCATTCTATGCTTTTGTTTCCTCATTTTAAAGTAGCGAATAAAACAGTATTTCTTTAGCTTGCCGTGATGATTAAATGAAATGTTACAGGGAAAAGACTTAGCCCAGTATCTGCCATAAATTATGTACTCGAAATAAAGTTAGATATTGTCTTATGTCAAAGGTAAAAATACAGTTACAAAATAAGTTCATAAATACCAGCTAACAGTTACAAAAAGTCAGCTGGGGGGGGGCGCCCCAGCTGGGTTCAGTTGGTTGAGCGTCTGTCTTTGGCTCTGGTCATGATCTCACGGTTTGTGGGTTCGAGCCCTGCATCAGGTTCTGTGCTGCCAGCTCAGAGCCTGGAGCCTGCAGCCTGTTTCAGATTCTGTGTCTCCCTCTCTCTCTGCCCCTCCCCTGCTCGAGCTCTCTCTCTCTCTGTCTCAAAAATAAATAAACATTAAAAAAAAAAAAAGTCAGCCGGGGCACCTGGGTGGCTCAGTCAGTTAAGGGTCCGACTCTTGATTTCAGCTCAGGTGATATTCTCATCATGGGTTCATGGGTTCATCTCATCATGGGTTCAAGACCTAAGTCAGGCTCTAAGCCATCAGCATGGAGCCTGTTTAGGATTCTCCCTCTCTCCCCCTCTGTGCCACTCTCCCACTCGTGCTCTCTCTCTCCCTCTCAAAATAAACATAACTTAAAAAAAGAAAAAAGTCAGCCAACAGAGAGCTACAAAACCTGAGTAGCAAGAGTACCTTATGTATTGGGGAGAATCTTTGATTAGGACCCAAGCTCTTTGCCTTAAAAGTGAAGTAACTCAGGAAAGAAAGCCATGACTTAATTAAAGTGCCCGAACAGGTAGATGTAGATGATAAAATATATATACACTTTGCTGAGGTTTTTTTGTTTTTTGGCTTTTTTTTTTTTTTGTGAATCTTGGGCCTTATTGTATCTCTGAGTCTATTTCTAGGAATTACCTCTGAGTCTAATTCTAGGAATTGTAATACTTGTTTAATTTTATTTTAAAAAATTCAATCAGTTGTTTAATGCATACAGAGTTTCAGTTTTGCAAGATGAACAGTGCTGGAGATCTGTTGCACAACAATGTAAACATGCCTAACATTAGTGAACGGTACACTTAAAATAGTTAAGAAGGTTATGTTTTTTTAAACAAAAAGAAAAAGAGAGAGAGAGAAATGAGTTGGATCAGTATCTTGTTTTCACGAGGTCTATAGGAGAGTTGACATCTTCAGCCTGCTCAGTGGCCCCATATATATCAGTAGGGGAAGGTGATGTGAGCAGATACTAAATGGCTTTAGAAAATTTCTTGATTCCACTCAAGATTTGGTAAGAAATTAGGGTTGTTCATGGAATGTGGGGTTGGGGCCTAAGCGGGCTCTGCTCTTACCCTTAAAAAATTTTTTTTAACGTTTATTTATTATTGAGAGGCAGAGAGAGACAGAGCATGAGCATGGGAGGGGCAGAGAGAGGGGGAGACACAGAGTCTGAAGCAGGCTCCAGGCTTTGAGCTGTCAGCACAGAGCCCAAAGAGGGGCTTGAACCCACAAACCGCAAGATCATGACCTGAGCCAAAGTCAGATACTTAACCAACTAAGCCACCCAGGCAGCCATGCTCTTACCCTTTTGAAAGTAGCATATTGGAACTGGGGAATATGTCTAAAACAGAACTTCATTTTCTTTGCAAAACTGCTCCTTCTGTGTCCCACGACCCCACCAACCTTCTCCCCTAAACCAGAAACCTGAGTAGGGGTGTGCTGACGGATGCATAGCAACTAGCTCTACAGAAAACAAAGAGGGAATCTTCACGCACATGTGTGCATGAAAACTTTTACTGCTATAAAGAATGTGTGCCACAAAATTTACAAATGTAATAAAACATATAATAATCCTTACCGTAAATTCTTACCGAATGCTTCTGTTGAATTTCACTGACCTCTCGTAAGCACAGCCATTGTGTGGTGGCACAGATGGAAAAACATGGCCCCAACAATGAATGCTGGGTAATATTAGTATTTTTCTTTATAACAGTTAATATGAAGCCAGGAAGACATATTGGAAGCTCACTCATTCATCAATGATGTGGATGACTTTTAGCTGAATCAGAAGTTTTAAGGTTGTATGTTACTCACAGTGTAATGGCTACAGACATGAAACTCTTTCATGTTTGACTTACTCCATTAACAATATCTCCATCACTTTCTTAAATCTAGACCAGGAGCTGGCGAACTATGCCTGCTGGGCGAAAAACAAACGCAAAAACAACATATCAGGCTGCTTCCTGTTTTTGTCAATAAAATTCTACTGGGACACAAGCCCACTCATTCACATATTGTCCACGGCTACTTTTGCACTCCAGTGGCAGAAATGAACGTTTGGATGGGAACTGTATGACCCAGAGAACCTAAAATATTTACCATCTGGCCCTTTATAGTAAAAGTTTTCTGGTCTAGTTGTCTCCCTGATCTAGAAAATCAACAAAGCAACGAGGTTAAGTCCCGATTTGTAGCTTTTTCCCATTTCTGCGGTGTAAAATGTTCCCACTGTGGCAGGTTTCAAGGAGTTGATGTGGCATCACCGATTGTGACGTGAGGAAGAGGTGCACAGGAGCACATCATTAAGTGGCGTTTCCAGCAAACATAGAGAGTAGATGCAAATAACCTCAGAGCTTAGACAATGGAAAAACGCAGTAAAATAGAGAGTGATGACTTTCGCGAATTTATTACCTTTATATTTAATATAATTCATTTTATTGTCAGTGTGTGTGATTTAAGTTTTAGTAATTGTTATGTGTGCATACAATGGGATCGCCCCCTGGCTCTGGCATGCCACCCTTTGAAGGTCATGTGAGCTCCCCACTTCCCTCACGCCAGCTACATCAGTTTTCGAGTCCTATAATTCCATCATCAGAACCTGTATAACAATCTGTTCTTCTCCTTCCTTAGGGTTAGTTCTTTAGCTCTGGACATCTCCATTTCTTGACCAGATTGTTATAATCTCTTCAAATTGTCTCTTAACTTCTGAATACATCCCTCTGTTCCATCTTCTAGACAATGCTTCTTAAACTATAATGCTGTATCCAAATCATCTGGGATTCTTATTACAATGAAGATAGATGTCCATTCAGTAGGTTTGGGGAGGTCTTGAAATCCTGCATCTCTAACAAGCTCTTGGACAGTGCTGATGCTGGTTGGTCCTGGGGCCACACTTTAGGTAGCAAAGTGGGACTGCTGCTAAATGCTCTCTAAAAAAAATTTTTTTTTTAACATTTTACTTATTTTTGAGAGACAGAGAGACAGAGAGCAAGCAGGGGAGAAGCAGAGAGAGGGGGAGACACAGAATCGGAAGCAGGTTCTAGGCTCTGAGCTGTCAGTATAGAGCCTGACATGGGGCTTGAACCCATGAACCGTGAGATCATAACCTGAGCTGAAGTCAGATGCTTAACCAACTGAGCCACCCAGGCGCCCCTAAACGCTCTTTTTAAAGTATAAATCTGGGGTGTCTGTGTGGCTCAGTCTGTTGAGCATCTGACTCTTGACTTCAGCTCAGGTTACGATCTCACGGTTGTGAGACCGAGCCCTGGGTCAGGCTCTTCTGGGTGTGGAGCCTGCTTAAGATTCTCTCTCCCTGCCCCTCCCCGTCCCCCCCACTCTTGCTCTCTCAATAAAATAAAATAAAATGTAAATCTGGCCTTGTTACTCCCTGTTTCCTAAATACCACAGGCTGTTTCACACCCTTGTGCTTTATTAATATTGCCCCCACTGCTTAAAATCACCCTGCTGCTTCCTGCACCTGCCTGGGAAATGACTTCATTTCAAAGCACTGGCAGCATCTCTTATGAAGCCTCCTCTGACGTCCCCAGTTAGAAAGGAGCACCCTCCTTGTCCCTGCTGCCCCGTGTCAGCACATCCATCTCAAGACACTGCTGCATGTTATTTATTGGTGTGACTTTCTCCGTCATTAAATTCCAACAACCAGAGTTCCCTACACCATATTCTGACCTCAACTCAAAATGTCATTTCCTCAGGGAGTTTCTCTGACCTCCCGGAGAAACCCTCCCGTCTTTGCCTGGTCCCTCTCCATTACGCCAGGCCTATTTCTTTAGACACCTCCACCCTGCAATTATCTTGTTTTAGTTTTTAGTAGAAGCGGTCTTATTTAATGCAGTTGAGACCAGTAGTCGGTAGGACAAAAATTGGGGAATCATAAAAAATGAGGTATATTTATATTAAATATTTTCACGAAAATATCGATAAATGCACGTTCATTTTCTGCAGTTTTAACCTAGAGGCAAGGTCATTATCCTGAGCAGGAGTTTGTTGATTCAGGTTCAGCATCGTCTTTCTTGCATAAGCTAGAGCCATAGAACATCATCTATTATTTTCGGTTCCAGTTTCTTTAAAGCAGAGCAGGAACATAAAGGAACTTGGGAAGCAAGCTTTAAAATATTTTCCTTATCTTTTACAATTAGGCGTTGCCCACGTCTAATTTAACAGCATTGTTTGAAAGCAACCCACAATTATCAAATCTTCCAAAGCATGCAATTTAGTTTTTTTTTTTTTTAAACAGACATTTTGTTTTGGAGTAATTTTAGATTTATAAGGAAGGTGCAAAGACAGTACAGAGGGCTCCTGAGTACCCCTGGCCCCACTTCTCCCAGTCATTAACATCTGCATTTGTCAAAACTAAGAAAATGACACGATGTATTATTAGTAACTAATAATAACTCCAGGCTTTATTGGGATTTTACCAACTTGTCCATTGTCCCTTTCTCACCCAGGGTCGAGCCCCCTGTGCCGCATTGCATTTCGTTATCACATCTCTTAGATTCCTCTGGTCTTTGAGACTTTCTCCATCTTCTCTCACTTTTCATGATCTTGACAGTCTTGAAAAGTACCGGCCAGGTGTCAGTATAATGTCTCCCAATAACTGATGGTTTTTTCAGGAGATTGGAGTTGTGGATTTGGGGAAAGGACACACAGAGGTGAGATGCCCATCGCAGGCACGTAATATCTGTCCACCTGCATCCCTGTTGATAGCAACCTTCACATAATTTACTTTCTTTTTCTTTTTAAAATTTTTTAACATATATTTACTTTTGAGAGACAGAGCACAAGCTGGGGAGGGGCAGAGAGAGAGGGAGACACAGAATCTGAAGCAGGCTCCAGGCTCCGAGCTGTCAGCACAGAGCCCGACGTGGGGCTCGAACCCACAAATTGTGAGATCGTGACCTGAGCCAAAGTCAGACGCTTAACCAACTGAGCCACTCAGGCACCCCCAATAATTTACTTTTTATAAAAAGAATTCTCATCCTTTGAGCACTACATTTTGTTGAGTTATATACTACTTCATTGGATAATGTAATCAGAAACATAAATAGAAGAACACAATGGGGCTGGACAAGTGTGGCTGTCGCCTGGTGGGAGCTGGGGATTTAGGAGCACAGCCATCAGCCTGACAGGGTCTGTTTCCCTCCTCCCCCATGAGTGCAGGGAGCCGGTCTGACATCTTCATCACTGAGTCCCCAGCACTTAACACAGTGCCCAGCACACGGCAGGAACTCATTACGTGCTTGTTGAATGAACACAGGCCCAGAGCAAACCTTAGGTGTTATGTCGGTCAGGGTCCAGCAGGAGATATCTGAACAGAGAGAACTTCATTCTTAACTAAGTG
>NW_024412433.1:11501144-11524517 GCF_014898765.1 Herpailurus yagouaroundi
CAATGTAGTCTTGGTTTCAGGAGTAGAACCCAGTGATTCATCACTTACACGTGACACCCAGTGCTCATCCCAACAAGTGCCCTCCTTAGTGCCCACCCCCCCTCTAGCCCATCCTCCTACCCACCTCCCCTCCTGCAACCCTCAGTTTGTTCTCTGTACTTAAGAGTCTCTTATGGGTTGCCTCCCTCTCTGTTTTTGTCTTATTTTTCTTTCCTTTCCCCTAGGGTCATCTGTTGAGTTTCTTAGATTCCACATATGAGTGGATTCACATGATATTTGTCTCTCTGACTGGCTTGTTTTGCTTGGCCATAATATCCTCTAGTTGCATTCATGTTGTTGCAAATGGCAAGGTTTCATTCTTTTTGATCGCCGAGTAATGTTCCACTGTACATACGTCCCGTATCTTCTTTCTCCATTCTTCAGTTGATGGACTTTGGGCTCTTTCCATACTTTGGCTATCGTCGATAGTGCTGCTATAAACATGGGGGTGCCCGTGCCCCTTCGAATCAGCATTTTTGTATCTCTTGGATAAATACCTAGTGGTGCAATTGCTGGGTCATAGGGTTGTTCTATTTTTAATTTTTTCAGGACCCTCCGCACTGTTTTCCAGAGCGGCTGCGCCGTTTGCATTCCCGCCGATGGTGCAAAACTGTTCCCCTCCTCTCCACATCTTCCCCAACATCTATTGTTTCCTGAGTTTTAGCCACTCTGACAGGTGTGAGGTGGTGTCCCATTATGGTTTTGATTTGTATTTCCCTGACGATGAGGGACGTTGAGCATCTCTTCTTGTGTCTGTTAGCTACGGTCACAGGGATTGTTAACGCAGCATTTGCTACCTCAGTTTCTCCTGTCTACCCCAGTTCTAGAACCATGTCGACCGTGAATCTACAGACACTTATTTTGATAATAAAATAAAACTTGATGCAGTTCTAAGCAGTTAAGGACGAGAATCCAAACATTTAGTATAAAAGCAGTTTTGCAAATGTTTCATTGAGATCTTTCCTCATTAAGGTTTCCAAAAATATAAGTCCAGTAGCGTTTGGCCTGAAGATGCCTTCCTTTTCTGGCAAATCTGCTTAGCACATATAGCTGTTCCTCATTGCCATAAGGAATTTCAAATCAAATTAACAGTCAGGATCGTCTTTCTTGAACAACTAAGTGGTATTGTTAATGTGTTAAGCACTGAGGCTTCCAAATGCTTTGGATGGTGAATGTGACAGAAGGGACAAAAAGGGGGTAGTGGCTTCGTGGTGGCTTCACTAATGCCTTGCTGCTGTTTCATCAGAGTCAACCGCCTGATGCTGTTCAATGACTTTAACTTATTCTGGGTGAGTCGCTCATGTTCCTATAGGAGAAACTGGAGCTTTCTTTCCCCTGAACTCTGATAGGATAAAACTGACTCGCTCCTTAAACTTGACCAAATCATCCTCCACTTGGGTTACGGACATTTTACTGAGCCTCTTCTTAAGCATTTCAAAGTTTCAAAAATAATGCCAATAGGGAGAGCACAGAGACTGTTTACGGCAGCGAAGCTGTTCTGTATGACCCCATAATGGTAGTCACGTGTCATCGTGCATTTATCAAAAGCCACAGAATCTACAACCCCGAGAGTGACCCCTAACGTAAACTATGGACTCCGGGTGAGAATTTATTGATGGAGTTCCTGGATTGCAGCAAACGAACTACTCTGGTGTGGGGGATGTTGATAGCCGTGTGCATGCAGGGGCAGGAATATATGGGAAGCCTCTCTACCTTTGGCTCACTTTTGCTGTGAGTATAAAACTGCTCTGAAAAAGAAAGTCTATTAAGAAAAGTTAAAAAAAAACAATAAAGTATAATAATGCCTTTGCCAAAATCATTATTTGGCTTAAAGGCATCTCCCATGATATACAGTATTCTCCTAAGGAACCTCAGGATTCCCTTTCAATTTGGCGTCTATTGTCCACTTCCAGCCTCCCAGGCCAAATTCCCCATACCTGGGAGGGGTGGCGAGGGGGAGGAGTTACGTAGGTAGGGGTTG
Source organism: Herpailurus yagouaroundi (assembly GCF_014898765.1). Taxonomy (NCBI): domain Eukaryota; kingdom Metazoa; phylum Chordata; class Mammalia; order Carnivora; family Felidae; genus Herpailurus; species Herpailurus yagouaroundi. The sequence goes on from NW_024412433.1 coordinate 11,503,165, forward strand.
TGGTCACCAGACATACTCGAGCCTCAGTTCTGGATCACCCAAGAACCCACGTCACCATAAACCTTTCAGTGGCAGGGGCCGAGTCTGACTTATCTTGGCTTTTCCAGAATGTAACATAGTGCCTGGCACATATCATTTGCTTAATAAATGTTTACCGAGTCTATGAATAAACGAACAAACGAGAAAAACAAATGGAGATTCAGGAGTTGGGCAGAGGCGTTTAGTGGAGAAAAGACTTGAAGAAAAAAGAACAGAGAGGTGACAAAGCTTGTATTTTTAGTACCCCTTCTCCTGTTCCTTGGCAACTCTTGTATGAAGAGAGGCAGAGATTGAGTCAGGAAGCCTCACTCCAGGTTTAGAAAACATTGTCGGGGTGACAGAAGAATCCAGTCCCATCCTTCCTGTTGGCCTTCGCTCAGCCTGACTCCTTGCTTGGGAACACACAGTTCAGAAGCTGACATCTCCAAAGCAGTGGCTTAGAGAGCCCCACGAATTTCAGTATCCAGAAATATAGGGAAGAGAGCAATTGGTCACGAGCCTGGCTGGGTCCGATACAGCCACAAAAATACACATGTGCAGACTCTCGTTGAAGCAAGGTTTTGAAATTCATAAAAATGAACACACATGAGCTCAGGGCAATTTCGACCCTCAATTTTGCAGTACGGGCTGACCGGGGCAGGAGTCATAGACGGGGGACCCAGGCCAGATCCCGCCCACGGACAAAAAAATGTCTGGCATAGGTGTTTTTTGTTGTTGTTTTGTTTTGTCTTGTCTTTAGTTTTAATGCATTGCCAAGATCTAGAAATTGAGAAATTGCAGATCAAATCTGGATTTCCGGCTTCTGGTGAAAAAGCAGATCTGGGAACAGCTGGCCTGTTTCCTGGTAGCCACGATGTGCTGGGGGCAGGGGAGAAGGGCAGCCTACTTCACCTGACTGGCCTCTCTCTCTTTAACCCACCGGCCTGGCCCTGTGGCCGCTGACACGTACACCCCCCCGTTTCTCTGGACACCGCCCAGAAAGGGCCTTCAAGGGGATGACGCTGATGGCGAGGGCAGATTTGTGTGACATGCTCCTGAAAGGATAACATTCCACTAATGAGCCCTTCTGTTTAGGAGGAATCAAAGCTTCCTGGAGACTTTCAAGCACAAGCTCCAACAGAGGATGTCACTGTACTGTAATTGTATCGGGTGATTTAAAGATCCAAGGATCAGGTTTTGTAAATAGGACCAATTGTTCCTGTCCTTGCTCTGGTCCACGTGGCCCATTTTAAATGGCAGGAGAATGCCTTCATGTTTATGTCATGTATGTATCTGGGCCAAATGTCCAAATGAAAGCACGTTTCTTCCACATTTAACATTTCACCATAACTCAAATTAAGGAGAAACCGCTGAACGAGAAACAGTCTAAAAAAATTGGCTGAATTATGAAATTTGCACTTATTTGAAATACCATTTCCTACTGACATTTCCCTTCCGGCTGCCTCGGCATTAATGTAAGAATTATTTATGACTCAGCATTTCCCCACGACAGCTGCCCACAGGACAGAGCACGAACTGAAGAAAAGAAAAGGACCGCGATGACTTCACCCTGTCCGCGTTGGCCCTCCTGGCTGAGGAGAGGCGGCGGCTACAGGAGGCACGGGCTTCCCTGGGGCCACGTTGGGTTCAGATCCTGCCTCTGGAATGTACCAGCTATGTGACCTTGAAGCTATTGTCTGCAACAGGGGTCAGCAAACAATTTTTATAAAGGGCCAGCTCGCGAATATTTTCCGCCTTGCTCTGCATATAGTCCCCGGCACAATCACCCAACTGTTAGTGACTATTGTAGCACAAAACCAGCTGAACACAGTGTATTCGTCCCCCAGGGCTGCCAGAATGAAGCACCACAGACTGTGCGGCCTCAACACCAGAAGTTCATTCTCTCAGGGTTCTGGAGGCCAGGAGTCCAAGATCAAGGTGTGGGCAGGGCTGGTTTCTTCCAAGGCTTCCCTCCTTGGCTCATGGAGGGCCTTCATCTCGCTGTCTTCATGTGGTGTTTCATTTCTGTGTTGTCTGTGTCCTAATCTGTTTCTCTAAGGACATCATTCATATCGGATGGGGACCCACCCTAATCGGTTCATTCTAACTGAATCACCTCTTTGAAGGCCCCATCTCCAAACCCAGTCATATTCTCAGGTCCTGAGGGTTAAGACTTCAACATACGGATTCTGGGGGGACATAATTCAGCCCCTAACAGATAGCATGTTAGGTAAGCAGTCTCGCGGTGTTTCGATGAATCTTTGCACAACCAGGCTTGTGGCCACATTTCGCCTGTAGACTCAGGTTTGCGTGCACTTGGTCTCTACTGCCCCCTTCCTCCGGTGCCTCCCTCTCCTTATCCTTACTCACATCCTTCCACCTAAAAGCCCCTCCCGAAGGTCACCAGTGGCCTCATCTCTCTTGCCCCCAGCAGTGCTGGCTCCGCACAGGTGACTCCTTAGTGAGCCTCTCCTCCCTGGACTCTAGTGAGGCCACACTCCTTCGATTTTCTACCTTTCTGGCCCTCCCCTCTCCTGATTCTTTGCTGGCACCTCCTTCTCTAAACCACTAAATGGATTCTACTGCCTTAAAGCCCAGTGCTTTAAGGGGCTCTCTTCCTTTCTTGCTGTGTAATTTCTTCCCCGGTGATCTCATCACTTCCAATGTCAATTGCCCTCTCTAACCTGAGGACTCCCAAATATACAGCTCGAGGCCGTACATCTAACCCTTCCTGCATATATCCTCTTGTCATTGTTTCTGTACTTTCGTGTGGTGCATCCTGGCTATTTGCTATTTGCTTTTCTTTAACTACGATAATCCCCGGGGTAAATTTAGTGCTGTCCTAAAACCATTTCCACGGCTCATCTGCCCTGACTTGCCCCCCTGCCCCACAGTTGAGGTTGGAGCCCTCTTTCCCTTGTTCCCTGAGCACACTGTATATTTCCTCTTCATTTATAGTCACGAATGTGTGTGTTTGATTGAGGTCTGTCTACTTTGGAGGACAGGACACCCAAGAGAAGCAAGGATCCTGTCTTTTGTTCTCTTGGTATCTGAGCACTGAGCCCAGAGTCTGACACACTCTGGAGTCTCAGTCAATACACATGAGACAATCAAAGAACTCTAAGTAAAATACTTAAATTCTCTGAGATACAGGAGAATGAGTTGACTTCAGCTCAGAACATTTTGTATTAGGCTGTGCTTAGTTAGTTTACCATTTTGCTTATTTTATTTATTTTGGGAGAAAGAGAGAGAGTGTGAGTAGGGGAGGGGCAGAGAGAGAGGGAGAGAGAGAGAGAGAACCCCAAGCAGGCTCAACACTGTCAGCCCAGAGCTTGACGCAGGGCTCGAACTCACTAACCGTGAGATCATGACCTGGGCCGAAACCAAGAGTCGGACATTTAACCGACTGAGCCACCCAGGTGCCCCTGTGCTTGGTTAGTTTAAGATGTGACCCTCCGGAAGGTTTTCCATGTATATTTCCATTCTTTCTATTTTCCTAAATTCTGCCTGTGTGGAAAGTTGAGGTCATTCGAAGAATGAACATCCTGGGCTCTACGTATTTCTTTAGTTTTGTGCATAAAAGAAGGGCTAGAACCCTGGGGGCAGACACTCTTGGTGCACATTCCAAGCCCACTACTCGCTAAAGGTGTGTGACCTTAAGTAACTTGCTTAATCTCCTTACTCCTCAGTTTTTTTCACCTGTAAAATGACGATGCTAACACCTGTGTTAAATATATGGCGTACGGACAGGGACTGACACAGTGCTGGCATTAGCAAAGGTTCCTTATTTGTTTCACAAATACTTATGTGCCTACAAATGGGACAGGTACTGTTTCAGGTGGCGGCGGGGGCGGGGAGGAGGCACACTGTAGTGAGTCAGGGCAATCCTATGCTCAGGGGCTCACGTTCTGGCTGGGAGACGGGCACTAAAGACAAAGCCAGGGGTGCCTGGGTGGCACAGTGGGTTAAGTGTCCGACTCTTGGTCTTAGTTCAGCTCATGACCTCGCGGTTCATGCGTTCGAGCCCCGCATTGGGCTCTGTGCTGATGGTGCGGAGTCTGCTTGGGATTCTGTGTCTCCTTCTCTCTGCCCCTCCCCCACTTATTCATTTTCTCTCTCTCTCTCTCTCTCTCTCTCTCTCTCTCTCTCTCTCTCCAAATAATAACTAAACTTAAAAAAGAAAGACAAGGCCAGGCAAGGGTATAGAGGTTGACAGTGAGGGGGCAGGAGGGGAGCATTTTAGCTGTGGGGATCAGGGAAAGCCTTCCTGGTGAGCTGAATGGAAGCAGGTAAAAAGTAGACACCAGAATGAAACAAGGATCCACACATGTTCATTCTTCTCCCCTTTTGCTTCCCTGAAGGCAGAATTCCCACGCCACCTGGTCACCAGGGAGAATGCCTCCCCCCCACTCACGTCCGTTTGGGTGGGAGCAGTGCCGACAGCAATAGGAGGTGGCATTCAGGGGGCCCTGGGCTGCTATAGGCACAGATTGTTCCATCCAGCTGGGGGTTAAAAGTCAAGGTCTTGGGCTTGGTTTCCACACTCCAGAAGAGTTGATATGCAAACCAGATTAGGCACAGAGAAGTGCTTCTGTGTAATGGAACTTCTGCTTGGAGAATGATAGGTGAAAATAAAACTTGAAGAAATCCCACGTCTCTTTCAGTTGGGTTCGAGGTAGGAGTGGGCAGTTTGTTTTTTGCCTTTGCTTGCCTCTGAACAGAAAACCAAATGAGTCAAAACACAGCCAGAATGGAATAACTTGAAGCTTAAAACCTTAAGGCTGCCCTGGTAGCTCTCAAGGATTCCTGGGGCCCCAGGGTCTAAGGAGGCCGAGTCGGCCATGTCCCGGTGTGGTTGCCTGTCTTTCCATGCTGCCTACTCCTACAAGAGCAGGAACCCTTGGCTGAGTTATCGCATCAGCCTGTTGGACTTACAGAACATTTGAAAGACTTCAGATCTTTGTACTCAATAATTTCTCCCCGCCAGGCTCCATATATTTTCTCCTATCTGGTCAATGTGAGGCAATGAAGGACAAAGAACCCTGTCTCCCGCGAAGAACCTAGCTCTATTTTGTAGCCTTAATAAACTGAATAAAAGGACTTCCTTCCCATCTCCAGAATCCCTTTCCAGCCAGCCAGCTTGTAGCCACGAGGTGGTGAGTCCTTATTACGTGAGAGATAAATTTGCCTTCTAGGGGGACCAAGAATTGTCAACTTGTAAATAAGACATTTCAGTCAGATAAACAGTTGGACCACAGAGGCAGCTGAGAAATTAGAGAAGGTGTTGATACATTAAGATTGAAGAAGCTGAGGGTGCCTGGGTGGCTCAGTCCGTTAAGCATCTGACTTTGGCTCAGGTCATGATCTCATGGCTTGTGGGTTCAAGCCTTGCATTGGGATCTGCGCTGACAGCTCAGAGCCTAGAGCCTGCTTGGGATTCTGTGCCTCCCTTGCTCTCTCTGCCCCTCCCCACTCGCATTCACACGTGCACGTGCGCAGTCTCTCTCTCTCTCTCTCTGTCTCTCTCTCAAAATAAATAAACATAGCTCCAACACAGTGGGGGAGAGCACACATCCAAGAACCACCCCTCTCAAAGTGCTGAGGTGGGAGATTCAAAAGTTGATAGATGCCTACTTTAATTCAAAAATGATACATCAATAAAATAAGGGTATATCCTGTGGAAGAAATTTGGTTCTTCCCATTTTCTCATTTAGGCCAACATTTATGGGGGCCTACTTTGTACAGGACACTCTTCTACATGCTATAGAAGAAGAAACAGATGAATTTGACCCCCTCTTGGGACTGGAGAGCTTTCCCTTGGAGATGGTATGAGGTGGAGCAGAGAATAGAAAAAGAGATACGCACCGAACCTCTTGGGACTTCTTGTGTCTACGGCCTATTAACTTAAGATCACAACACTTGACCAACTGCCGTGGTTCCATTCAACTCTAAGTTTTGGGAGCATAACCGGTCTGTCTTCCCAGACCCAGCCAATTCCTGGACCCCCCGATGTGCTCCCAATGACCAAGTGTTCCCCCTTGGAGTATGGCCATTTGGATCCCAGCTAGCTTTATCCTTGTTTTTGTTTGTTTGTTCGTTCATTTTGGGGGTTTATTTTGGTGGGGATGGGGGGAGCACAAGTGGGGGAGGGACTGAGGGAGGGGGCCAGAGGATCTGAAGTGGGCTCTGTGCTCACAGCAGCGAGCCCGATGTGGGGCTTGAGCTCACAAACTGTGTGATCATGACCTGAGCCGAAGTCAGATGTTCAAGTGACTGTGCCCCCCTCGGTTTTAATAACGAAAGACCTCATCTTAAAATCTCTGTTCCCTCATTTTTTTTTTTTAAATTTTTTTCAACGTTTATTTATTTTTGGGACAGAGAGAGACAGAGCATGAACGGGCGAGAGGCAGAGAGAGAGGGAGACACAGAATCGGAAACAGGCTCCAGGCTCTGAGCCATCAGCCCAGAGCCCGACGCGGGGCTCGAACTCACGGACCGCGAGATTGTGACCTGGCTGAAGTCGGACGCTTAACCGACTGCGCCACCCAGGCGCCCCTCTGTTCCCTCATTTTCAAGGCTGAGGCTCCTCTCTTCATTTCAAGGGGAAAATGACTAATAAAAAGTCAGGAATGATGACCTGGGTATTAGGGTACAAGAAACATGCTGTAGCAGGCTCCAGGTTACCTGAGATGTGTCCAGACTGATTCACAAGTTCAGTCACATTTCTGTTACAGCAGTGTAACGAAAACCAAACAAATTGCCAATTACGTAGTCATTGGTAGTCATCAGCAGAGCTTTTATTATTATCTTTTTCTTTAAAGCTTATTTATTTATTTTGAGGGACAGAGAGCACAAGTGGAGGGTGGGGCAGAGAGAGAAGGAAAGAGAGAACCACAAGGAAACTCTGCACTGATAGTGCGGGAGCCCAAGGCAGGGCTCGAACTCACGAACCGTGAGGTGACGACCTGAGCTGAAATCCAGAGTCCAGTGCCCAACTGGCTGGAGCCACCCCGGCGCCCCCGCCATCAAAGCTTTAATTGGACAAACGGTAGTGCGTTTAGTATACTGCAACGTGTATTTAATATAATGCTGCCGGAACCCATCTGAATTTAGAAATTAGAAAAAGATGTTCTCAAAAGTGACGTAAAGACTCATCTCTGCTCATTTATACAGAGACTCTCTCCAGGAAGATGTAAGCCCCCAGTGCCCGTGGCTGCCTCTGTTTGGAGGAAGCAGGTGCCCCGGGGAGGAGGTGGGCCTGTAGTAGTTTCTGCCCTGCACTCACCTTTGAACTTTCTGCATTTTGTGCCGTGTGTATGCACTGCCTACTCAAACCTAAGTCAGTTTTTATTACATGTTAAGTAATTTTTTTTATTACATACAGAGAAAGAGCTGTAACGCTTATTTATTTTTGTCATGAAGTCACTCCCTCCGACACTTCTCCGGAGTCAGAAATTGTCTCGAGGCCTGGGGAAAGTGACGAATCAAACTTTTTCTGACAGGAGAGACGAGGTCTGAAAATCATGCCTGACGGATGCAATGAAGAGTCCTGGCAAGGGACATGGTGCTGACAGGTGAAGGCGTGCGCATCTGACGGGATTCGGACTTTACGCCAAAGCCAAGACAGAACAAGGAAAAAGATGTGTTTAGAATAGCTTCCTTGCTTCTGTCAGTGTATTCAGCGAATCGGTGTACTTTCTCATCCCCTCTCCATCCTCACTCAGCTAACCGTGGAGTCTTGCTCATTTCTTCTGAAATGACACGACAGTTGAGAGACCCGCTGCTGGTTCGGCACGCGTCGCTGGCTGTGTGCATTTTCCGCTGTACGATGGCTCCCTGTGGCCCGGCGGTGACCTGGGGACGCCTCTGGGCCTGGAGATTGTAAGACTGAGCGATGCAACCGGGATTATAGGAAAGGATTAGCAGCAACAAAGCCCAGTCAACTCGTGGAGAGAGGGGAGAGGTGTGCCTCCATCCGGCCGTTTGACAGAAGTGTGCCAAGGTTTATGTGCGGGGACGTGGCCAAAGAGACCTTTTTGTGATGCCCTTTGACCTTTTGGGGAAGGCAAGCTGCGTCCTACCAGGGATGTGCCCCAAACTTTCACCTGCGGCCCTGACTCAAAAGGGATACCGAGGGGCTGGATACAGAGTTTGTCACGACATCATTCACTGTAAGACGAAAGAGGTCTTGGGGCTCCTGGGGGGCTCAGTTGGTTGAGCGTCCAGCTTCGGCTCAGGTGATCTCGCTGTTCCCAAGTTCGAACCCCACGTCAGGCTCTGTGCTGGCAGCTCAGAGCCTGGAGCCGGCTTCGGATTCTGTGTCTTCCTCTCTCTCTGTTGCGCCCCACCCCCTCCGCCCCAGCCCCCAGCCCTGCTCACTCTCTGTCTCTCTCTCTCTCTCAAAAATAAATAAACATCAATAATAATAATAATAATAAATAATAAAGGAGTCTTTTCTGGGGAAGGTTTATGGGCCTTGCCATCTAATAAGTGGTACATGTGTATGGGGAGGGGTGGCCACAGTTTACGTAACAGATATAGCCTTTCTGTTCCTGTTTCCTCAAAACCCACTTAAAAAAAAAACAACTTGTGGCAGAACAACTTCTAGAATGGCTTCTAGAATACTTCAAAGCTTCTAGAATACTAGAAGGCTTCCAGAATACTAGAAGCTTCTAGAACAGCTTCTAGAATACTTAAAAATGCTGGCAGTGAGCCAAATCATGGTGCTACAGGTAGGAATCTGAGGTAGCCATGGTCTCCCACAGAAGTGCTGTGTTACATGGCATTTAGAGGAGTCAGAGTTGGCTTCTGGCTAACGGGATTAGGGAAGGTTCCGCAAAGAGGGGCTTGCATTGTTCGCTTTGTCGAATGAACCCCAAATCAGTGAAGTGCAAGCAGGCCGAGCCAGAAATCATCTCGGGGGCCAAGACCACACGCATTCCCTGCATCCCCTTGCGTTTGGTAAAAGGTCGCGGCATCCTGGCTCTTCACTGTGCAGTCGGATCCACCGGAGCCAGATGGTCTCTCTAAAAATGTGGCCTGTGGCCACGATTGGAGAGTCGAATATGTGACTTGCATTCTCTTTCAGAGTGAGAATAGATCATGTAAGACAGCGCTGGTTGGCCTGGCTCCGAGAGAAAAGAAGCTAATAGATGAAAATATGTGCCCGAGGTTATTGATTTGTGTCCTTATTTATTCATCCTTCCCTCCTACTAGAAAGTGAACTTCAGGAGGGCGGGGGCTGGGGCTAGGTGACCCAGGACTGCAGCCGAGCCCCTAGACTTGGACGTCTGGCACATGGCGAATAAATACACGGTACGTTTTCCTCGAATGCATGAGGGGCTTTCTCAGAATAAAGTTTTGTGACCTGTGATGGATACAGCTGCTGATTCTCTGCAGTCTTGAAGTCTGGTTTTTGTGTGTGAATGTCCCAACAGAGGACAAGTCTTGATGACAGTCAAGGATTGCGGCACAGACTTCCCTACTGCCCTGAACTCAAGGACAAGAATTCCTCCTGGCTCCTGATAGGCTGCCTGCAGAGTCTGACTTCACATCCAGCCTCTTCGATTAGACTTCAGGGCCAGGCTTGCCCCTCCCAAACATATTTTATTCATTCCTTTTAGCTCCGGGAGGTGAGCCAAGAATTCCAGGAGGAGGCGGAGTCCTTTTCCTGGCCCCGGCTGACGTCTGAGCACATACCGCCCTCTAGCGTTTGCCACGCATTTGACAAAATCCTTTCCAACATCCGCTAAAGCCCCGTGAAAGTGAAGTCTTCTAACAGCTCACAGGCACAAAGATCTCAGCATTCGTGGGGGAGGGAGAACAAACATGCCAGTCTGCCCAGAATAGTCCAGAATGCTGTGAAGACGGCACTGACTATCCAACCCAGAGCTTTGAAAATTAAAAGAAATAACACAAAAGCAGCCTTGTTAGAATCCACATTCAAGGGTTCCCAGACAGAAAGTTCTACTTTGTAATGGAGTTGGACATTTTCCGTAAACTGAAATTAAAATGTTTTTAATGTTTATATACTTTTGAGAGAGACAGAGAGAGAGCACGCGCGCGCGCGCGCACACACACACAAGTGGGGGGGGGGGGCAGAGAGAGGGAGACAAAGAATCCCAAGCAGGCTCCAGGCTCTGAGCTGTCAGCACAGAGCCCGATGCAGAGTTTGAATTCACAAACCGTGATACGACCTGAGCTCAAGCCAGACGCTTAACCGACCGAGCCACCTGGCGCCCCTCCATAAACTGAACTTTAGACTATGGAGTAGAAGCATGAGGATGTCCCTCCAGCTTTTTCATGCTCAAGGTATTGCCTTTTGAATCACCTTTCATATCCTTTTTTGTATTGTTCATTCATTCACACACCGCATACACACACACTCACACATACACAGAAATAAACCCATCCGCTGGGTTACTCTCAATCTCAATGTTAAGACGGCTTGTCTTTCTCACATACCTTCTCATGGAGGGAGAAGGACCTTGGACCTCTAACCCTGACGTCCCCTCCTCTCCACCCCTTTAAGCAGGTGCAAGGTGGGTTTCTGGCACAGCCTGACAAGCATCAGAAGCTGAAAGTCTCATATTCGCTGGCCCAAGCGTGGCCTGGATGAGACTGGTGGCCCAAAACTTCTGTTCTATTGTTTTGGGTTTTTTTAAGACACGAGAACGAAGACACTTTCACCATCAACATTTTACAAACCATCTTCTGAACACTCAATTATGTGTTGTCCTGGGTTACATACTATAGATAAAGAAAGAATAAAGACACACTTTGCATTGAAGGAGCATACTTTTTACAGGTCACCTCATATAGGTGCAAAAATGGCAGGCAACTGCAATTAGAATCACTGCAGGAGGCCCTGGGTGCAGTATAAACAATGCTCCTGTACGTGTGCAGTGCACAACCTGAACATCTTTTTGAAGCAGTCCCGGTAAAATACCTTATTGACAAAAGAGCATGAATGCTCAGACTATGCCTTTAAAAACCCCATTTTGGGGGCACCTGGGTGGCGCAGTCGGTTAAGCGTCCGACTTCAGCCAGGTCACGATCTCGCGGTCCGGGAGTTCGAGCCCCGTGTCGGGCTCTGGGCTGATGGCTCAGAGCCTGGAGCCTGTTTCCGATTCTGTGTCTCCCTCTCTCTCTCTGCCCCTCCCCCGTTCATGCTCTGTCTCTCTCTGTCCCAAAAATAAATAAACATTGAAAAAAAATTAAAAAAAAATAAAAACCCCATTTTGGCTGCCACTCAGCAAATTCGAGAAGTCAGGCTTGTCTTCCCTATGTCCCCTTTTGATTCCCATTCAATTAGTACCATGTGTCTTTCCTACTCACCTGTACGCCCTTCCACCTTTGAGGAGAAGGTGCTTTGAGGTGCACCCTGTTTTTAATGGGACAAAATCCCTTGCCTCAGAGGAACAGAGCTCTGCTGGCAAACTCACAGGCCATGTTCGTGACCAGCAGATAAGGGAGATATTGGAGTAGCACATCTCTGATATCCCTTTAAGCACACTTCCTATGTCTGTCTTTGTTATCTCTGTGAAAAGAAGTCTCTCTCTCTCTCTCTTTTAAATATTTATTTTTTTAATGTTTATTTATTTTGAGTGAGAGAGAGAGAGAGAGAGAGCCAGCAGGGGAGGGGCAGAGAGAGAAGGAGACAGAGAATCCCAAGCAGGTTCCACGCTGTCAGTGCAGAACCTGACTCAGGGCTCGAACTCATGAACTGTGAGATCATGACTGGAGCTGATATCAAGAGTCGGATGCTTAACCAACTGAGTCACCCAGGTGCCCCCCTCCACACCCTCTCTCTTTTTATTTCTTATCCCAGACTCACTGACCAAAGGACACTTGGCCCCAGTGACAGTGTAAATCTGACCTTTGCCTCAAGGGTCTCTGACAGGCAGCCTTGATTACATCTGTGTAATGGGCACAGGAGAAGTATGATTTGTTCTGCACTAAATTCTTCCGGGAAATTTTTTTCTGACTTCTCTTTAAAGTAAATAGAAGCTAAGAGTGGAGGGCAGGACTCTGGGGTTCACGGTTTTCTACTGTAAAACCTAACAACGACTCCGTCCTCTCCAGGCCAGTTTCTAAGGTGTAAGATGCCCAACCAGATGAGTCAATTAGCATTTCAAAGTGATTCCTGAAGACACCTTCCTCTTTCTGAGACCTGAGGGGGGTCTGTTCGCGGGTGGAAAATCTAAGAGAAGTCTAAATGTAACTGCTATCACCCAAGCCTTGTTCTAACCGAGCCCATCACACCATCCAGAAGGTTCTTTCGGGTCCCCACGTGGCTAAATCCAGGGCACCGTGTCCAGCCCTCCTCATCCTCAAGCTCTTCGTAGGACCTGCCTTCTCAGAGCTGCTCGTTCTCTCTGGAAACGTTCTCTCTTCTTGGCACCGTCCCTGGCTTTCCTACCAGAACTCTGCCTCTGCTACCACAGGTCCTGCGGGGGCTCCCCTGACCTGGTCCTTCTCTGGGTCTTGGGCACATCCACAGCCTACGTGGCATCTCCGTGACATGCTGCACGGGTATTTCCGATCCTTCACAACGGAGCCCCGATCTTGTCTTCATCCAAAACAACCCAGCAGCAAAACGGCTCCTCCCACACTGGGTCACTCAGAACTGGGAGCAGGTCTTGCTGTCACCCCTCCCTCACCGACCTTGAAGTCCCTGCTAAGAACACGCTCAACCCCTCGACCTCTTCCCCCCGCCGTTGCCCTGCCTGCATCCAGCCTGTCCCACTCTCCTCCGGTCACAACATCGCCCTCACTGTCTCTCGTTTTCCATCTCCGTGCCTTTCCCGAGCCGTCTCCACACTGTGGCTAGTGGACCCCCTACCCCTGCCCTGAGCGTACCCCCTGCTCTCAGGAGAGAGTCCAGGATTCCACAGGTCCCACAATGTTCTCCCCAAACCCTGACGTCGCATTGCAAGCCATTCCCCACTTCCTTTGTCCACAGCCGCAGGCTCTAGCTTTCTTTCGGTTCCTCTAAGTCCAGAACCTTCCTACCCGGGACTCTCTGAACGTGTTCTTGCCTTTCCCTGGATTGCACTCGTTCCTCCACGTTTGTGGCCACGTCCTGGTCAGATGTCAGACGTCAGCGATTTTCTCCAGGGCACCTTCCCTGACCCACAAGCTGGGTTAAGATCCCTCTTCTATACATTCCTCCTTCATAACACCCCTCACCACTGTAACCAGAACATATCCTTAGTTCTTTGTAATCGCTGCTTTCCAGCTAAATCAAAGGACCTAGTGGCTGCTGAACGTCTTAAGGAATCTGCCTGTGAATGTCTATGGGAGAAATAAAATGTTCTACTGAACACAATGGTAGGAAGTAACAAGACTGGGTTTCTCTAGCGATCCCAGAAACGTGAGCAAAGGTGGGCAGTGGGTGAGTGCTGGGGGAGCAAACGGTATGGAGAGGGACCCAATGCAGTGACTGGAAAAAGCCTTGTGGAAGAACCGAGTTAGCATTTACAATAAACCATTGTGTTTACCCAGGACTCTATGAGCGGATGCACCTGTCTATGTAAAACACTTCGATGACTCAGCTCCTATTGAACATGAGTTCACGAAGAATTTCTCTTCCAAGTAACAAGGACACATATGGCCAGAGAGCTGCCTGTAAGAGAACTGTCTATAGGAGTGGACAGGGTCAAGCCAGGCTCTGGCACGTTGGACATCACCACACCTGGACCCTGACCTGCAAGGGTCTAGGCTCAGATTCCAGGAGGAGGCAGAACTCAGGAAGGCAGGGGATGATGTGGAGGCAGTGCGGGTGGAGGCGGGCAGCCTCCGTCCTGTCCTCGTCTTCTCTCGGAATGAGCTGGCCTCCCAGGCAGACAGCAGAAGCTACAAATGTCACCTTGGAAATTCCCCAAGGTCAATCGTTAGCTGGTAATCCATTCATTGTTTCCAAAGAGGTGACATTAAGGCACATTTATAGCTAATCTGTGTATTCCCAGTCACACGTGGGTGGGAATAAATCCTAGGACAAGACAGAGGCCGATCCAGCACCTGTGCAGTGAGACCCAGTTGGGCATCAGTTCCTCAAGGTCTGCAGCTATCGACTGGCCTAGGCACCCTTGGTTTTTTTGTTTTTGTTTTTATCATTTTTTTTTTGAAATTTCCCCACAATAATAGTAAGTATTTTCTTAATTAAGAAAAATGTTTCTTGGGGTGCCTTGGTGACTCAGTTGGACGAGCGTCTGACTCTTGATTTTGGCTCAGGTCAAGATCTCATGGTTCGTAGCTTCGAGCCCCCGGTAGGGCCCTGCACTGGTAGCACAGAGCCTGCTTGGGATTCTCTCTCTCCTGTCTCTGCCCCTCCCCCTCAAAATAAATAAATAAGCTTGAAAAAAAAAAAAAGAAAAAACATTTCTTTCTTATCAATCAAATAAAGGAAGTCAAAAGGAAGTTCTGCCTTTGAATAGGGCCACCTGCTGTCCCTGCCCCATAATTTATTCTTTTCTTTCTTATTTTGACAACACTTTAACAATGTAAAAACCATCCTGAGCTTGGGGACGGTACAAAACCAGACCAATATCAGATCTGATGACAAGCTGACCCTTGCTTTCGGTAAGGAGAAGTAGTAATGAGAACACTCGATGACACTTTCTGAGTGCTCATTAGGGGCCTTAGGGGGAGGCATCAGATGGAGGGCGGTGGTCAGAGAGGTTAAGTAACTCCCCCAACTCCAGAACAAGAAAATGCAGAGCCCAGATTCAAACTTGGCCACTTGACTCCAGAACCATGTTCTAAATCTCTGTGCCAAGAGATTTAGTCGAGGGGACTTTACGATGGTCCACTCTTTGTGGGATGCATGCCAGCAGACCTTAAAGGGCGGTCCAGTGGGACTCTCAACCGCTGTAGCACAGGCAAAAGGTTCACACGTGAGCCATCATCCAAAGGACTCCTGAGAACCAGGAGGGAAGGACTCAAAAATCTGTGCTCTTCTCGCGGTGGGTGCACGGTGCTTTCCCCACATTTGTAAAGTCGCTCATAATTATTTTTATTGCTTATAATTTTTTTTAACATTTATTCATTTTTGAGAGACAGAACACAAGTGGGAGAGGGGCAGAGAGAGAGGGAGACATGGAAATCGAAGCAGGCTCCAGGCTCTGAGCTGTCAGCACAGAGCCCGACACAAGGCTCAAACTCACGAATCAGGAGATCATGACTGGAGCTGAGGTTGGATGCCAAACCCACTGAGCCACCCAGGCACCTCTTATTGCCTATAGAATCCAGAGAAAGCTCTCCTTCTAGCTTTGGTTGGGAGTAAGGGAGGGGCTGGGGAGAGACACAATGTTTATTACGTTTCTACTAGGTGCCAAGGCACTGTTGTGAGTGCAAGGCCTCCCTTGTGGGTTCAGGGTCTTCAGCTCTGAGTGTTGGGTCTACACTGAGTGCAGGGTGTACGTTGTGAGTACAAGGTCTATACTGTGAATGCAGAGTCAACGTGTGAGTCCAGGGTTGGCCCTGTGAGTTCAGGGTCTCCAGCTCTGAGGGTAGGGTCTACAGCTGTGAGGTGTTTGCTCTCACTGCAATTACCTTACAGCAGTGGAAGACAGACAATGAGCGAGTAAATAGACAACATATTCCAGGTACTAATAAGTGCCTGAAGAAGGAAGGTCACCTGAGTGAGAGAGAGCATAGCAGCGGGAAGTGGCTAAGATCTTTAGAAAGAGTGGATCTTGATGAGAACAGAGAGCCTCTGGAAGACGAGGGGCCAGAGGGTTGAAGCAGAAGGAGCAGTCTGTACGTTGGTCCTTTCTTCTTCTTTTTTTTTTTTTTAATTTTTTAATGTTTGAGACAGAGAGAGACAGAGTATGAGCAGGGGAGGGGCAGAGAGAGAGGGAGACACAGAATCTGAAACAGGCTCCAGGCTCTGAGCTGTCAGCACAGAGCCAAACATGGGGCTTGAACCCATGAACCGTGAGATCATGATCTGAGCTGAAGTCAGACGCTCAACCGCTCAGCCAACTGGGCCACCCAGGCGCCCCTCCGTTGGTCCTTTCCACTGCCAACCGGGCGCTGGCTGGCTGGGAACCATGTTCTGCAGGTCAACAAGGCCCTCTTCCTCCTCTCAGGAAGAAAGTGGTGAAGGACAGGGGTACTGGGCAATCCACACCCAAACCAGGAAAGACCTTGTAAGGGACCCTAACAAGTCTGGATTTTATCCTGGAAGGTTTGGGGCAGGACTGGAAGTTTAAGGAAGGAGAGGGAATTGAACAGGAAAGAGGAGAAATGGGCAGGACCAGACTGAAGAAACAGAAAGAGCTAAGGAAGTGTAAATAATAATAATAATAATAATAGTAATAGTAATAGTAATAATAATAATGATAATAAAAATAGTGAAACTTAGAATAACATATTCTGGTAAAGAAAAAAGTGGCTGAAAGGTAATCTGGCAACTATTAGTTAACACCTGAAGGACTCTTTAATTTTTCATTTTTGCCAGATGATTTCTGGCAATAAGAAATCTTATTTTTGCCAGATGATTCTGTGGACGGAGGACCAGCCTCAAGCTACACAAGCATTCAGGTTAGTTACATGGGGGGAAAAATCCTTGACTGCAGAGAGTGGTTAAATAACCTCTTTTCCTAAGAATCTATAAGGATAAGGCAGACAACTAATGATTTTTGGATGGAAGAAATCTAGTTTAAACCAGTGTTTGAGTGTCCCTAGCAATTGGATCCACACGTTTATTGGTTATTTGATCTCATGTGTATGTACATCCAGTCCGTGAAAACTGGGATTCAATTTTAATGCTGTGTATTGATTACCCTTTGTGTGTTCAGAAAGTCTAGGCTCCTGGAGGGGAAGAATACACCATGTGCACATTAAGGAATAATTTGGAAATAATATACCTCATAACATTGTCGTGAGTATGTTATCAACTATGTCAACAGGGATAAGGAGTCACCAGTCATTCATATTATAAATTATTTACGGAACATGTGATAGGTCCATGGCAGGAACCCAGGTAATGGACCCATAGGCAGGGAATGATAAAAGGGAACAGGCCATTAGTGACTCAGCTCTCCCACTGACCCAGGCACCCAGCTGGCCAGGTCAAGGTTTCAGCTCCAGCTAATCATGAGAATATCTCAGGAACAGGACATGAGACGTGATCTCTAACACCCCTCATCTGTCAGCAGCTCCGGGCTCAGAGGGAGACTGGTCCATTCGAATCATGTTCCACCAGACTATAGGTCTCTTACCTGGAGCTTCGAGGGGTAGGTCTCGAAAAGACAGAGAGCTTTTGCCCTGAAGGCAGAAGCCAGGAAAGGAAACCTAAAACTGGACCCCCTTTCCTGGGGCTGAATGCAGCAGGAGGCTCAGATATGGGAGAGAGGACTGAGAAACAAGCAGGGAACAGGCAAGATGAGAGCCGGGCTGGAGTGAGGCCTCTGGTACAGGCCACGTGTGCATGGAATGGACAGAGCCTGTTAGCTGAGGTCACCGGCACCTGGCTCAGAATCCCAGCTTGACGTCACCACTTGGGGGACCTTGGGCAAAGTACGCGACCTCTTTGAGTCTCAATATTTCCCCTTGAAATTGGAAGACTGGAGTCTTCATTATCCAGAAGTAATTAGTACAGAAGGCAGATATAGCTCAAAGTGAACCAATTTAAATAGGCACCAAAGTTGCACAGCAATAATTGAGTCACAAGTTTGATTACAACCTTGTCCTTAAAAATGCAACTAAAAACAAAGAAGAAGGAACAAAATAAGCAACCAAAGAAAAAGACAAACCAAGAAGTAGACTCTTAACTGTAGGGAACAAACCGATGGTTACCAGAGGGGAGGGAGTGGGGGCACAGGGGAAAGAGGTGATGGGGATTAAGGGCACACTTCTCATGGTGAGCACTGACTAAGATATAGAATTGTTGAATCGCTGTATTGCATGCCTGAAACTAATGTAACCCTGCATGGTAAATACACTGGAATTAAAACAAAAATGAAAAAAATAATCATCGCTAGGCTACAAAAAAGAAACGAAAAATTATGCATGTAAGTTATTTTATTTTAGAGTTAATGAAGCATAGGTTATAATTCCAACTAGGTGCTAATTTCTAGAACAATGAATGGCTCAGATGTGATTGCAGGGTTTCTGGCATGTTTTCCTGAGACAACATTCTCCATGCCGGAGGGATCTGTCAGTTTTTCTGAGGGTTTCTCCTAACATCTCGATAGGCAAAGAATTCTTTCCCCATGATGTGGTATCCAGTTGTCAATACATTCCTTTCAAGAGCAGATAGGAAATGAGCAAGTCTCATTGTTTTTCACTTTAATGTTAACTTTATACACCTTTCTAAAAATTTCTACAGATCATTTCCATTTCTGGCATTACGGTCGACTAGACATGCCGAAAAGTCTCCCCTCCCCACAAAATGCTTAGAACATGGGAAGAAATGGAATAGGGCTGCACACTGAATGGGTGAGGGGAGATCTGAAGTGTGGACCCTCAGAGGGTCCCTGTCAAAGAAAGGAGGGTTTGGGAAAAACCCTCCTGGGACAAAGTGACACATGTAGCATGTCTGCTGTAGTTTGGGTGGTGGGGAAATGGGAGATTTGCAGAAGTATGTTTCATTGTGTGTCTTTCAGTTATTTTCAGCACACACACATACACACACACACACACACACGTACTTGTCTAAATGAGTCCACATTGTTCTGTAACTTGCTTTTTTCCTCTCAATTTGTCTTAGAGATTTTTCAATGTGTACTCTATGCATTTATCTCATTTTTTAAAAGTATAATTTTTTTAAAAATTTATTTTGAGAGAGAGATAACATGAGCACAGGGGAGGGGCAGAGAGAGAGAGGGAGAGAGAGTATCCCGAGCACTGTCAGAGCAGAGCCTGATGTGGGGCTCAATCCCACAACTGTGAGATCATGACCTGAACTGAGATCAAGAGTCAGATGCTTAACTGACTGAGCCACCCAGGCGCCCCTGTATTTATCTCATTTTTAAACAGCTGCATGAAACGCATGTTATAGATATTATTTAATTTGAAAGCACAAAACGACCCCACACTTCTAATTTTTCTTATTTTGCTTTCTTTTTCTATTGAACCTACCACTAATGTACTCAATATTTACCCATGATATTTATGTTTTGTTTCTCTCTATGAGTGTGGAAGCTTCGTAGGGCAGGGATATGTGTTGTGTTTGTTAACTGATTTATCCCATTTGCTTAGAAACAGAGCCTACACAGTAGATTCTCAGTAAATATTTGCTGAAAGAATCAAATTAATGAGCTCTTCTTTAACCAACCCCCCAATGACTTATAAGTTTTCATGACTCTAAACAATGCTGCAAACATCGATGTATGTGCTTCTATGGGCACATTACAAATTACAAGGTCAAATACTCTACATCTAAACAATGATGGTCATTGGATTAGCAAGTGTATGGAAAGCGACCACCATGGGCAAGACAACTCATGATCATTTCCTGTTGATACCTAATAAATGAATCTATTAAAATTGCTACTCCAAACTTTTCCTGGAGGCTTTTATCATTGCTCTGCCCCAAAGAACATGCAAGACTCCAAAGGAACCATGTGTTTGTTCCCACTTTCCCTTTCACCCTAATCCATGTCCTTCCCTCAGATGGGTATTCTCTTCCCTCTGGACCAAGAAGATAGACAAAGCGTGCTCTTGTCTATTTCCTGTTTCATTGCTCTGCGTTGAGCCTTTTTTTGAGGCTATTTTTTGAGCCAATGCAGAGCTGAGCATTTTAGGAAGACGAATGCCAAGGTTCACATTATGTTGAATGTGGACTAAAATCAGGATCCCATTAAGTTAACAACATCGTTAAGATGTTTATCTTGAGTAATGTTCTCAGTGAAGTGCGGAATGTGATGCATCAGGGAAATGACCACATAATGGCAACATTAGACGGGAAGAGACTATCTGTGGGGATCCACGAAGCCGGAAGGACCCGTACAAACCAAATGTCTGGTACGGGCTACCTCACACCCCAGCGCATTTTCCTAATACGTCATGGCCCCCTTCTAATGTCATATGCAACAACATTCCTCCCCAAAGTTCCTCACTCCTAAAGAATCCCATGAACAGTGAATGACCAGATATTCCATGTTAAAGACGGTGCTCTCGTTTCTTTTGGTATTTTTTACCTCAGGTTATTTCAGGAAGAACAACGGCCAGGCCCCACTTTCTAAAAGAGGGTAACTCCATATGAAAGCAAGATCTGAAATGCATCCATTCAAACCCTGCCTCCCATCTTTTGACCGAAGAGGAATAGCATCTTGGGGGTACCCTTCCAGAAGATATGGTTCGGAGCATCGTAACTGACTGCCCAGTGGGAAGAACTAACCTGTTCCCTGGGCTACTGTGACTTCTTCCTCCCTTGTCTCACCTTCCAGTGCTGCTAGCACCCCGAGGATGAACACAAAGGGCCCAGAGTGGTTTTCAAGCCTCTCTGGAGTACGGCCCCTACATTCCTAACTGATCTCCTCCATCCCAGCTCCCCCCTGCCCCCGTGTTCCAATCATACCAGGGCTGTCCCCCGTGCACACCCTGCTCTCAGAGCTGGTGGATGCCCTCCACTTCTCTTTGTGTGCAAGCCCAGCCCTTCAATTTGCAGGGCCAAGATTTGAGTGCAAATGAAAGCCTGCGTGCTGCCTGTCTCAGTATTAAAAAGCGGTAAGTCCCACCAGCAGATTGTTAAAATATGCTCTGTCCTTCTGCCTTGCCAAATATACCTTCATAACAACCAAATGAAAAAATATGTGTAAATCTGTGATTTTTGGCAAAATACCAAAGGCCTCTGAAATTAATCACTATTGCATTATGTCTGGGTATTCTGCTGATGGGTCAGGCTGTTTGGATGAGTAGTAAAATAGAGATACTCATAATTCGTACATTATTATATCTTTATTCCAGAATGTTTTCCTTCCAGACCATTCCAGAATGGTCTAAAGAATTAAAAATGAAATGTAATAGTGTTTCAACTATACAAAATTTGGATCTATCTCACCAACAGGACAAAATATAGGAATTGTAAAGGTAAAACATTTTTGAAGTATTTTTCACATGCTTACAAGTTAACTTTCTTGAAAAAAAATTCTGCAAAATCACCTACAAAACTAAAAGACAAAAACAAATTATAATTAATGAATATCCGCATTAAAAATTTTTTTTATACTTTATTTTTGATAGAAAGAGACAGAGCACAAGTGGGGGAGGGGCAGAGAGAGAGGGAGACACAGAATCCAAAGCAGGCTCCAGGCTCTCAGCTGTCAGCACAGAGCCCGACGTGGGGCTCAAACTCACAAACCGCAAGACCATGACCTGAGCTG
>NW_024412433.1:11524617-11615079 GCF_014898765.1 Herpailurus yagouaroundi
GAAATCAAGAGTCCGATGCTTAACTGACTGAGCCACCCAGGTGCCCCTAAATCAAAATTATTTAAATAAAGCTGAAAATGTTTTAGTGTCATTAAATTTTCGCAAATATATGCAGAGGGTGTGTTTAACGTCCATTCATTGCCCAAGGAAAGAATCAATAGCTTGTTTCATGTGCATTACGTCTAGAACTGCATGTAAACAGATCTAAGAGGAATATGAATTGTGCAATATTGTAAACATTGCTCAGCAACTTCCTGCAACTCTTGCGACCACCACACTAACACAGGAGCACCCCGGGAGCAACCGGGAGCACCCCGGGAGCAACTAATTAGAACCCCGGGAGAAGCCAGACAATGGATGCTCCTCACTCCTAAAGTGAGGCTTTACCGGATGAGATTGTTTTGTATTTGTGCCGAGAAAGATTTAGCAACTAAATCTGTCTTTCCTCTTGCCTAAGTATTTCCGTCGCACAAACCCTCCTTCCACACGCTCTGAAGCAATCGGCCCACAGACCTCCGTGACAGAGGCACCCAAGCTCCCATTTCGGGGACACCGGGCAGGGCTGATGACCCCACTGTCCCGGGGCCTGAGAGGGTTAGTCACCTCGTGCAGCGCAAGCTTAGGCTCACAGGCTGAGCTCTGGACCCTAAGCGGCAGAGGGACCCTTGTGTTCTTCAGTAGATGTCTTGTCCTGTGCTGGTGGCACATGAGACCCTAACGTGCGGGGCCCAGAGAACCTCCTGTCCATATCTAAGGCTGCCCCTCGTGCATGGAAGGCTGCTGTGATTCCTGAGGAACCCTCCCACCCCCTACCCCCAGACCTCCTCTGTGAAGGAGGGCCTATCCCCCGGGCCTTTACAGCCAGGCTCAGCACGTCGCACTGAAGTGACTTGTGTGTACGTGCGCTCCCACTCAGCTGCCTGAGGGCCTGCAGCCTACAAACAAGACTTGCTTGTACTTCATTCTGTCGTATTTTGAAGGCAGTACGTGTTGAGTTTGCCAAATACAAAATTATTTTGAGTAAGTTTTTCCAACTACTACTATTATCCTGTTTATATGCCTTGGTGGAAAGCCACCATACTCTAGGAAAAGCCACCATGCTCTAAGGAAAGCCACCATCCTCTGAGAAAGCCACCATGCTCTGGGGAAAGGCACCATGCTTTCGGGAAACCCACCTTGCTCTGGGGAGAGCCACCACGCTCATGGCCCACATTCCTGGGCTGCACAGCCCCTAGGGTAGGCCTGTCTACATTTACTCACTCACACTTATGACCCTGCCCATGGCTTGAGGAACACCAGAGGCTCCAACGCTTGACTCCATGGCCCAAAGTCTTGCAATTTGGTCTTCTTTTGCCTAACTTCTTTTCACTAACTTTTGAGAGACTCTCCTCATATCTCTTAGTTTATTGGCAGGAAGCATGACAAAGGGTGGCAAAGGCCCCACGGGATTTTCTCCTTGAATCCGGGACGTGGGAGGTTTGGGTGCTTCTAACTGGTCAACACGTCAGCATCAGAAGGTGTTTCCTTTCTCTTAAGAGAAAGGTTATTAGAGAGGACACGGAATAAAAATGGAAAAGATCAGATGTCGTAATTCTAGGCAAGGTCTATAATTCAGATCAAGACTTCAGAGTCAGACTGGCATTGGCTGTGTGGACAAGAAAGACGACAGTAAAATGTTTCAGACCCTCATCGTCTTCTTGTAAAGATGTCTTTAGAACACATAAATTTGGAACTGAAGTAAGCTATGTTATGAGGCCAAATTTTCTCAAGGAAGTAAACCAGAGGCCCTGCAAAATGTGCCCAGGGAAATGGAAATAAACAACAGGGAGGTAGTCAGGTGCTCGGGTCCAGCCAAAGCCAAAGATGGCAGGGAAGGGCCTCCCCCAGCGGAAGGCCCCCCTCGCCGCCTGAGTCTCCCTCCTCCCCTCTCCTGAGTCCTCTCTACTGACACCATGGGGTTCTGTGGCCGCGGTGGCTGTGACTGCGGAAGGGCAGCGGCCAGCAGAAGAGCTGGAAGAAGCAGTGCCCCGCCTGGCGGCCAGCGGCCCAACCTCTGGGCAGGTGCTGCGGGGGACGGGCTCGGTCTCGTGCCGAGATCTTGAGCCATTTTGAACTTTCATCTCTTCTGGCCCACCTAAATATCAAGCTTGGAATTGAAGAGATACCTGACTAGAAGTCAGAAGTCCCAAATTCAAGTTCACGCTCTGCCACAGCAACCTGACGACAAACACATCATCTTAGCCTCCCTGAGTCGTACTGTCTTCCTCACTCGTCTATAAAATAATAAGGTGGAACTAAGAATTTCTGAGGACCTTTACAGCTTTAGCAGCACACGACTCCATTAATTCTGAAAACTAAATTCACCATGTCCCCACCTCACAGATTCCCTTATTTACCTTGGCTATGGTGGACCTTAAAGTTTGTGCATATATATATACACATACACAAATATAAACATACACATATATAAAAACACATGTATCAGCACATATATATATATGCACACACATAATATAAACATATGTATCAGCATATAAATATAAAAACTCTCAATCCAATATGATCTAGCAATCAAAATCCACACTGCAAAAAAAAAAAAAAAAAGAAGAAAAGAAAAAGAAAAAGAAAAAAGGCCACAGCTCACTCCTGAGGGTACAAAACCTCACATTAATGAACTCACTGCTTTTTCATATTTTTCTTCTTTTGAAATATTTACTTTTCTGCCTGTGAAACTTCTGCTGAACTTATATTCCTACTTAAACTAATGGTTATGTACTCTATATTTCTTACAATTTCTAGTGTTCTCAAATTTTCCTAAAATATTCAAAAAAATTTTTTAACGTTTATTTATTTTTGAAAGAGAGAGATGGAGTGTGAATGGGGGAGGGGCAGAGAGAGAGAGGGAGACACAGAATCCAAAGTAGGTTCCAGGTTCTGAGCTGTCAGTACAGAGCCTGACATGGGGCTTGAACTCACGAATGGTGAGATCATGACCTGAGCCGAAACCAAGAGTCAGACGTTTAACCAACTGAGCCACCCAGGCACCCCTAATTTTTTTAAGTGTTTATTTATTTTTGAGAGAGAGAGAGAGAGAGAGAGAGAGAGAGAGAGAGAGAAAGGGGGGGAAGGGCAGAGAGAGGAGACAGAATCCGAAGCAGGCTCCAGGCTCTGAGCTGTCAGCACAGAGCTGGAAGTGGGGCTCGAACTCATGAACCGGGAGATCATGGCCTGACCCGAAGTCGGATGCTTAACTGACTTTACCCAAACATATTTTTAAAAATAAAACTGCAGAAGTCAAATTCAGTGATCCAGGGTCCAGTCCAGCCTCGAGTTTGTGGAAGGTCAGTGACAGCAACACTGGGGGTGGCTTCCTGGAACCGCAGCTGGAGTGGTACATGCTTGAACTCAGTTATTCCACGTGGGGCTTCTTGATTTCCGTGACTTCTAACTACGGCAGGTGCAGCAGCACCCCAGCGCCCCATTCAGCAGTTAGGTCCTAGGGAGCATTTCTGGAGGCCGGCCTGGAACCTGCCCCCGTCCCCGTCCCCGTCACCAAGGCCCCCAGCAATTTTGTACCCATAATTCCACAATTACCTCTCTGAGACTTTGGGGTTTCTGCAATCGACACTGGTAGGCGAGATGCCCCTTGACCATCGTTCTATGTCAAACTGCAGCCACCCTCCAAAGCAGGGAGGAATCGCAGCTCCCTGCCTGTCTCGATAGAATCCTTCCTTTTCCCGAACACTTGCTGCTTCAGCATGGCATGTGAGAAGTCACTTCTGTCTTTTCTATCCTTGGTTTTTGTAACATTCCTTTTTCGGGGTTTTTTTAGTTGTAAAAAGATAGAAATCCATTGAAAACAGTGTCAAAGGGGTGACTGATTATAATATAGAGGCATCTGACCGAAAACAAAGACAGAACCTACAGTCAGTCTTCATGTGGTAGGAATCAAGAAGAAGAAAACCTTTGAGAAGCCAGATGGCTACTCTTTCTCTGACTCACTCTAAAGCCACATGGTCTGTCACTTCTTTCTGCACATCTGCATTTTCTCCTCCTCTGCTTCCTTCTTTTGTGCCGACTGGTTTCTCTATTTCCCCGGGTATAACTCATGAATTTACATGACCTGGTAGAGACTGTGAGTTGCCCTCCCAGTACCCTCTGTTTCCTACTCGCTCTGCCCCCTGCCATTTTACCTGGGCACAAATCAGTTGAAATAATATAAAAATAATAATAACAATACATATAATAAATATTATGTAATCCCCAGACCTCCTTGCAGCTAAATGTTGTCACATGGCTCCATTCTACCCAATGAGACAGCTCTTTAAAAGAAAGACGGTGGGCCTTTCTCTTCCTTTATCCTTCTCAGTGGAGAATAGATATGATGGTTAGAGCTATGGCCGCCATATTTCCATCATGATAATGAAGGGATCAAAGACATGGTGGGGTCCAGAAGGTGGAAGGGTCTCTGAGGAAGTGGAGCTATCATTCAGGCTCTTGAGTACTTACCTCCAGACTTCTTATGAAGAACTAATTTCTGTCTTATGTAAGCCATTGTTATCTTGAATTTCTTTTTACGTGCACCTAAAGCCTAATCTTAATTGATAGGTGTGTGTCCTCCCCATTTCATGCATAACAGACAATAACTACGGTCTTTTCCTTTTCCTTTTCTTTTTTTAAAATTTTTTAAAAAATTTACTTATTTATTTTGAGAGAGAGAGAGAGCGTGAGTAGAGGAGGAGCAGGGAGAGAGAGAGAGAGAGAGAGAGAGAGAGAAAGAGAGAAAGAGAGAGAGAAAGAGAGAGAGAATCCCAAGCAGGCTCTGCGCCGTCAGCACAGAGCCCAATGAGAGACTCAAACTCACGAACCCGTGAGATGGTGACCTGAGCCAAAACTGAGGGTTGGATGCTTAACCAACTGAGTTATCCAGGCTCCGCACTAGTGTCTTTTTCAATTCTAAGATCTCGGGAGAGATTAGAAGAGCTTAGATTCTGTATCTACTTGTATTCCTATTAGCAATGACTGGTGGGAGCCAAGTTCCAGAATACAAATGAGGTACAGAAGGTCTACTCATGTTAACTGTGGGGATTGTTTTTACAGAAGAAGGTATACGGTTCAGAAAGGTACCTTCAAAGTTGTCTGCTGGGAGGAGCCAAGATGGCGGAACAGCATAGAAGCTTTTTGTGTGCCTCGCGTCCATGAAATATACCCAGACCAACACGAAACCATCCTACACACCTAGAGAACTGATGGGAGGATTAACACAACAATCTGCACAACCTGAACCACAGAATTCAGCAGGTATGCGGCGCAGAGACCTGAACTTGGGGAGCAAGAAGCCGCGAAAGGTAGGGAACTGCTTTTGTGGGTGGAGAGAGGACAGAGACTGGTGGGGGGGGAGAATATGGGAAAAGCACCCCTCCCCAAAAGCAGCTGGAGAAAAAGTGGAAAATTGGAAATGGCCGCAGGGACTAAACTAAGAAGGGAGAAAGGAGAAAGGAGAGGGTTTAAATTCCATTAAGACTGTAAACAAGGGGAGCACAACGGCTGCAACTCTGCAGCTCCCTACCTGGCGGTGCTCTGGTGGGAAGGGCGAATCCCCAGGAGCAGAGTGGGGTCTGGGAAGTTCTCGGGCCACAAGGGGAAAAGCGGCTCCACTGCTGGAAGGACATTTGGTGGAGACGGTTGAAGCCACCCGGTCACAGCAGACCCCCGAAAACGGCCACATTCACTAGTGCTGGAACAAGGTCGTTAAGGGTGAAGCCTGGTGCCAGATGTGTGTGGTGATTTTCCATAATCCCTGAAACACTGCTGCTACACTGTCTCGCGAACTTTTTCTGGGGAGGGCTGGCACCTGGCGGCAGTCTCGGGGCACCAGCAGCAGCAGGGTCCAGCGGGTGTTCCTGGGTGCAGCCAACATTTGGCCACTGCTCATTCGGCCATTGCTGGGTGAGACCCTCCCGCAGAGGGACGGAAAGGGTCAAAGCCGCAGTCCTTCGGAAGTAAGGGTCCAGGAAAACAGCCAGGGGAAAAGAGAGAGGTACTGCCTGTGGCCTGGTCGCGGGGAGTCAAAGAGCAGGGAGTGGACGACAGCTGAAGACGGAGGACAGACTGGGTAGCTGGGTTGCGCATTTTCACCGCTCCCGCACATGCGCATATGCATTTACGACCACCGCAACAATCCACCCCGGTAGGCTAGCAGCGCCATCTAGTGGAGAATGGAGCTGTTACACTGAGCCCCACCCAACTGGGCCAACTTCGCTCTTCAAGAACGCAAGTCTCACTGCCGGCTTAATTTATGGACTATAAAGAGCTACATAGACTGACTTCTAGGGGAAAACGAAGCAATTTCAGTCTTACTTCAATCTGTTAGCAAGTTCATCTATTCAATTTTCTTTTTATTTCTTTTTCCTTTTTCTCTTTTACAATTCTTTTTCTTGAATACAGAAAGAAAAATTCATTTTTATTTTCAATTTTTATTAAAAATATCTTTCTTTAAGTTTTATTACTTTTTTTTTACTTTTGTGTAAATTTTTTCAAATTCTACTTTATTTCCATCATTTTATTTTAGTCTACTTCCGTGTACTCACCTTTTCAAATTTTCAAACAATTTCCTCTTTTCTCTTTCTTTTACTTTTTTTCCTCTTTTTTGTTTCTTTTCTTTTTCTTGAATGCAGAAAGAGAAAAACTTCATTTTTACTTTCAATTTCCTTTAAATATTTTTATTTAATTTTATTACTATATTTTTTGCTTTTATGTAAATTTTTTCAAATTCTATTTTACTTCCATCATTTAATTTAGTCTACTACAGTGTATTCACTTTTTCAAATTTTCAAATGATTTCTTTTTTTCTTTTCTTTTTCTTTTTTTCTTTTTTGTTTCTTTTCTTTTTTTCTTAAGTACAGAAAATGGAAAAATTCATATTTATTTTTAATTATTATTAAAAATGTTTTTATTTAATTTTTTTCTACTATATTCTTTACTTTTGTGTATATTTTTTCAAATTATATTTTATCCCCATCATCTCATTTTAGTCTACTTCAGTGTATTCATTTTTTCAAATTCTCAAACGATTTCCCTTTTTTTTTCTCTCCCCCCCCTTTTTTCCCCCTCTAATCTGTCAAACGACTTTCAAATTAATTTTTAATTTTAATATTTTTAAATTTTAATTGTTTAATTTCAATTTTTCTACCTCATTAATTCCTTTTCTCCCTTCAAAATGACAAAATGAAGGAATTCACCCCAAAAAAAGAGCATGAAGAAATGACAGCCAGGGATTTAACCAACACAGATACAACAAGGTGTCTGAACCAGAATTTAGAATTGCAATAATAATAATACTAGCTGGAGTTGAAAATAGATTAGAATCCCCTTCTGCAGAGATAAAAGAAGTAAAAAATAGCCAGAATGAAATTAAAAATGCTATAGCTGAGCTGCAATCATGGATGGATGCAGTGGTGTCAAGGGTGGACGAGGCAGAACAGAGAATCAGCAACATAGAGGACAAACTTATAGAGAGTAATGAAGCAGAAAAAAAGAGGGAGATTAAGGCAAAAGAGCACGATTTAAGAATTAGAGAAATCAGTGACTCATTAAAAAGGAATAACATCAGAATCATAGGGGTCCCAGAAGAGGAACAGAGAGAAATAGGGGTAGAAGGGTTATGTGAGCAAATCATAGCAGAAAACTTTCCTAACCTGGGGAAAGACACAGACATCAAAATCCAGGAAGCACAGAGGACCCCCATTAGATTCAACAAAAACCAGCCATCAACAAGGCATATCATAGTCAAATGCCCAAAATACTCAGGCAAGGAGAGAATCATGAAAGCAGCAAGGGAAAAAAAGTCCCTAACCTACAAGGGAAGACAGCTCAGGTTTGCAGCAGACCTATCCACAGAAACTTGGCAGGCCAGAAAGGAGTGGCGGGATATATTCAGTGTGCTGAATTAGAAATATATGCAGCCAAGAATTCTTTATCCAGCAAGGCTGTCATTCAAAATAGAAGGAGAAATAAAAAGTTTCCCAGACAAACAAAAATTAAAGGAGTTTGTGACCACTAAACCAGCCCTGCAAGAAATTTTAAGGGGGACTTTCTGAGGGGAGAAAAGATGGAAAAATATATATATATACATATATACCAAAAGCAACAAAAGATTAGAAAGGATCAGAGAACATCACCAGAAACTCCAACTCTACAAGCATCATAATAGCAATAAATTCATATCTTTCAGTACTCACTCTAAACGTCAATGGACTCAATGTTCCAATCAAAAGACATAGGGTAACAGAATGGATAAGAAAACAAGATCCATCTATATGCTGTTTACAAGAGACCCACTTTAGACCTAAAGACACCTTCAGATTGAAAATAAGGAGATGGAGAACCATCTATCATGCTAATGGTCAACAAAAGAAAGCCGGAGTAGCCATACTTATATCAGACAATCTAGACTTTAAAATAAAGACTGTATCAAGAGATGCAGAAGGGCATTATATCATAATCAAGGGGTCTATCGACCAAGAAGACCTAACAGTTGTAAACATTTATGTGCCAAATGTGGCAGCACCCAAATATATAAATCAATTAATCACAAACATAAAGAAACTCATCAGTAGTAATACCGTAATAGTAGGAGACTTCAACACCCCACTCACAGCAATGGACAGATCATCTAATCAAAAAATCAACAAGGAAACAATGGCTTTGAATGACACATTGGACCAGATGGACTTAACAGATATATTCAGAACAATTCATCCTAAAGCAGCAGAATATACATTCTTCTCCAGTGCACATGGAACGTTCTCCAGAATAGACCATATACTGGGACACAAATCAGCCCTAAGTAAGTGCAAAAAGATTGAGATCATACCGTGCATATTTTCAGACCACAACGCTATGAAACTTGAAATCAACCACAAGAAAATACTTGGAGAGGTAATGAATACTTGGAGACTGAATGGGGTAACCAAGCAGTTAAAGAGGAATTTAAAAAGTATATGGAAGTTAATGAAAATGATAACAACACAACCCAAAATCTCTGGGACACAGCAAAGGCAGTCATAAGAGGAAAGTATATAGCAATCTAGGCCTTCCTAAAGAAGGAAGAAAGATCTCAGATACACAACCTAACCTTACACTTTAAGAAGCTGGAAAAAGAACAGCAAATAAAACCCCAAACCAGCAGAAGACAGGAAATAATAAAGATTAGAGCAGAAATTAATGCTATCGAAACCAAAAAAAATGGTAGAACAGATCAATGAAACCAGAAACTGATTCTTTGAAAGAATTAACAAGATTGATAAACCACTAGCCCATTTGATCAAGAAGAAAAAGGAAAGGACCCAAATAAATAAAATCAAGAATGAAAGAGGAGAGATCACAACCAACACAACAGAAATAAAAACAATAATAAGAGACTATTATGAGCAATTATATGCCAATAAAATGGGTAATCTGGAAGAAATGGACAAATTCCTAGAAACATAGACAGTACCAAAACTGAAACAGGAAGAAATAGAAAATTTGAACAGACCCATAACCAGTAAGGAAATCGAATTAGTAATCAAAAATCTGCCCAAAAACAAGAGTCCAGGGCCAGATGGCTTTGCAGGGCAATTCTACCAAACATTTCAGGAAGAGTTAACACCTATTCTCTTGAAACTGTTCCAAAAAATAGAAATGGAAGGAGAACTTCCAAACACTTTCTATGAAGCCAGCATTACCTTGATTCCAAAACCAGACAGAGACCCCATTAAAAAGGAGAACTATAGACCAATTTCGCTGATGAACATGGATTCAAAAATCCTCAACAAGGTATTAGCCAACCGGATCCAACAGTACATTAAAAAAAATTATTTACCATGACCAAGTGGAATTTATACCTGGGACGCAGGGCTGGTTCAATATCCGCAAGACAATTAACGTGATTCATCACATCAACAAAAGAAAGGATAAGAACCATATGATCCTCTCAATAGATGCAGAGAAAGCATTTGACAAAATACAGCATCCTTTCTTGATAACAACCGTCAAGAAAGTGGGGATAGAAGCAGCATACCTTGAGATCATAAAAGCCATATATGAATGACCCAATGCTAATATATCATCCTCAATGTGGAAAAACTGAGAGCTTTCCCCCTAAGGTCAGGAACAAGACAGGGATGTCCACTCTCACCGTTGTTATCCAACATAGTATTGGAAGTCTTAGTCTCTGCAATCAGACAACACAAAGAAGTAAAAGGCATCCAAATCGGCCAGAAGAAGGTCAAACTTTCACTCTTTGCAGATGACATGATACTCTATATGGAAAACCCAAAAGATTCCACCAAAAAACTGCTAGAATTGATTCATGAATTCAGCAAAGTTGCAGGATATAAAATCAACGCACAGAAATAGGTTGTATTCCTATACACCAACAATGAAGTGACAAAAATAGAAATCAAGGAATTGATCCCATTTACAGTTGCACCAAAAACCATAAAATACCTAGGAATAAATCTAACCAAAGAGATAAAAAATCTACACACTGAAAACTATAGAAAGCCTATGAAAGAAATTGAAGAAGACACAAAAAAATGGAAAAAGATTCCATGCTCCTGGATAGGAAGAACAAATATTGCTAAAACGTCGATACTACCCAAAGCAATCTACATATCCAATGCAATGCCTATCAAAATAACGCCAGCATTCTCCACAGAGCTAGAACAAATAATCCTAACATTTGTACGGAACCAGAGAAGACCCTGAATAGCCAAAGCAATCTTGAAAAAGAAAACCAAAGCAGGAGGCATCACAATCCCAGACTTTAAGCTATACTACAAAGCTGTAATCATCAAGACGGTATGGTACTGGCACAAGAAGAGACACTCAGATCAATGGAACAGAATAGAGAACCCAGAAATGGACCCACAAACGTATGGCCAACTAATCTTTGACAAATCAGGAAAGAATATCCAATGGAATAAAGACAGTCTCTTCGGCAAGTGGTGCTGGGAAAACTGGACAACGACATGCAGAAGAATGAACCTGGACCACTTTCTTACACCATACACAAAAATAAACTCAACATGGATGAAAGACCTCAACGTAAGACACGAAGCCATCAAAATCCTTAAGGAGAAAGCAGGCAAAAACCTCTTTGATCTTGGCCACAGCAACTTCTTACTCAACACGTCTCCAGAGGCAAGGGAAACAAAAGCAAAAATGAGCTACTGGGACCTCATCAAAATAAAAAGCTTCTGCACAGTGAAGAAAACATCAGCAAAACTAAAAGGCAACCAAAGGAATGGGAGAAGATATTTGCAAATGACATATTAGATAAAGGGTTAGTATCCAAAATCTATAAAGAACTTATCAAACTCACCACCCCAAAAGAACAAATAATCCAGTGAAGAAATGGGCAAAAGACATGAATAGACACTTCTCCAAGGAAGACACCCAGATGGCCAACCAACACATGAACAATTGCTCAACATCACTCATCATCAAGGAAATACAAATCAAAACCACGATGAGATACCACCTTACACCTGTCAGAATGGCTAACATTAACAACTCAGGCAACAACAGATGTTGGCGATGATGCGGAGAAAGAGGATCTCTTTTGCATTGTTGGTGGCAATGCAAGCTGGTGCAGCCACTCTGGAAAACAGTATGGAGGTTCCTCAAAAAACTAAAAATAGATCTACCCTACAACCCAGCAATTGCACTACTAGGCATTTATCCAAGGGATACAGGTGTGCTGTTTTGAAGGGACACATGCACCCCCATGTTTATAGCAGCACTATCAACAACAGCCAAAGTATGGAAAGAGCTCAAATGTCCATCGATGGATGAATGGATAGAGAAGATGTGGTATATATATACAATGGAGTATTACTTGGCAATCAAAAAGAATGAAATCTTGCCATTTGCAACTATGTGGATGGAACTGGAGGGTATTATGCTAAGTGAAATTAGTCAGTTAGAGAAAGACAAAAATCATATGACTTCACTCCTATGAGGACTTTAAGAGACCAAACAGATGAACATAAGGGAAGGGAAACAAAAATAATATAAAAACAGGGAGGGGGCAAAACAGAAGAGACTCATAAATATGGAGAACAAACTGAGGGTTGCTGGAGGGGTTGTGGGAGGGGGGATGGGATAAATGGGTAAGGGGCATTAAGGAATCTACTCCTGAAATCATTGTTTCACTATATGCTAACTAATTTGGATGTAAATTTTAAAAAATAAAAAATAGGGGTGCCTGGGTGGCTCAGTCGGTTGAGCGTCCAACTTCAGCTCAGGTCATGATCTCACAGTTCGTGAGTTCGAGCCCCGCGTCGGGTTCTGTGCTGACAGCTCAGAGCCTGGAGCCTGCTTCAGATTCTGTGTCTCCCTCTCTCTCGGCCCCTTCCCTGCTCATACTCTGTCTCTCTCTGTCTCTCAAAAATGAATAAACATTAAAAAAATAAATAAATAAAAAATTAAAAATAAAATTTAAAAAAGTTGTCTGCTATATTCCTTCTCTTCATTTGTAAGTGGATTCCCTTTCCTGCTTTATCCCTACATATCTTTCCCTTGATAATACAGATTATATTTCTACATTTTTACACAGTTTTTCAGGTACCTACTCTTAGCTACAAGTGGCGAGACTACCAAAGCCAGGTGGAAGTAGGCTTTGTTATGGCCAGTACCAAATCATGCTACTTAGTTTTGGTCCTCTGGCAAAGAGTCTAGAAGTTAGGTAGAGTCCAACAAGTTCAGGTCCCTTTGAACACCCCAATACCTAAAGAGTTCTGTAATTCAACTCCTTATGGGGATGGGAAAGCATGTGAAATTGCCAAGTCCACATGCTAAAATAAGTAACTACCTCTTCCCATGCAGTTATCTCAATGATAAATACATAATTTACTTATATATTATTATAATTCTGTAGCCATATAATCTATATAACTCAGCGGCATGGTAGTTTCTAGCAGTGAACTTTTATAAAATAATTATGAAATTATTCTAGATAACCTCAACCATGCAGAAGTATACAAACCATTCAATGGGACTATCCCCCTTCTCACAGCGCCACTGAAGGGTAGTGCTCTGTACTGGTGATCCTTCCGTCATTTTCAGAGGTTTGTGTGCTATGGTGATGGGTGGGGATGCTTAATCCATTTGGTACGAAGAGTCATTTTCTGTTTGGACCCCAACGTGGAACTAACGCTTCAGTGTCCCTTACCAGACACGCCCAGTGTAACACATGCCCCATGCCCTCCTGCTTCTGCAGGTTGGGGTGCCACTCTCTGAGACCATGACGCCTGAGCTTGTGGATGACACCGACTCCACTTCTGCACTCACTCAGCCATTCGTCATTCCCAACAGCATCCGCTGCATGCCTGCTCCGGGCCGGAATGGGGACCACTCGGGGGCAGAAGGCAGGCATGGGAGGCATTAGAGCCGCCTAATGTTTGAATCTCTTCCGGACACACATTGGTTTGTATCTCATCACCCACTTGAACTCAAGCATAACGGAGTGATCCTTTGGCCAAGCAAATGTGGCAAGAGGTGATGTGGATCTCTTCTGGACAAAAACCTTAAGACCTCGTATGTGGCTCCTCGCATCTTTTTACTCTGCCTCTATAGTTGTGAGAGCCGGGGTAGAGATGGCTGTGCCTCTGTCAGCCTGAATCTCTCAGTCATTACCACAAGCAGAGCCCTCTTGTTGACCCACGGATGGCCAATTAGCACGAGAACTTTTGTATTTCATTTTATTTATTATTATTTTTTAAAAAATTTAAATTTGCATCCAAGTTAGGTAGCATATAGCGCAATAGTGATTTCAGGGTAGAATCTAGTGATTCGTCCCCTACATATAACGCCCAATGCTCATCCCAACAAGTGTCCTCCTTAATGCTCCTTGACCATTTAGCCCATCCCTCCATCCACCAGCAACCCTCAGTTTGTTCTCTATATTTAAGAGTCTCTGGTGTTTTGTCCCCCTCCCTGTTTTTATATTAGTTTTGCTTCCCTTCCCTTATGTTCATCTGTTTCGTATCTTAAATTCCACATGAGTGAAGTCATATGATATTTGTCTTTCTCTAATTTCTGTATTTGTCTTTCTCTAATTTCTCTTAGCATAACACACTCCAGTTCCATCCATATTATTATTTTTTTTAATGTTTATTTGAGAGACAGAGAGAGAGAGAGAGAGAGAGAGAGAGAGAGAGAGAGCATGAGCAGGAGAGGAGCAGAGAGAGAGGGAGAGAGGGAGAATCCAAGGCAGGTTCCAGGCTCTGAGCTGTCAGCACAGAGCCTGACACGGGGCTGGAACTCACAAACTGTGAAATCATGACCTGCGCTAAAATCGGACACTTAACCGACTGAGCCACCCAGGCATCCCATATATGTTCATTTTATTATTGAACGTTTTCCAAATAAGGAACTTCCATAGGTGGTAATAATATCAATACAACAGAAAAAAAATCATGTAAAATGGATATTCTTGTTTTTATTTTTTATAAGGCATACTAGTCAAATATATTAGAGAAGCAGATCTTAAACCCATCTTTTTTTTTTTTTTTTTTTAGTTTTCATCTCTTTATTTTCTTGCATAAATGTATCTAACACATACTACAGATCCCCCCCCCCCCCACTTTCCTTGTCCTATGGAGTCATGGAGAGTGACCTTTATCTGTGTTATTACGTGGGTCACAAGGGCAAGTTCGACCAAGAGTTCCTGCAGTTGTGGTTCCTACCTGACAGGAAATTGAGGTGTGCCAACAACAGCAATTATACAAATGACGTTACGATCAGAAAAAGAGGCTTACGTACACAAATGTGTGATACGGCAACTGAGGAGAATAATTAATGACAATGAAAAAGCCTGAGAGGACGACACTTTGTGGCCTCCTGCTGACAGGGTGCGCTGGCAGGAGCTTGAAATTGTCATTGCAGATGAACACGTTTCTTTGACCACATCAAAGATTGGCTCTCATTGATGTCATTCAATCCAAGGATCCAGAAGGCGTCCTGGTGCTTTACTGTCTTGCCCAGGACCTGAAGTGTTTTGTCTTCAGTCTTACTGGATGACACTTCAAGATTAAGCCAGTGTAGGGGTGTCTGGGTGGCTCAGTCAGTTAATCGTCTGACTCTTGATTTAGGCTCAGGTCATGATTTCAGTCAAGGTTGTGATATGGAGCCCGATGTCGAGATCTGTGCTAACAGCAAGGAGCCTGCTTGGGCTTCTCTCTCTCCCTTTCTCTCTTCCCCTCCCCTACTGATACTTGCTCTCGCTCTTTAAATAAATAAACTTTTAAAAAAGATTAAGCCAATGTAGATTGGATACTGGGGTGGACACAAGTTTGTGTGTGGGGTGGGTGGGAGTGGCTGTTTTTAATCATTATCAGGAAATTTTTGTGTCTACCAGGGAAACATTTTATTATAAACTATAAAAGCTTGTTTTTAACAAATACATAACGAAGTGCAAATAAACCCCAATTTACTTCCTCAATAGTTCTCATAATAATGTCCTGCCCTACTGGACTCTGAACTACTTCCCGCAATTATTTTTCATAAGTTCTAAACTTTAACCAGAAGGCTCAGGATAAAAGGCAAGGCAGCGCCACCCAAACAGCCACTTTGACAGGGTTTCTCGTTGAACCAGGGACTGACCATGACCTGCTGTGAAGGATGGACATCCTGTAATGGATTCACCTTGCTGGTTCTACTTCTACTGGGAATAACCCTCAACGCAATCCCTCTAATTGTCAACTTAGTTGATGAAGGCCAGTTTCTTCAAAACCCCATCTCTTGCTTTGAATGGTGGTTCCCAGGAATTATAGGAGCAGGGCTGATGGTGAGTAACGTTTACCTGGCCTGATTTCGAGAAAGGCCTGTCTATTTTACCCAACTTCTAAAGACTTTTAGCCTGATGGTGGGCTACGTCTTGGCTGGGGATGCTGTCAGGAGGAGTGGAATGGTATTAATTTATACTGGCATTAAGTGAAGACCGACAATTTAAGTAAACTGGAGTACAGGCCAGGGGGCTCGGGCAAAAAAAATAATAATTTGATAAAAGTTGGTTGGGTTCGTACCGATCATATTTCTTCACATGTAACGCTGTTCTTTATTGTGTTCAAGATGTTTTGAATCCATTCCCTCAGCTTTCCTTTGCCAATGCTAGTCTCTAAGTATTCACAGGAATATGGGGTGGGAAATGCTACCCATAAAGGGACTCTGGTTAAAGCCAGAGAAATGAGCTTTTGTTTGTGTGTGTGTGTGTGTGTGTGTGTGTGTGTGTGTGTGTGTGAATGATGATGATCATGTTACTGCTTCTGGTCTTATCCCAGACTTATATGAAAACACTCGTGGGTCATTAGATATTAAGCTTTAGATAAAAAATCCTCCTTTGGCTGGCACGCTGGATTTGAGACTACTCTGGCACCAGAAAGCCATTTTAGGAAGCATTCCGCCCAAAGTTGATGGTTTCTTTTCCTTTAACATCGTGAGCAATCTGTTCACCTTGTTCTAGGTAGAAAAAGTTACTCAAAGGGCTATTTCTTCCAACCACCATGAGACTTCTCTTCCAGGCTGAGAGAAAGTGATCAATAGCGCTCATCCGCGATGCAACTGCCAATCCTTGTGTCTGCTTTCTGCTCTTCTAGAAGTTTCTCTCCACTTGAATGGCATGAGCTTCCTTGCATCTGCTTAGGCCAGCAGCCAGGAGCAGCTAGCTGGTCAAGTGTTGTTTGTTTGTTTGCTTTAAGCTTATTTATTTACTTTGAGAGAGAGTGTGTGAGAGAACATGTGCCAAGGGCAGAGAGAGAGAGATAGAGAGACAGAGAGACAGAGAGACAGAGAGAGACAGGGAATCCCAAGCAGATTCCTTGCTGTCAGTGCAGAGCCCGATGTGGGGCTCGAACTCACAAACCATGACATCATGACCTGAGCTGAAGTCAGATGCTTAACCAACCACGCAGGCGCCCACAGCAGGCCAAGTTTAATTAATGATGGCAATTTCCATGAAAACCCTAAAAGTTCCTAATCCATTAGGATAACTCATGTAACTTTAAATATAAATTGGTTCTACTATAAACCCCATCCCCATTGAAAAGAATTTCTTGCTAGCATTAATGGAGCCTCAGGTGGTGATAGTGCACAGCTATGTTCTATGTATGCTTATTTTGGTGGGGGGAGAGGGAGAGGAAGAAGAAAGGGGATGAAGACAGAGTGAAAGACGCACAGAGAGTACCGTTAAGCACCAGCTACTGGGGGTCACGCTTTACACTAGTTCATTTCATCTCTCTGATGATCTGGCCAAGTAGATATTATTACTTGTATTTTGACAGATCAGCACACAGAAGGTTAGGAATGTTAACAAGGTCACATAGTAGGGGTGAAACTCAATTCCAGATGTATCTGATTCCAAAGGTTTGTTTTCCACCAGTATTAGCACCATCATTCTCAACGACTGTCTCCAACTGACAAAGGGGAAAGATGAAATCCAGAACGTAATTCACACATTTAAGTGGCCAGGAAACTGAAGCATACAGAGGTGACAAAATCTGTGAAACAGTTCCAGAGGATCTGGACTTCCTGGTTCTACGGTTGCACTTGCTTTATCATCCTCAATAAACATTAATGAGCTACCGGAATCACACAAGGTTATCTCTGTTGCGCAGCATTGTAGAAGGTCATCAAAGCAGCAAACAGCTCCTTGAAAATTTCAACATGTCTCTTACAGACTGAGCTTCAAACTCTAGGCTAGGCTCACAAGCAAACTGGTGGATGATAGAAAGGCTCAGAATGCAGGTACATTTTCCTGATCCTTGGCTATATATAGGACCTGGAAGAATATCTTTTTCAAAGGGAATCGTTCAAAATGTGGATCTCTTACTACACTTGTAAATACAAAGAAACGTTAATAAGGAAGAATTCACTGCCCGTGATAGCACTTTTGTCCTAGTTCTTGAAATCTTTCTAAAATTGCTAAGGTATTTTAAATTTTTTTCAAAAATGGGATTTTGCAGGAAGTAGCTAATAATAAAAACTGTGGAATTCATTATTGATTATTTCATGAAATACACTCATTTTATGGTTTTATGATTTACTCAAAAGAGAGGTGAACTTTTTCATCTTTTGAAACCGTAATCAAGAATAAAGATGTTGCATAATTATTTTCAACCATTATCTCCTAAGTGGAAAAATCAATACGTGTTATTTATTTCAGGTACTAAAAAAAAGACTTGAAGTCCATCCTCTAAAAATAGAAAGGTCATTTTATTTTATATGAGTTAGTTGGAAGTCTCATCTTAATCATGCTTACTCATTGAGTGTACTTATTACATAATGGTAATATATTAAATATCATTAATTAACACAGAACAAGTCTTAACAGAGAACAAGTTGTTGAATGCTAAACACATTAGAAAATATTACATATAACAAGAGTTTTCAAAATATAATTTTTGTATTTATGCTGAACTATGGCTTTGTGTGTTATTCTCATATTCAAGTACATAGAAAAATGCCCAAAGTTTGCATTTTATCAGAGTTTCAATGATCTAAAAGCTCTCTTGTACTTCATTTACCAAATCATATACTACCTTACTCCTAAAACTGGATAAAAGTATGTGTTTCGGTAAGAAAAAAATGAACAATACTACTTCTTTCTAAAAACAAAATCTATTGTGGTGCCTGGGTAGCTCAGTCGATTAAGTGTCTGACTTCAACTCAGGTCATGATCTTGCGGTTCGTGAGTTCAAGCCCCGCATCAGGCTCTGTGCTGACAGCTCGGAGCCTGCAGCTGCTTCAGTTTCTGTGTCTTCCTTTCTCTTTGCCCCTCCCTTCCTCATGCTCTGTCTCTCTCAAAAATAAACATTTTAAAAAATAAAAAAAAAATCTATAGAGATTTTTAATTTCACACAAACTCATGCTTAGGAATTGAAGAGAAAGAGTATTCTCATAATTACTAATGATCACAGGAGTTTATCTGGAAGATTTATAATTCAGTCACCTATGTACACATATACTTTCACATTTTACTGTCCATGGGCACCTGGCTGGCTCAGCTGGTGGAGCGTGCAACTCTTGATCTCAGGGTTGTGGGTTCAAGCCTGACATGGGATGTAGACATTACCTAAACAAAAATCAAATCAAATCACATTTTACTGTCCATTTCATAGAGTCCCTCCAACTCCCAAAACTCTGACTGGGCAAAATGGTTGAAATACAGTGAGTTATTAAGTTACCCATAATCATGTAACAAAGATGTGTTAAGATGTCATGAAGCTGGGGGGGCCTGGGTGGCTCAGTCGGTTGAGCCCCTGGCTCGATTTTGGCTCAGGTCATGATCCCAGGGTTGTGAGATGGAGTTTTGCATCGGGCTCTGCTGACAGTGAAGAGCCTGCTTGGGATTTTCTCTCTCTCTCTCTCTCTCTCTCTCTCTCTCTCTCTCTCTCTCTATCCCCCCCTGTCTCATGTTCTCTTTTCCTCCCCCCCCCCAAAAAAAAAAAAAAAAAAAAAAAAGATGTCATGCAGTCAACTGGGTGAGAATTCACATACTGTCAATCATTGTTATAAAACACGTTTGCAAGGGAAAAGAATTATGAAAGATGTTCAGCAGCTCTGAAATAAATTAATCCTCAAGAAAGTTAGTTTAATTTACATCGATAGGGAAAATGGAATGATTTATCCATTTAAGTTGTAACTTAATGTTGTTCCAACTTTAACATATTCATTACATTTCTAAATCAGGGGCTGGGAATT
This sequence comes from Herpailurus yagouaroundi, assembly GCF_014898765.1. Taxonomy (NCBI): domain Eukaryota; kingdom Metazoa; phylum Chordata; class Mammalia; order Carnivora; family Felidae; genus Herpailurus; species Herpailurus yagouaroundi. The sequence goes on from NW_024412433.1 coordinate 11,544,364, forward strand.
TTGTTCTATAAGGAGCCAGACAGTATTTTAAGCTTTGTGAGCCAGACAGTCTCTCACAATTACTCAACTGTACCATTGATGTGTGAAAGCAGCCGCACAAAATATGTCAGTGAATGGGCATGGCTGTATTCTGATAAAACTTTATTTATAAAAAAAAAGATGGGGGGGGGCACAGTGCCGGTTGTATCCTAAATGATTTGTCCTGAAGTTCAGAAGACAGTATAGCTTATGAATACAACAAAAGAAGCTTAGTCTACTGATGCTGACACCTATTTGGGGGCTGAAGTTTCTTTTCCCTTTGGGGGTTCTCAGCTATGCCCCTGAGTGGCTTGGCTGTCATACCTACGTGCCCCCTGAATTACAAGGGTGTTGGTGTTCAAGGCAATAGGCAAGCAAAGCTTGATAACAATACAGCATTCCCCACAAGTGACGTGGAGTCAGCACCTGGTCAGGGTGGGGTGAAGTTCGTCAGGAAGGCTGCCTTGTAAGTTGTAAGTAAATCTTAAACCTGTTCTAAAAGGACAAAGGTGCACGATCTCGCAGTCCGTGAGCTAGAGCCCCGCGTCAGGCTCTGGGCTGATGGCTCAGAGCCTGGAGCCTGTTTCTGATTCTGTGTCTCCCTCTCTCTCTGCCCCTCCCCCGTTCATGCTCTGTCTCTCTCTGTCCCAAAAATAAATAAAAAACGTTGAAAAAAAAATTAAAAAAAAAATAAAAGGACAAAGGTGGATGGGGGCTTAAAAAGAAGCATCAGGGAAGGAACAGTTAGAAGAGGAGGGTGGGAGGAGCCAAGGGGGTGTGTGGGAGGAAGGATGAAGTGGGACGGGGGCGGGGGAAGGAGGTGAATGGACAGCTTCTCTGTAGGAAGAGAGGAGAATTGTCAGGATTGGCCAGGGTGGAATCGTGGTGGAGTCTGGGCTCTGGGGGCATCTGGGTGGCGCAGTTGGTCAAGTGTCCGACTCTTGATTTCAGCATTGATAGCGCAAAGCCTGCTTGAGATTCCCTCTCTCTCTCTCTCTCTCTCTCTGCCCACCCCTCCCTCTCTCTGCCTCTCTCAGAATAAGAGAATAAATAAAGAGTCTGGGCTCTGGAACCCAAATGTCCAGCTTTGGCTCCCAACTCGTCCACTCTCTTAGGCAAGTCACTCGAACTTTCTGTGTCTCAGTTTTTTCACGGGTAGAATGGGAGTAATAATAGTTCCTACCTCAGAGGATTGTTATGAGGCTGGCATGAACTAAAACATGTTCAGCACCTACAACGGTACCTGGCCCCTTGTCAGAACTCAATAAAACATTAGAAAGCAAGAGTGGAAGGAAAAAAGAGAGAACTACTTTCAGGGCAGCTATGCTGAGAAGGCAGAAAAACCTCATGGCTAACATTTCTTAAGTAGAAGGAAGTAATTCACATGTCACTCTTCAATGATACGACACTTTTTCCGGGAGGAATTTCTAGTCAGAGCTGCTGACTAGGCAGTCCTAAAAATTTAAGCCTCATCCCGAAAATGCGGCATCACTTCTTACAGCTTTCCTCAGCATTGTGTATCTCCCTCGACACAGAATGCATTATAGACAGGATTCCTGAACATCAGTGTAAAGTGAGATCATTACCCATCATGGACACACGAGCAGAAAGGAGAATGTGGAACCAGAAAGAATGCTTGGATCATAAGCTTGGTAACTAGCTGGACAGTGGTGACCTCGGGGGGTATGAGGAAACTTAGGAAATGGGAGAGGGTGGTGACAGAATTCTTAGTTCCCAACTGCCAGCCCCACAACTTCCTTTCTGGGCGCTTCCCAGATTAGCTCATGCGATTTTTGGGAAATTGGATAAGTGGTTGTAGATTATAGTAACTTAAAACAAGAAGAAGAAAAAAATAAGAGAAGAAAAGGGAATTTTGGATGGTGCAAACAATTCTTCCAGGAGCGTTCTTTCCAAAATAAAGGATAAATAACTCATTCTATTCCATTTAAAATCCGAGTCTCTCTAAAGATGAGAGTAGAGCCAGAATGTAGATAGGAGGGTTTGAAGCCGTTATCCTCATCTTTGTGGTTGAAACGGGGACCCCGATATCAGGAGATGTTGCAAAATTTCCCCGTTGGTTCTCTCGAGACTTGATTTCCCACAACTTGGTGGGAGTGGGGATTACTGCTTTTTCATCTGATGAGAAGACATAATGCTCATCCTGCCTGCTGATGTGATTTCCAGGTCATTCCGGCAACAACAATGTCCTTGGCAGCAAGAAAGAGAGCGTGTTGCAACAACAGAATTGGAGTGAGTACAGTCCCGTCGGGGCCAAAGCGCATGAGCAGTTGCTGATGCAGCAGCAAAGCTTCCCAAACCGTCAGTGGCAGGACCACAGGCTTAGCGACGTGCCATTTGCAACGATTACATGATAATATGGAAAGTGTGAAGTTTTTCTTTTTCTTTTTCTTTTTTTTTTTCTCTCCCCACAAAAATTTACCTTTGAGGTCCAGTCTTCAGACCTTTCCTCAATCTTCAGTTGTCGCTAAAGGTTTTCAAAGAGAGGGGATTTGTTAAGTCATACCCAGAGCCCCAATCGATTTCATAATTCTCAAATATTTGTTATTTTTTGTGGCGCGTATAAAATACTTTGGGAAAGTGTATCCTCAGTTCTGTTAAAGACTGGCTTGCTACGATCGGGAGAATCGTCCTTATCCAGTATAAAGAAGATAACGGGTTATTTTCTCAAACATGTAGTATGTACCTATTATATACAAAATTGTAGGTAAGTTAAAAGTAAAGGAAGTTAATACTTATTAACCTTCTGTTACTACGCTCAGAACACTTCCAACTCGACAATCTTATTTAATGCTCTCAAAGGCACTAACTGGGAAGTATGATGATCTCTCTTTCATTGACCGAGAAATTGATCCTCAGAGAAAGCAAATAATTTGCCAGCGTAGCCAGTAGGTGAATTTGCATCCAAATCCATCAGACTCCAAAATTCACAATCTTTACACTATTTATGCCGTGACCATTGCTATTAAGTAACACCGAGGGCTTTCGATAATCTCTAAGGAAGGGGGTCAATTAATAAACAAGCAGTCACAGTAAATATTCCTGGCTGAGCTGGCTCCCAGAGATTCAGTATTTTTCAAAAATACCCTAGGTGATTCTAATTGTGATCCCAGGGGTGAGAACCAGTTTTTAAAAGCATACATATCTATATCTGTATTACATATTGATATCCATAACAGAAAATTTATATTTTTAAAATTTACCTTTTGACATTTGATATTTATCCAGGCTTATAATTACTTTCTAATTGTTTATAGTCCATCTTTGTTCCTGATACACTATAGGTATTCAGTATATACTAGTTTTCAGTTTCCCCTCTCTGGTACTTTTTAAATCATAATTTGCAGTTTGACTTTGTATTACCTCTCTATTGTACTTACATTCTTAAGAAAGACACTTGAGATATTTCTAAATCCCTGAACGCCAAAATGTCAGAACAGTTATCTAGATTTTTCTCTCCAATCATATTTCCATTAGGAATCTTTTGTTCCCCCACATATCCTTTAATGGCAAATTAGTCATCTTTTCAACGATCATTTTTCTTTGTCCTTGGAGGGCAGTGAGTTCAGAATAATCAAGACGCCTTTCACGCAGGTGTTGGGCTTAACACACCAGGCTTTGCTCCCCCACACCGTGCTTGAAGATCACTGGAAGTCATGCTTCAGCAACATTACAGATTATTACGTGCCAACGAGCTGCAGGAACTCTGGAGTGCCAAGGCGGTGGTGGAGGAGGGGCGTGTTGAATAATACTGCTCATGTTCTATCAATAATAGTGAGGCTGGCTACTTAATTAAAATTTCCAGCTTACATTTACTGGATGCAATAGTGTTCCTAAGCACTTTTCTCACTTGGTGGCGGCTATGGGAAGCCCGCGTTTAAGTCAGACCAGGCATCTTCCAAGTCTAGAAAAGACCAAAGCATCATAAAAGTGAGAAAGGCTGGATCTTGGGGTGGGAGATGGGGTCACCAAGGCTTGGCTTCTGTATTAACTGTTCCTACTATCTCCCCCAATTCAACTGTTCCTTGCTCCTTCCCTTTGTCGCTTCTTGATTTTGTTTCCAAATGCTTTGGTTTTGCTGAGTCATTTAAATGAACCCCGACTCGGGCAAATTCAGATCCTCAGAGTCACTTTTCTAAATTTTTTTTTTCAACATTTTATTTATTTTTGGGACAGAGAGACACAGAGCATGAACGGGGGAGGGGCAGAGAGAGAGGGAGACACAGAATCGGAAACAGGCTCCAGGCTCTGAGCCATCAGCCCAGAGCCCGACGCGGGGCTTGAACTCAGAGTCACTTTTCTAAAGCCAGGCCCCTTTGTAGCGATGAGAAGTCAGAAGTAATAAATGACCTAAAACATCAACAGCGCACTTCTTGATGAGCAAGTGAAGCATCTTGCACAGGCCACAGTAGTACAGAAGAATCCGGATTGGAATTGACTCCAAATCCATCATTCTTCGCTTTCGGCTGGAAGGATTTTGGTGTTGTGATTAAAACCCGAGCACTAGCATTTCCGTGAGATCCTGACAAGTTCACCAACCTCCCTGAACTATAGTTTTCTCATCCATGAAGTGGGAATAATAGTATCTATCTCTTGGGGGGTTACTGAAAGGGCTAAATGATATATGTAAAGCCCAACATCCCACAACGTACACTATGTAGGTAACCACTTATTCTGCTTACGCATTAGGTCTCCTAAACCCTCTAGGAGTGGCAATATTATCACATCAAAGGAAAAGGACATGTACTCCTTCCCTTCATTTCTGTAGACTTTAAGTCGTGATTATCATTGACTAACAACTTCACTGAAACCATATGGAGCTTCTTTTTGGAAAAGGTAGACCTATACAAACTTTCACTTGGGCCATAACATTTCCTATGGGCAAATTTCACACTTTTTTCTCCTTTCTCTGGCTCTCGTTCATGAAAAGAAAGATGCTTAAAGGCTTATAATCTTTGTCTCGAGCACAGTATGGTTCTCCAAGGGGGGGCAGTTCTGCCCCCGCCAAGGTGACCTTCAGCAATGTCCAGGACACTTTTGGTTGTCAACAATTTGGAGCCGGGTTGGTGTTGGTGGGCGTTGGGGGGGGGGCGGGTGGAGAGGAATGCTACTAGTATCTAAACCCTGTTCGAACACTGCACTGTTGACTGATCCCTGCACAATGCAGGGCCACTCACAGCATCAGGACCAAATCTGGATGAAAGATTTGGGAGTCAGGAGACCAGACACCAAATGTGTGTGCTTAAGATGTAGTCAAGGCTCTGTGAAGTAGAAAGTACACAGAACGGGGAGAAGGTACCAGATTTCAGTTTTGGTCCCTTGAAACGGAAAAGCCTCCGGTATACAAAAGCGCAGAGTTCCCAGAGACAGTGGCAAGCCCCACAACCTTTTCGTGAGTCTAATCAAATGGCAGGGACGTCATTGTTCTTTGTTCTTTTATAATTCCTCTTTGTTCTTTTATAATTCCGACCTAAGCAAACCGAGATCTTAAGACCTGGGGCTGCGGGGTGGCCGGGGAACAGCAGCAGTTGAACCAAAGCCTGCGCGTGATGCGGAGACTTGAAACAGACCGGGAGCAAACGTGTAAGAACATATGCCGGTCGGCGCCTCCTTTGTTTTTCAGATGCTTCTGTCATCACTTCTGAATGTGATCACAGTCATTGGTGCTGTGTACTGCATGTTAGTATCTCTCCGGGCTCTCTCGGAAGGCCCTCTCATTTGTAACTCTCAAGTGAACAGCACTTCCAGCTGTGAATTTTCATTCAACAACTTAAGGTGAGTCACCTGATTTTCACGGACTGTCTTACATGCTGCAGCTAGTTACACGAGAAGAGTGTGGTGTTGACATGGGGCCCATGTTGTTCTTTGATGGCGTGGCTGGGACACACACTCTTAGGGACTTAGCACGTTTTCCCCGATTGGCACAATCTCACAGAAACGGAGGAACCACTACGTTCAGAATGCTTTGGGGCTGATCTTGTCCAAAAGGAGTAGTTGCCTCAGGTGGCTCATCCTGGTCTTTTAAAAATCCGTGGCTGCATAGGTGTATGTGTATCCAGAATTCTGAGAAATCTACACCAGAAATTTAGCTTTGATCTTTGGAGAATGGTAATGGAAGATGCCCTGGGGAAGTGAAGGGAGCACTGACTTTCTACACGGCTGAGCTAACTAAATGTCTTAAGTCCTAAGCGTATGTTACCTTTATAATTTAAGAAGTTGACTAAAAACACAATACATAAAATCTAGAACCTTCCTTATAAGCCCTAAAAGAAACAAAGCAGTCAAAAGATTCATGCACTTAACTATAAATATACCGTAGGCACGGGAATGAATCCACTTTAACACCTACAGCCACACCACTGAAGTTACTTGTAAATGGCTCATTTCAGTCTTGTAAGATGGTTCTGTGCCTGAATCTAAGCACTGAATTTGTAAAACTGGAAGAACAGAACAACCTAATCCATCAGTTACCTGTACGTTCTCAGTTTGGAAAATAATCAGAATTCACTTTTGGAATTATGTGAAAAAAAATTTCCCCCTCATTTCCTCTTATCTTGCTACATTAAAAAATAAAGATCTCTTGGGAGCACCTGGGTGGCTTAGTCGGTTGAGCCTCCAACTTTGGCTCAGGTCATGATCTCACAGTTCATGAGTTCCAAGGCCCACATCAGGCTCCGTGCCGACAGCTCAGAGCCTGGAGCCTGCTTCAGATTTTGTGTCTCCCTCTCTCTTTGCCCCTCCCCTGCTTGCCCTCTGTCTCTCTCTCCAAAATAAACATTGAAAGTTTTTTTAAATAAAAAATAAAAATCTCTCAAAATTTGCAGACTGCAGTTGCCGTGAATCAAAATTCAAAAAAATTCCGTTTCCTAACAGATCCGAAGTTTAAAATCAGAGATTGTAAGCACAGGTGCTGTGCACATTTAGTCCTTCAGAGAGGACAAGTCAGCATGCACCAGGCTAAGCTCTGCAGATAAGAGTCACTCTAGGTGGGGACACAGACAGTTACAGAGAGTAAACAGTTACAAGAGCGATCCTACATTTGCTGGCAAACCGCAGAAAGCACACGCCTATTCTATGCGCTGGAAATACTGTCATCTTCCCCGGGTAAATGTCAGCTTTGGGATCCAGAAATGCAAACTTTCCAAGAACACTTAGCCTTACTCCATAGTAAACTGGGGAAACATCATCTTAGGACGGTTCGTGTTAGGGCTAGAAGCTCTCAGTTTCCAGACCTGGTTACAGTGGGCACGGATGGATCGTAATCAGACATACTGAACATGCCTTTTGTCAGTAGAAGTTGCACATCTCGTTTAAGAGCAGATACGTCATTTCAGTTTTGCACAAAGGACTGAGCTCCACGAAAGAGGTGCCTCCTTGATTTGCATGTCTTTAGCAAGTAGAACGCCTGTATAATTAGGCTGAACCACAGGAGATGAATATTCAACCATTTCTGACATAGCAAATTTCGTATGGTTCAACCTAAGAGCAGGCGCTATAGAATGATGGGCTATATAATCAACGAAAGTTTTGTAGCTATCAGAGTACACGGACACATGACCAGAAACCTCGAACTTAGCTATAGTTTTTGGGCACAGTATTTCAAAGTAGTTGTGTTGTGTGTGTGTGTTTTAATGTTTATTTATTATTGAGAGAGAGAGACAGAGTATTAGCATGGGAGGGGCAGAGAGAGAGGGAGACACAGAATCCGAAGCAGGCTCCAGCCTCTGAGCTGTCAGCACAGAGCCCGACGCGGGGCTCGAACTCACAAACCATGAGATCACAACCTCAGCCAAAGTCGACGGTTAACTGACCGAGCCACCCAGGTGCCCCTCGAGGTACTTGTGTTTTATTATACTCGTCCTTTTCTTTGAGTGTAAGAAAAAGCACAATGCTGCATTCTTTCTTCATGGTGATATTCCTGAATATCTTCTCTCGTTTCTTGCGTTTCAGCAACATCCATCCAGAATCCTTCAATCTACAGTGGTTCTTCAGAGAGTCCTGCATGGCTCCTGCTGAGGTCACTGATCCCACCCTCAGTGGTACCAGGGCCAGTGATGGTGGACGCTATAGCTTGAACTTCAGTTCTAAAGAAAACAAACACAGGACGATCCATTTTTCAGTGTTCTTGGGCCTGCTGCTTGTGGGGATTCTAGAGCTCATGTGTGGGCTCAGTCAGATGGCCATCGGTCTTCTCGGCTGTCTGTGTGGAGTCACTAAGCGGAGAAGTAGGATTGTGTAGTTTTGTGGCAATCAGGTGGGAATATTAGCAGTTTGAATCATCTGAGGATCGCGTTTAAAAGACACTCTTTCAGAAGTTCAATAGTGGAATGAGGTCTAGGAGGCTACAGGAGTCTTTTTAGGCCAAAAGTCACCTTTGAGGTGGTTAAAAAAGAAAAAAAAAATCAGCCTTTCACGTATCAAGCAAGAGCAATCATCAGTGGTTGACTTGGAGGAAAGGCGGAGAGAAGTTTTCAGTTTGTTTTGTAGCTTTCGGTACCTCTGTACTATTTGAATTTTTAAGGACTATATTCTTGTGTGTGGAGGGAGAAGGGAGCGAGGGGGAAGGAAAAGGGGGTGGAGAGGAAGGGAGAACAGGAAGGAACAGTTGTCCTGGAAGTGAAAATATAGAATTTGTTTTACTGTATTTCTTTATACTTGAAATAAAAAAAAAAAAAGAATAAACAGATAACCTGAATGTTTTTAGACCTAATTTCTAGCTCACAATATGGGGAAGAGGACACACTAAGACAAACCCCAAAGGTGGGGCATCGAACAGACAATAGCCCCATTTTCAACAAGAAAATATACGGGAGAATAAAAGGCGTGATGGGCAGAGGGTGCTACTCTAGATTAAGAGGCCTGATTCAATGAAATGCATCTTGCGGACTCTATCAGGGATAACTGGGGAGACATGTACAAGGATTGGTTTGGGGGGCGACGCCTGGAGGGCTCAGCCGGTGAGTGTGCGACTCTTGATCTGGGAGTTGTGAGTTCAAGACCCACGTTGGGTGTAGAGATTACTTAAAAAAATAAATAGGGGGCACCTGGGTGGTGCAGTCGGTTAAGCCTCCTATTCTTGATTTCAGCTCAGGTCATGATCACACGGTTCTTGAGAGTGAGCCCCATGCCAGGTTCTGCGCGGACAGGCTGCTTGGGATTCTCTCTCTCTTGAACCCTCCCCTCCCCTACTCATGCTCTCAAAATAAACATTAATAGATACGTAGGTGGATGGATAAAGAAATAAATAAGAATTGGTTTCAGTGATGTTCTTAAACAATTATTGCTAATATTTTTAGGCATGACAATGGTTTAATGGTTATACAGAAAATGTTCTTGTTTTTGAAGAAATGTAGATTTATATGAGTGTTCTTATTTTTATTATTTTTTAAAATGTTTGTTCATTTTTGAGAGAGAGAGAGAGAGAGAGAGCACGAGCAGGAGAGGGGCAGAGAGAGAGAGAGGGAGACACAGAATCTGAAGCAGGCTTCGGGCTCTGAGCTGTCAGCACAGAATCCAATATAGGGCTTGAACCCATAAACCGCAAGATCACGACCTGAGCCAAAGTTGGACGCGTAACTGACTGAGTCACCCAGGTACCCCCGTGAATGTTCTTATTTTTTTAAAAATGTATATGTACATGTTTGGGGGGAAATGTCATGTTTTTAAAATACTTCAGCCAAAAAATGAAGCAATGGAAAAATGTTAATTGTTATATTCAAGTGACAGGTGTATCGCAACCCATTACATTCTTCTCTTTTCCTGTTTGTATTCTTTCACACTTGAAAATAAATGCCTAGAAAAAAACCCAGTGTTTCGAAAGCGGCTTTCTATATATGCCAGTCTTTAAGAGACACGATAACAAAACCATGCATGTACCATATTAAAATGTTGTAAGACAGATAAAACTAAAAATCCCATTTTCTGAATGTGATCATTCCTGCATTTGATTTCAATTATGTATGTTTACTGGGCTTCAGGTTCTAGAAATAATTTTCAATACCTATATTATAGCCGTCCCCATCCCCAACTGGTAACATCAAGAACACACAGGCATTTCTTTCTGGTTCTCTCTGCTGCATAAAGACCCTCTCCCCACGCCCCCACATACGCTTATTTATCCTTAAGGTCTGGCTTTAGTATCTCCTACTCCAGAAAGCCTTCCCAGGGCGCAGGATTCCAACCAAGGTAGCACTCATCAAACCATGGTCATCATACCTGTCACAACGGAACGTAAATGTTGTGTGTCTGTTCCCGCCGGAAAATGTGAGAGAGCAGGACCTGTGTCGTTCTCAACCACTTAGCTCCTTCTCGCTTAGCTCTTTCTTAGCTCTCGCTTAGCTCTCGTTAGCTCTTTCTCGCTTCGGAGCCTTAGCAGGGCCGGTCCTCTGCCCGGCCCCCGGCCCCCACTCATATGTTCTCCGGCTGCACCCTCTTCATTCTTAAGATTGCAGCACAACCAAAAACAAACAAACAAACAAATAAATAAAATAAAAATAAAAATAATAAAAATATCACTGTACTTGAAAAAAAAAAAAAAAGATTTCCGCACAACCATCAACTTGTTCTCAGGGGGCCTTCCCTCACCACCTAACGAAGATTTCCCTTGACTCTCCCTTTTAGCATTCCGTCACCGATACTACTCATCACGATGGCAACAGCACTTTTATTTGTGGCTTCTTACGTTTCACTCCCCGCCCCCCAACACCATATGCTCCATGGTACCGAGATACGCCTCTTTTATTCACTCCTGGTATCCTCAGTAGCAAGTACAGTGCCTGATACAAGGTGGGGCCGTTGTAAATATTTTGTTGAGTGAACAAGTGGATCTTACCTTTCGTACTCAGCTTTCAGGGAGAGTGAATGCTGACTGAATGAGCGTCAACCTGCTAATTGCCATAAAATTAGGACACAAGTAAAACGAACGTGACCGCTCACCGGACCGGACAGTACAAGGGTCAGCGGTGGTGCGCAGAATCTTCTCATCACCCCGGAGATGGGTGGGATGACCCCAGTTCTCCACAGGGTCACGAAGACAGAGACTTAAGCCTCTCGTTTGAGAGCAAAAGAAAGGACGGTTGGCAGTACTAGTGGCTATTTGAGTCTTGTGGGAACGACTCCCTTGGATTACATGCCTACAGCAAAGACCACCGAGGTTAAGCATCTTTTGGGGACCATGCCATCTCCGTTCTGGTATCTACACTTACACATGCATGTATGTAACACACACACGTAGTCACTCACAAAGCTCACCCATTCTTTTTCACTTCATCCCGTGTTCAATCTTGTTTTGGAGTCTTTAAACTTTTTTTTGGCTGTATCCACAGCAAAACACTCTCCTCTCCCTTATCCGTCAGCGTATATCCCAAGTTCCTCTTCAATAAAATTTTATTTTTTACTTATTTTTAATATATTTTGAGAGAGAGAGAGAGAGAGAGAGCGCAAATAGGGGAGGGGCAGAGAGTGGGAGACAGAATCCCAAGCAGGTTCTGTGCTGCCACGGCAGGGCCAGGTGTGGGCCTCGAACTCCCAAACCGTGAGATCATGACCTGAGAGGAAATCAAGAGTCAGATGCTTAACCAACTGAGCCACCCAGGCACCCCTCCAGAAGGTCATTTTATAATCCTCTAATTGTTTAAAGAGGCTTACCCCCTCCTTCTCCATGGGACGGTCAACTCCTTACAGACGGTCAGAGCCTGCGGCCTTCCTGCTTGTACCCGCTTACCGCGTGCACACGCGAGTGTCTAGTAACACACGCGAGTGTCGTGACACAGTAACACGTAAGTAAATAGCAGTTATGGTGAATTAAACCTTATTTGAGTTTGAGGCCCAGGAAAGACAGTGCAATTTCAGTATCACTCTAATTAAGACGCTAGAAAACAGACATTCATTCAAGAAAGGAAGGAGAGCTCTCTGGCGAACACATTTTCATAAAATTACCCCTCAAAGTGTAAATAACCTGCTACTGCATCGACAAGGATTCCCAGAAGTAGGAAAAAAAACCCCAACAACCACCTACCACCCACCTCTGAACAGTGCTCTGAAGGCAGTGGAACCTGCTCACTGTACTAGAGCGTTGGGCTGACCCTCTATACGCCTGGCCCTGACTACACTCCTGCCACTTTCCCTGCACCAGGAATCCTTTCCTCATTCTCTGCTTGTTGAAATCACTACGTGCATATGCATGCATTTCGAGGCTCAGCTCAAATATCTAAGAAGTGTTTCTTGACCCTCCTGACCAGGAATGAATTTGTTCCTCTCAACTCCAAATCCATCTTCTTACAGTGGTGAGCAACCTCCAGGTGAGGGAGGCTGGCATAATGGAGCTTGGCTTTGGGGTGATTCAAGTGCTTCTATAGTTTTTAGATCTGTGACAAGGCGAAAGCTGGATGGTAAGTTGATTTCCCATCTTCCCTTTCCCTGGGGGGCGGTGGGGGGTTGTCTTTTGAGGTCCCAGCTTCATGCAGGAATCCTGTGCCCAAGACATGGAACTGTTATCTCCTGCCCCTTGCACAGCCACTAAAGGAGAAAGTTCTAGGTCTCCAGGATTTGGTAAAAATCAACAGGGGAAAAAAAACCCAGCTTTTGTGTTGATCTCCTGGAATGCCTCCTTGTATTTCATTTTTGGCCCAAGCAGAATCCTTTTCATGCCTGTCCAGCAAAAGAAGTACTAATTTTATCCATCGTTTTTATCATTTTTGTGGTTTCAACTGGATCACTCAGAAATTACCTGTGACACACACACACACACACACACACACACAGAGCTAGAATTAATATAATCACATCATTAGGCTATTATAAAAGTCAGAAGATTTTCATAGGTTAAAAAAAAATTTGTCATCAAACTCATGATAAATTCTAGGAAGAGAAGAATGCTTCCTCCAAGTATCTTTTTGTTTTTTGTTTTAAATGTTTATTTCTTGGGGCGCCTGGGTGGCTCAGTCGGTTAAGCGTCCGACTTCAGCTCAGGTCACGATCACGCGGTCCGTGAGTTCGAGCCCCGCGTCGGGCTCTGGGCTGACGGCTCAGAGCCTGGAGCCTGCTTCCGATTCTGTGTCTCCCTCTCTCTCTGCCCCTCCCCTGTTCATGCTCTCTCTCTGTCCCAAAAATAAATAAAAAACGTTAAAAAAAAATTTTTTTTAAATAAATGTTTATTTGTTTTTGAGTGAGAGAGAGAGAGAGAGAGAGAGAGAGAGAGAGACAGAGACAGAGAATCCCAAGCAGGCTCCACACTGTCAGCGCAGAGCCTGATGTGGAGCTCAAACTCACGAACTGCAAGATGATGACCAGAGCCGAAATCAAGAGTTGGATACTTAGATGACTGAGCCATCCAGGCGCCCTCCCAAGTCAGGTGCCCTCCCGCCACCCCCCCTCCCCCCGCCCCAGGTATTTTATTTTGGAAGGACGGGGGAGAAACAAGAACACAAACATTAAATACATCTATCTAAGGAATTTCCTTCAACTGCCTTTCCTGAAATTGATGGCCTGGGTAGAAAGATATTGAAGACATGTGGAGAGCCCCACGTCTAATTAAAATCCTATCTGTTTCTGAATGCAAAACAGGGATGAAAAACCGGGAGAGCTAAAGGGTCCCAGGACTTAGTTTCACTGGTGCATTTAAATCCCTTGAGATCGTGCATCTTGGCTAAAAACTACAACAGAAAAAGCAGACACAACTCAAGTTGTTTTCATCTGAACCACTTTACAGATCCTGCGACTTACATAACCACCTGTAATGCGACCAGCGCCTCCCGCTGCCGGGACGGAGACCCGAAAGGAAGCACGGGAGGTCCTTGCTACCTGCAAAGTCATTACTTGCATTTCCTGCTCCTGAGGCGGGAAGACTTACGTTCATTAACGGTAATATGATAGAAGACATCGCTCACGGCACAGCATGGTGAAATAAAACTTTTTGAGAGACAACCATTGCTTTCGTTGACAGTTTATTAAATACACTACATTTGTACCTTATTCTGTGGTTTTTTTAAATCATTCACACGGGGCTTAGTAAAAACATACTTTATAGAAAACCATCTGCAAAATTAAAATAAAAATAAGAATGCACATTTTACACATGTATTAGATAAACTGCTGGAAATGTCAGGAATTATTTTAACGAAAGTGACTGTAAAACATGAGGCGCCTTGACTTCATTAAACCTGATACCAGACCATGACTATGGAAGCGCGAACGCTGAAGTGTGGATGCAAAAATGTCTATTGACGGAACTGTTTCACTTAATCGCGTTTGAGAAACAGGACAAAATAAAGGACTAGTCTTCTTTTACACATACTTTTCTAAATCCACTCACTATACACTCTCTTTCCCATTCAGAGAATTAATTGTGCGGACTGATGAGGCAAAAATCATTTCCCTTAAAGAAAAACAAACTAGAGCCTATTTACAAAACATGCAAAGGGAGAATGTGAAGTGTGCGCGTGTTACTGCAGAACTGCTTGACAGTGACCACAGCGGAGGGAGAGAATGGGCCTTTACTTCCCCAAGTTATCAGCCCTTCCCCCCTCCTTTCTGGAAGAAATACACGGGCAGGGCACGGACTATAAAACGGCATACAATGCAAACACAGAAACAGAGAAGTCTGCAAGTTCTTTATGTTTCCAGCTGTTGAGACAGAATTTTCCAGAGCCGAGGTTACCTCTAGCGGCGAAACCAGAGCCAGCTGTTAAGCAGCCAGAACGCTACAGTAATCGAATACATGACCATTTCTCTCTTCGCGCGCTCTTTGTTCTCCTCTTCTAGAAGTTGCAGACGTCTATTTAGTTTGATTATCTAAGTGAAAAACAAACAACGACAACAAACCAAATAGAAGCTTTAGTGCAAGGAGGAATTAAGAGTCTCAGGAAGTAGCAGGACTTGTCAAAAGAATTCTGATAAACACTTGGAGCAAAATGAACCCTATATAGAAAAAATGTCACCCGAGACAGCTTCAATTCCGAGATAATCTCCCTTTCCCTTCTCCAAATTTCTGAGTCAGAAAAGAGTATATTTTCCGTCCTTCCTCAATTAAGTGTGAGGTGAGGAAACCGTTGCACGCTGACAGCTAATTCCGACAGGGGGGACCAAGCACACACCGAGGCAGGTGCAGCACAGCAGGATGAGCTCCTGTCTCTGCTCCTTCTACAAGCTTCTGTCCCTCGGCCTCAGTTGCTCATCTTTAACCTGCGTTAACTGCCTTCCCTGTCCGCTGAGCTCCTGATGGGATCTCCTAACAGCTTATTGTGGCGGGCCCTGTGCTCTGTCACCCGGACCCTTCAAGGGCTGAAAGGCTAGGAATTCTCTCGTTGACAGCACTGCCCTCGGCTGCTGGTCCCTACCACGGACAGCCCTGGGCTGAACTACTGCCCTGCCCAAGCATATGCTCCCTTCCTGGGGCAGCTGCGTGCATCCAGTAACTGGTTCACAATGGGGTTCAAGGCCCAGGCCCCCCGCTCCACCCGGCCTCAGGCCCCTCGTGAGGCTGGCCACGTGCAGACACCGCAGCCCAACACTCCCCTCGTGCCCCATCCTGCTTCCTCTCCTTCCCCTGCAGGTGGTAACTGCAGGAGTACTCCCGGGGCAGGCTTTTGTGCCAACCTGCAACCCACAATCTGCTTTCTGTGTAAAAACACAATGAGCTCTGTAGAGCACTATGAATGCTCTATGGGATTACTATCATTATGTTAGAGAAGGTGAAGGAAGAGATTTTCACAGAATGTGGAATCCTTAGCATTTTGAGGACCGAGAACTCCAACCTGGAGGGGTGGGAGGGGGGCGGTGGGAATGGGAGTCTACGGACAGTGATGCAGAGATAACCATTTTCACAACCCGGAAAGGTACGTCACTTTTTAATCAGTGCTGAGGAGCCATTTTTCTCTTAGGGCCAGTAAAAAAAAGATAAATAAATAAAGTGCTTAGAGTTAATCACCTTTTCCCAACCACTCGCAACGAGAGGGGCTTATTTGGTGCCACGGGATGCTATGTTCTTACACTAAACGATCCATCTTATCGTCAATGAAAAAAACAGGCATTGATCGTGAGTCGTTACGATATTTTTATCTGGGCAGCAACAACACCAAGGCCGCTTTTTAATATGGAGAGTGGATTACATTTTCTCTCTTGAAGCCAGGCGGCCCACGGGCCCATCCCTGGATGAATGGAGTACAGGCTGGTGGGTTTCCAAATTGGCAACGGACCAAGGGAGCTTCCCCTGCCGCCGGGGTCACAGATGTGAACTCTGTAGAACCTTCTCGCGATGCGGTGCTTGCGCCTGGTCTCAGAAGCTCGGTTTCCCACCTGGCTTTCTACTACTTGTCACAGGACGTGTGTGACCTGTTTACAATGACTCGATCTTTGTCTACTAGTTCAGCCTCTAAGCTAAGGATCGAATGGATGTTGTTACAACCCTGAAGCTCCTGCTGTACTCTCAGAAAGCAAGGTTGTTGGTCTGACTGTGAATTCGACGACAAATGCCAGCGAAACTCCCTTTCTTCAGCAGGCGAGGTATAAATAAATATGCGTGAGACCTTCTGACACAGCATCCATTTAGTAAATAAACGAGACTCACGATAAAAAAAGCAGTATTTGTTTCATACTATTGTTATGTTGAATCTTTAAAACGATATTGACTGATTCTAATGCTAAGATATTTAGTTTCTTGATCTTAGAAATACTTTCTTTCATTCACGTCTCCTCTACGCCTATTCGGCACAGACACAATTACAACACTGGCTGCGCCTTCTCCACGTGTGTGTGTGTGTGTGTGTGATTCTAGAGGCCGTGGGACCGCATATTACAAATGTGCATATGCAACTGCACTTCCAAGGCAGGACTTATTACAGAACACAAGAAATATGTTCATAGAGGCGCTGCGCAAACTGGAAGCAGTGACTTCCAAAGCGGAACTCTCCAACATCGTACCACAGGTCGCCAAGGTGACTTCCACATTTCAAGAAGTCAAACAAGCAGTCCAGTGGCTATGCTGGTTGGCTAAAATGCCGACAGTCTTTGTTAGTGGCCAGAATTGTACCAATCCATTTTGGTAATACTGTTTTACGCTGATTAAAATGTGTAAGTGGTGGCTTAACATACCTTTAATCAAAATGGGAAAGTCAATTATGGCTTATTAAAAACAGCTTGAGGGGCGCTTGGGTGGCGCAGTCGGTTAAGCGTCCGACTTCAGCCAGGTCACGATCTCGCGTGATCTCGCGTGATCTCGCGTGAGTTCGAGCCCCGCGTCGGGCTCTGGGCTGATGGCTCAGAGCCTGGAGCCTGTTTCCGATTCTGTGTCTCCCTCTCTCTCTGCCCCTCCCCCGTTCATGCCCTGTCTCTCTCTGTCCCAAAAATAAATAAACGTTGAAAAAAAAATAAAAAAATAAAAAAAATAAAAACAGCTTGAGAAATAAAATAATTCATGGGTTCCACAGGAGAGAAAATGATAACATGTTAAAAATTATCAGTAACATACTATATGAATATAATTGAGGATTCTCTCTTGTCTAGTACATTAAATACCTGCCGTCTTAATGAAGCCGCATCTACAACAGTCATGTCGTCCGAAGTTCCTTCAATTGTTGCATCTATATGTGACATGCCATGCCTAGCAGATGAGACATAAAAATGCAATTTAATATTACAACAGAACTAAGAGTACCCGGGTAAGTCACATCATGTGCTGGGCAATGCTCAAAAAACCGTTCAGAAGACTGATATTTAACAACAGGAATTACTAAAATATTTTACCATCTGAATTGGTACTAACAAAGGAAAGCAGAGGAAGAAGCAAAAAGTATTTTGAGCAATGATTTAAGAGCTGCCACTCTGAAACAGAACAACGCATAATTCTTCCACAAGCTTCTGTCCGTATGTAGCTCCACAGGAGTCCCTGTCGAGATTCACTGGCCGGGAACACTAACTTTAGCTAAAAAAAATAACATAGATTTTTTTTTTTTAATTTCTCCTCCTCTTCTCATTGCCTCTTACCATTTCTACTCTCTACTTATTTCTAATTACCTGTTCTCTACTGTGTCTCCCACAGAAACACTGATAAAAATGATAAAATCACCTGAGGACATCTTGTCACTGCATTCAGATCCGGAATTGGCTCAAAGATTAATCATTAAGGCGCTGTGTATAAAATAATACTGGAAAGCCACAAAGAACCATCCCAGGGAAAGCACATTAAAAAATACTTCTTTTTCAAATACAGTTACTTCTAAACGAGGACTTTTAAATGCCTGGCAATAAACCTCTGAGAAACAAATACACACAAATGCTATGCTTCCCCTTTGCCTGGATTTCCACTTCTTAAGCTTATTTTAATTAACAGCTTAATTGAGATATAATTTACATACCATACAGTTCACCTCACATGTTTATATCCTCGCTATTTTAATCCTGTATGGTTATTTCCCTAAAATGGCATAGTAACTTTCCCAAATGAGCAGAATCTAAGTCAACTGAATTAAAAAGTCACTCCTTTGTCATCCAGAGAGAGTTGGCACATGGATTACATTATTCTGATCTTTCAGGCAAATCCCCGTTACAAAAAGCACATAACCACACGAAGGGGTATGAAGAAAATTATAGTTTTCATCCAGGCACATTCAAGACAAGTCTACTCAGAAAATCCTGTTTCATATGCTGTTGAAAATAATCCAAAAATAATTTAATAAAGTATGTGGAACAGGATTTATTTTATAATCATTCACTGTGTTCCCAGCCAGGGTCGTCATTCTGAACAGATGATAACCGTACGTGTTGCAGTTTCAATGGCTGACGGTGCGTCCCAACTCTAGAACAATGTCTACGTGTTCCCTTTATCACTAAATGAACTGGCTTTCCCATTTCACCACTCCTTTCTTCATCGCAAGAGGAAATATCCTCGAATACTGAGACTAACTGCGTCTGAGAAGTAAGCTTCTATGTGAGTAGAACTATGAGTTTATAAATATCTGAGATAATTATTCTTTTGAAGATTCAGACCGAATTATTACATGACTGGAGGAAAAAACATGGGTTGAAGATTCCTTTTCTCTACACTTTATCTCAAAATAAAACTTTTTGGGGCACCTGGGTGGCTCGGTTAAGTATCTTGACTTCAGCTCAGGTCATAATCTCACAGCTGGTGGGTTTGAGCCTCGTGTCGGGCTCTGTGCTAACAGCTCACAGCCTGGAGCCTGCTTCAGAGTCTGTGTCTCCCTCTCTCTGCTCCTCCCCTGCTTGTACTCTTGTCTCTCTCTCTCTCTCTCTAAAATAAAAATAAACAGTAAAGAAAATAAAACTTCTATTTCCCTGAGATTGCCTATGAGATATAAACTGGGGGGACAAGAGGGGCGCCTGCGTGGCTCAATTGGTTAGGCGTCCGACCTTGGCTCAGGTCATGATCTCACGGTTCACAAGTTCGAGCCCCATGTTGGGCTCCGTGCTGACAGCTGAGAACCTGCAGACTGCTTTGGATTCTGTGTCTCCCTCTCTCTGCCCTTCCCCTGCGCTCACGCGCCCCCCCCCCTCTCTCTCTCTCTCTCAAAAATACATAAACATTAAAAAAAAATTTAAACTGGGGGGGGGGGGGGAAGAAGCAATGGCTTCAAAGGTAAAGGAACCCCAGACTGAATACAGAATGAAATATAAGTGATGGGAATTACTCACTTTAAATCCTAAATTAAATAAGGTGTTAAACAACTGTGAAGGAAATCTTCATTTGCAAAGAAATCTAAGGATATGGCAAAAGGCCGTACATATATAATTCAACTTACAATAGAAAAAAAAAACATTAAAAGAGCTATATATATCAGATATAAAAAGCTGTATTTGTCAGAACTAAAATCTCTGTAAGCAATGTTAAGTCAGCTCACTGCCTGAAAGTTCTTTCAGGGAAAGAGAAAAGGATCACGAACTTCCAGTTCCAACTTCTGGGATATATACAAAGGTAGTAAACTTACAATGGCCTGAACTGACACCGTGAAAGAAACCGGTGAGCAGAGGAGAGGGTAAGGCACCACTAAGGACACACTCTTCAATTCCTCTAACCTGAATGCAGTATTACTAAGAACCCGATGTTTCCCTCTTCTCCTGCCTAAAAATCAACGTGTCAGATTCCTCTCATCATAGAAATAATGCTGACAGTTTTAAGTCTACTGCCGTGGGTAATACATTTCTGCTTAAAATGAACAAAATTTAGCTCTGAAAAAGTTACAGTTAATGGTATCTGCGAAGACCAAGCGATTTTCTTTTCCCCAGAAGACGGGAAATGGGAATTTTGGCACCTCGGAACCTTAAGCATTCGTATGTGCCAGTCTATCTGTCCTTGTGCATGCCAGGAAGGTATAATTACTGAGGCTAAGCATGTCTGAAGGAATGAAAACAAGAGGGAAAAGCTTAAATCAACAGATGATGAAAACTCTTTGAACTAAATTCCTTTTCTAAACGTTTAACTGTCTAGACTGTCGATGCTGATTTCCCCCAATTTAAGACGATGCCTTATACACACGTTTATCTACACGTGGCGAATGCCACCCCAGGCAACTAACAAGAAAGGAAATGGTAGACAGAACCTCAGCCAACAATTAAAATGATGCGCATAAAACAAGATTTAAGACGGCCTTTTCTGTGTTTCAGCGTGATCCTCGATAAGCTACCAAAACGGTATTTACATGAAATATCTCAGATGTGCACATGGTACCTTCACCACCAAGCATTTTTCTTCATACTCTGGTTGGCAAACGTCCTGAACGATTAGACTCAGGGTTCTCAGAGAAAAGCCAGGATGTACTCAGAGAGGAAAACTGTGAGCAGTTCAAGCTAGAACACAAAGGCAAGGCTACTACATGCAAAATACAAAGGCAGTCAACTGTTTAGCCTGATAAGTACAAAGTCTCAAAATTTACCTGACGTTGTCATGATGAGGATTAGAAGTGGCGGCAGCAGACCCACCCCGCAACACGGGTCTAAGGCAGGTTTTTGCGGGAGAAGGCACAAGACAGAATCAGGAAACAGAGAAGTGATAAAATAAAAGCAAAAACAAGACAAAAACATGTCAAATAGGATTATATTGTATGTTGTGATACAATATAATATCTGTCAAATACTTTAAAGATGGTTGCAGGACAGGCCCTCCCTTTTGATTTTCATAAATTTAAGGTTTTACCACAGGCCAAGAACCCAGAGGAAACTCGTGTGACAAGACAGCACCCACGTAAAACTTTTTTTTCCCTTTGGTGCTTATATTTTAATTTATGAAATTCAAGAGAGAGGACAACTCTGTCTAAAAAGTGTAATTTCCCTTTTCTTGTCGGAAAGAAAAGATCACCCGCAACCCTGGAAGCGTGTCAGGAACTGCTGGGTAGCACCTGCACGATCGCGGCTGCCCGTCTGGTGTCAGCGGCCCAGGTTAAGTCCCATTTCCCACTGCTCCTTCCCTCCCGCCTCACTCGTTGGAATCACGCCTCGTATCCTACTGTAGCTGCATCTCATTCAAACCTTGGCTCCCAGAAGCAAACCTGCAAGCCTGGGTTCTGGAGCTGAGGCCGTCAGAGGACGTCTAGGGTGCAGCACAGAAGCACAGCCAAACTGCACGTCTCTTCCGGAGAGACCCCCCAGCAGCGGCACACTGGGCAGCTGGGAATAAAAGACTGCGCTAAACTGGAACACTTTGTGGGGACAGTCACCAGCCTCAGGACATACGCTGGTTCTAGAGGGCAGTGAGTGCTCCACCGAGGTGAGCAGTAACCCTTCCAATATCTTTCACTTTTAAAAATCGGAAGACAAAAACTCCCTGTGGTTTTTGGTCAATTGCCCAAAAAGCAATCAGCAGTAATTGGCGACCAGAGAAAGGAGGCTGAGTTACAGGGGCCATAGAAGGATTTTAAGAATTATTACATTGTATTTCAAGTGTCTCATTTTCTCAGTACTGGTCGGGTGTTGCCTGCATTGAAGTATCAAGGCAATGCTTAATTATAGTCAACGTTTAATATCAAATGAACTAGTTTTTTTCCGTTAAGTTGGTACAGCTGTAAAACTTTGGCTACAATACGAATCACTATTTCCTCCCAAGTTAATTTATATAAGACAATTTTCATGTTTAGTTTGTACGTTTACTGGAGGCACAACTAGTGCTTAAAGAAATTTCGGGAGCCTACAGGATAAGGAATTCTGAGGCTGTGGGGGAGACGTTAGACTTCTATTGTGCTGGCTAAAGAACAGTGAGAAAGTACATAAGCCTGAAACAGGTTTTAAATCATCCCGTTCTGCTCCTATAATTAATTACTCTGTGGCATTAGGAAAACTTGCTTCACTGCAATCTTATAGCACGCTCGTCTGAGAATGCTTAAGTAAATGAAGCCGCTGCTGGGTGCTACTTAAAGCTTTTATTAAAGAATTCACGCTAATATGTTCGATATGGATCTGCCATAGTCAACATATGCCACCACAGAGATTTCCCTCCTATAATGCAGAGCCAGAAAATAGTACAGTTACCTTTCACAACGTATTTCATTTTGTCTTCTCACACTGGCAATTGACACATATAATATAAAAGTAAATTAGACAGGTATTTGGCAAAGTTAGAAACTTCATTCAAGTACCAGTTTCTACCTTAAGTATGATTTAATACATTAAAAGAAATCTTTTCTAAGTCCGGTAATATGTTCAACAATAATAATTTTGTAACTAAAGAGGCAAAAGGGAAGGAGAGCCACGGCTCTCCAAGTTCTAGCATTAACTTGTATATTGACATTTTTGAGTAAATAAATGGTCTGACTTAATAAAATATGTTTCTTTAGTAAAAAAATAAAAAAGGAAACCGCTACAGTAAATAAACAGTAACATATTTATATGCATACTTGCAAAAATACAAATACAAATTAAAACACGATGGTTTCATATTCTATTCACTCAAAGCCAATATAATCTGCTCACGAAAAACTATATAAAAAAAATCAAGCCCCTTCTAAAAATAAAACTTAAGCATGCTAAGCATGACTAATCTGTTGATATTTAAATAATGTTCTTAACATGGGAATTAAGTTTCTTTTTTTAAATGTGAATATTTTGCGTTGGAGAATGAAACACGGAGGTCTGGCAGATGTCAGGAGACACAAGTGTTTCCTGACCAGCCAAGGACTAAATCACAGCAACATTTTAAATTCAAAGAACACACCTATCTGAGGTGTTTGGGTACATTTCTGATTCCTCAATTTTCCAAATGCACAGCACTGACCCACGTGTATCAAGGATTTGATTTTGTCTTCATGTTGAGCTTGGTTTTAAATCAAGTAAGTTCTCATCAGATGAGAAAACAAAAATATAGTACATAAACTTTCCCACAGTGTTCCTTAAAGTGTAAACTGAAAATTGTTCTTCCATGAAGTAACTGTGAATCTGCATTTTTAAATAATAAGGCAGACAGTAAGTTCCTTTTTTTTCTTTCTTTCTGCTGATTAGTTCTAGCTTAATGTAACTGTACCTAAGGTAAAGGCAAAAGACCAAAGATAGGACATTACATGAGCATAACCACTAAAGCGTAATAAAATAGAAAGGAAAAAATGATGTACACAGCAAGGAACATAAAAGCACTTAAAACTTTATAAGCAGTATTACTGTAATAATCATGCAGGTAGAACATTATCCAAATTTCACATTCCTACTTCTTGTATCTGCAAAGTCATGCCAGACAGTTCTCTTGTAGAAATAAAAAATGATTTGGTACTTACAATTCTGATTAAATCTTGTTCAACATTTAGATCATAAGAGATTGAAATGTAATTTAAAAAAAAAGGCAAGGAAAAAAAAACCCTTTGAATAATGGAAGCATCCAATAAGACTAATAAGAATCTAACCCTCCAGGCTCCAAGGTAACATAACTAATGGTATGTATCCAGGAGCAAAAAATTATTAACACAATTACTTTATGAATTTTTAAAATCTCATTTAAGTAAGATAATTCCTTTCCAGAAAAAAATGGATTTTAAAGCTATCAATTTATGATAATTAAAAAATTAATAACTAAAAACTTCACTTAGGGCTCAATACAGTTTTTTGTAATAAAAGAATACAAAGTAAATTCTACATTAGTAAGATTTCTGATTTTCTATTTTTGAAGTTGAGGCAAAATTCTTTTCCATTAATGGGCAAGGACTGCTTTGTGAAGTCACAATTATTTAATCTATATAGAATTTATAAATATCTTCCTCACTCAGCTATTTTCACTGTTAATAGCATTTGATATGATATAATTCGACCTAATAATCTGGTCTCTTCTAAGGACCTACTGTAATTAAAAAGTGAAAGACGACACCTGGTGAAGAAGAAATCTACTTTAAGGAGGGAGGAGAAAAGAGGCCTTTGGGAATATCAGTTCTTAAATGCCAGGCACTTTATATTCAATGCCTTTTGAAGGACTTACCACGCTCCTAAATAAAGAACTTGAGGCCATTATTACCTAGATCTTAAATAAAGATGGTGGTGGGAATCTAGAAAACTAGATTATAGGTAATACTATTATAAACTAGGTAATACTATTATTGCCTGTTTTTTTTTTTTTTTTTTTCTTTTTTAACAGATGAAGAAAATGAGGCCCAGAGAAGTTAAACAACTTGCCCCAAGGCCATTGTGCAGCTAGCTATTCAGTGGGGTGGGTCAACACTGAATCTGGCTGGCTCCCCGATTCCATGCTGCTTCTTACAGGCTCCAAATATTCTGAGGCAGTTCTAAACCTTTGGGGAGAGGGATGTATGTGTATATGCACACACACACACATATACATGAATATACATGTATATAGATGTATGTATCATTTTCCCCTGCTATGAGCTTCCTCTTTTAAGCTCTTTCTGGTGCGGCTTTAAGTCGTTGGGCCCAGATGTATACCACTACATTAACGCGGGGCAGGCTTAGAAACACCAGTCGATGGTATGGACAAGTGCTCACGAAGTACAGTAAAATCTCTGAGGCTTGTGTGACGATCAAAAGCATTCAACAAGAAAGTCTGTTTGGACTGAGCCATAAGACATGTCAGTTCCTAAGGTAAGAAACAAGGTTTACTGGCAGGGCCAGCTAAACTTACGGGGGAATTCTTCAAAAGTTAACAGTCTACTAAACTGTCCATGAAAATTCAAATGGTGACGCACAGAGTCACTAGATAAAATGTTTGGAGTTGAAATGAAACGGACTCTGCCTTTCCCACACTATGCCAAAAAGCTCCCCCAATTTTATCTTTTAAAAAATACTATGCAGTAAAGAAGCAAGGGCACGAAATATCTGAAATAACGGCAAGGAAAAATCAAGCCCAAGTGTACTACTGACGATTTTACTGGGAGATGTCCAAAAGTGAGATACCTTATCAATCCTGAAAAATATCAGTATTATCAGAAAGACAACAGCATTTGGGGTTTTCAGTACAGGCCCAGAAATCCCTAGCTAGAAGGAAAGTAAACAAGTGTCCTAGCACCTACACTGATATTGTCTTGTCAGTTTGGCTTCGGCAGCCCAACCATCTTAGTATCGCAACGATGAAACCAAAAGACTCACTAAAGAAAATCAGTACGCTTCAGTCCAACAGCCTACACTCCATCTGACAGTATGCCTCAGCATATTCCAGTGGAGTCAAGTACTTAGGTCAACAGAGCCTTGGGGGGAAAAAAAAATCATTATACTTCCTGTTTCTAGTTACTAACTGAATACTCTCCCTGACTAAAGAGAAGCTAAGAGCATCTTGTGAAATGTGAATTTTGGACAATAATTTCGATTTAAAAGAAAGCAAAGCAGGTTGTTTTAAGCCACTGCATCTTAGGAAGAGACGAAGGTGCAAACACAAAAGGAAGACACCACAGTCCACTAACAAGGAGCCAAACCAAAAACAAAAAAAAGAAAAAAACAAACAAAAAAAAGCAACACAGCCAGCGAGAGTCACTGATGGCCAGTCACCTGCGATTTTCATCCAGCACATCCAAGATCTGCTGGTAAGCCCTACGAGTGGAAGACTGGATAAGCGACAAAATGCCTCGAGCGGAGGGAAGATTAGCTCCACCTTCAGGTAATGTTTGGGGAAGACAGGCCCGGACCTGTTGGGGCGCCGGTGTCACACTGTTTCCGGGAGCACAGCAAGCGAAGAGAAAAACACGCAAGTCAGACTCTTATGGAACTTCAGCGGAGCAGTTTCCCCAAACACCTCGTCCTTTAAAAAATTACCTTCGTTGTCTTGCCCCTTTTCCCACCCTTCCCTCTCCCCCAGGAAAACAGTCAAAGCAAGCAAGTTCATCAACATATTAAATTGTTTTAAAAAAAACCAGCTACAATGCAACGCCCGTGACCGTGCAGCCTTACACATCAAATTGAACAAACTGAATACGAGAGGCAACTTTGCAGCGGGAAGAGAACCACAGTGAGCAGTGTGTTCAACGCCGAGCTCCGGGAGAAGCGTCATTCTTTAGTCGCCGTGTGTCTTCCCATCCAGCAAGTCACACGTCTAGCAACCAGCACTGCCCTGTGACTTACGGGTGGTGAGGAGATTAGGACAGAGAGTTCTGGGACACAGGTGTCAGGGTTCAAACACATGAATCAAGAGTGATCCCACGAAAACGCCATTTCCAATCTTTCACAGAGACAATGAAGCGAGTTGAGGGTATGATGCGTAAATTTCAACCGAATTCAAGTTTCAGAAGGTTGCGACAAAAGCATTTTGATAGCTTCATTATATTAAAGCACATGTTCTCTAGCTAAATGACTGAAACATAAAACCACTCCTGATTCTGTGCAGAGAGTGAACAGAGAGGCAAGACAGTTCTTAGATTACCCAGATGGAAGTTAAGGCAGCATTTCTGGGCTTCCGGGTGACAGTAACCTTAATCACTCTTTCAGATGTAAGCTGAGAGTCACAATTTCTTTGGCTCCACTGCCAAGGCTTCTTAAAAGCTGAACATATTTGAATGAAACAATTTTATCGTTCGAACATCCACTCTTGAGCTTGGTGTATTTTCGGAGAGCTGTTTAATGTCAGCTGTGTGAAGTATTTAAGTGATACCAGGACTTGCTTGGCATCTGGTTTGTTACATGAAGAGGCTTTGTTGCAACAAAAGGACTGTGACCCTGGGATGTGGGCTCAAAACTTTTTCTCAATGTGAGGGCAAAACTACCTTGGGTTAAACCTCACTCTTGTGTATTTCACCCAAAAGAATGAAAGGTGGAGCAGTGAACAGCTGAAAAGAGAAAAATCTTTTATTTTGATTTATGTAAACTTCTCTAACTTAACATGCATTTTGTTTGGAAATCACAACATCAGTGGGATAACTGCTGAAAGGACTAACATGTGATATTATACCCAGAGTCCCTAGAACATTAAAAACAGGGGTGCCTGGGTGGTTCCGTCAGTTAAGCATCTGACTCTTGATCTTGGCTCAGGTCATGATCTCACAGGTTCGGGAGTCTGAGGCCCACATCAGGCTCTGTGCTGGCAGCGTGAGCCTGCGTGGGATTCCCTTCCTCTCTCCCTCTCCCCCCACCCCCCAACCCCCCTCCAGCCCTGCTTGTTCCCTTACTTTCAAAATAAATAAACTTAAGAAAAAGAAAATCCACAATTTTGTGAATAACTGTGAATGTCTTAGTGACCCAAAGCAAGAAGTATTATAAATATGAAAACCCTGTTTTCCAGACTACTTAGAAGAGAAAGATGTAAGCCATATCTACGCATATTGAGAAATTAATTTATCCGGGCTGAGTCCCTACGGGAATTTGGCCTCATGCTGCCAAGATAAGAGCAAAGTTTCAGGTACAGGCTCATGGATGATCACCCTAAACATCTGTCCAGAGATTCTGGAATATACATAAGCCAACTTACCAACCGACCCATGGTACTTGGCAAAACCCATACTGAGCAGCCAAGAAGAATAAAAAAAAAAAAAAAAAAAAAATCAGTGTTATCTGGGATACAAAGTGTAGGTACTAGCCTTGTACTCAGAGTTCTTTAGGGAGCAGAGGGAAAACCTCAAGTTCTTGCTCTCTGTGAGACAGCAGACTGAATTCATGTCAGAAAAATGTCACCAGAGGCAGGAATGAAAATGTACTAGTTATGCATTACCGTAAACAAACAATCCAGCTTATACTCTTCCTGACAGAGCTCCAACAAACCTGGCTAAATTTACTTAGGAAAATTGTAAAAGACTAATCAGTACAGTATTTTGATGTAATTAAAATTTTTATCTTAGCATTTTGGGGCTTAGATCAAACACTTTGAGTATCATTCCGTATTAGTAAATAAATCAGCTACACACTAATGTGTTAAAATCTCTAACAATCACCATTTAGAATTATAATCCTAGAGCAATAATGGCAATAAACTAAATCCAAATCCAGGGCAGAAGTATGATGGATTTTTTTGTCCACTAAAAATTAAAGAAGGGTTACTTCCTCTGAGAGAAAAGATTTTGTCAAGAACAGTAGGTACTGTTTGTTTAAAGTTCTCAAAGTGCAAGTACTTCCTGTCCATATACAGGAGATCAGTTGGTAATTTATCAAGTAGTCAAGCATACACTAATTTCAGAATAACTGCAAAGAATTCTTGGGAGGGAATGCACAGAAGGTTGAGTTTTAAAACCGTCCAGGGGCACCTGGGTGGCTCAGGCAGTTAAGCATCTACTCGACTGCGGCTCCGGTCATGATCTCATGATTCCTGGGATCAAGCCCTGCATTGGGCTTTGTGCAGACACCGCAGAGCCTGCTTGGGATTCTCTCTCTGCCCCCAACCCCTTTTGCACGCACATGTGCACATGCTCTCTCTCAAAATAAGTAAATATTGACAATATTTTAAAAATTTAATGAAAAAGTGTATAAGATCTCTAAGATTCTATGCATGATCATGTGAAAGTTGGAATATGAGAAAAAATGAAAAAAACCTTACATGATCCTTAATTGTACCTTAAGAAAAAATATTTTATGTAGAAAAAGATGAAATTAAGCCTTTATCAATACTAGTAAAGATATTTATTTTATCAAAGACCAACATCAAAAGCATATTTGGACTTTTGGCGGTTTCTCAAAAGTTTTAAAGATTAGTAAGAAATTTAACTTTTCAGTATTTATATGGTAATCCTTCGCATAAACACCAAAAACAGAACAGAAACTATTTTTAAAACTGTTGAACACTTTGGGCAGTATATGTATAGATGCAGTGCCCTTGATTGTTAACTTTTATTTCCATCTATAGTTGCACCAAACGATTAAATCACAAATGACCAAAGTTACCCTAATTAGAAGCAATGGATACTTCAGCCATTTTTCTTTTTAAAGATTCAAGCAGCCTTGCAAAGCAAGCCTTCAAAGCAGCCTTTGGTTTTGGTTTACAAACAGACAAATTTAAGAACAGGAAAGAGTAAGCCCATTTTAGCAATCAGCCTGATGCTGGCTAGAATGTCCACCACTGGCATCAGCTGTGGAGGGAAACGGTGCTTTTAGGATTTTCATCTCTGTCCACTCATCCACCCAAACAAGGTGTAGTGACTTTTTGTTTTGACAAGGGAACTACTGTGAAAAGCAAAAAAGTCAACATACTGCCAAGGCACTGGGATTATTTAAGCAAATGTTATCTGATTAGTAATCTAATAAAATTGCACTTTGATAATAAATTGATTCCTACTAATGTTATAAAACGGCAAAGCCTCAACTTCTTCTTTTGTAAAAGATTAGGAAATTCTGAGGACAGCTCTGATATTTACCATATAATTTCACCAGGAATAGCTCTGCCTGATGCCTATACGAAATCCTACTGCATGAATGGGAAGTAAACAACACTAGCCAATGTCAGAACCAAAATTTACACGAAAATTTACTTGTCATTATTAAGAGGTAAGTCCAAAGTCAAGTACCTCTTTCCCATGGATTCTCACAGGAATAATGTTTCTCAAGCTGTGAGGGTAACGTCTTTGGTGAGGCTCCAACCTCTTCCAGAAGACAGTGAAAGGTAAAATTGTGAAGAGAGTGAGAAAAAAATGTTCATGGAAACACAAATTTTGTACCCTTTCTCTTGCAATTTTAAATAGAAAACCTTAACTTGTGGCCACTGTCTAAGGCAATTTACTGGTTCCAAGAAGCACAATAAAAGAACCAGAAGAAGAAAACCATCGCTGGTTGCCAGAGTGATTTCTGTCGCTTAAGAACCGCATCAGCTGCTGAGTTCCTGTACTGTGCGCTAAAATATCCCCACGACAGGCCAGTCACTCCTGCACCTTCTTTTGCCAGAAAGAGTAGGTTTAAATGATCTCAAAACATTCTTCCAAGCATAATTTTAATCTATGGGACTAAGAAAAACAAAAACAAAAAAAACCCCCTAAATGACAAACCACTCTTAGACTCCTCCTTCTGGATCAAAATAAGAAAGCAAGAAAAGATGGGTGCTAAAACTGAAAAAAGGTTGGGATCACTGAAGCTGGTTAAGTTGACTCTGTACGGAACTAATATGCCCACCAAAAAGCAAGGTAAATAAAATAAAAAATGATGCTTGGTCCTTATGTGCAAATTATTCCATTTTATTTTCACTATTACACTCCAAATCATACCTAACTTCCTTAATTGGTCTAGTGTTTTGTTTTTTTTTTTTTTTCCTTAACAAAATGTGTAAGGATAATTTGAGAAATCCCAACACCAAGGAACTGAGAAGCCCAAACAGTACGAGCATTAGGGTATTATATGATAATTACTTGGCGAAATATTAGTACAACATAAGCCTGCAAAATTAAAACAACTCCTAGCTGTGAAAAGCAGAGCAGAGAAATTCTTACGTGTACTCCGGTGCAGAAATCGGTGCCTGGAACCTTGACATTTTATTTCTTGGGGCAGAATATGATCTGTGCCACCTTAAATAATAATTATGCTTCTTTTACATATTCGGCTTTCATAACACAAAGAAAAAGCGAGATACAAGTCTACTGGTCAGAATTCATTTTTGTGTGAATAGCTGACAATAATCGATTCTACTGTCTCTGGAAAGAGATTAAGAAAACAAAGGCCAGTGTTTCTGCTCCCATGTCTACATGCACTTTTACTCTTAAAGCCAAGGAATAAACTAAAGTGGAGGCAGGCAAAGGTTCACGGACCATGGCACATAATTAATTGTACATTACAAAGAAGAGACCAAAATAGGTGAAGACAGCAAGAATTTAATAATTACTTTAGTGGAAGTAAAATATTGCTGTTTTATAATAAATTAACAATTTCGTCCTTACTGCGTCACTAACACCAAATATATGATAGTGCTCATTGTATAAAATTCCTAATGTTAAATAAATGTAGATTCTTAAAGATGAATTCAACCACAAACTTTTGAAATTAATAATGGAAGGGGAAGAAAAAGCCAGGTTACATTATTAACAAAAAGATGCTTAAGTAGGGGTGCCTGGGTGGCTCAGTTGGTGAAGCATCTGACTCCTGACTGCAGTTCAGGTCATGATCTAATGGTTCATGAGATCGAGCCTTGCATGGGGCTCTGTGCTGACAGCATGGAGCACGCTTGGGGTTCTCTCTCTCTCTCTCTCTCTCTCTCTCTCTCTCTCTCTCTCTGTCTCTCTCTCAAAATAAATAAATATATATTTTTTAAAAAGATTCTCTTTAAGAGAAATGCTTAAGTATCTTACCATAATATGGTAATATACATAATTACCATACAAAAAAGTATCGTTATGTAATCTAAGAATTTCACTATGAAAATGCAGAGTTAAATATTCATTCTATCTTTACTACCAAACATTAAAACATTTTTTGTTTTATTAAACATCTAGAAAGCGCCATTAAGGCGACTTAAATACAAAAGCAAGGATTAGTTGACTCTGCTAATCTCTGTTATGAGGAACTTAGGTAACTGCAAAAATTCCTACGAACGAATTATCTACTCTAATAGTAGCCTCGTTAGGCTGGTTTTCATACATAATACAACTGTTTCCTTTCTCTTCAACCAAACTCAGCTACCAATAATTACACATTTTGTGGAAAAAAAGAAAAAAATAATGCTATACTAAAATAGACCTGTTTTTATCTAATATGAAATTTCAAAGCAATTAAAGACCTGAGAGCCTGGCTGGCTCAGTCGGTTAAGTGTCCTACTTCAGGTCAGGTCATGATCTTGCGGTTCACGAGTTCAAGCCCCGCGTCAGTCTCTGTGCTGACAGCTCAGAGCCTGGAGCCGGCTTCAGATTCTGTGTGTGTGTGTGTCTCGCTCTCTGTCCTTCCCCCGTTTGTGCTCTCTCTTTCTCAAAAATAAATAAATATTAAAAAAAATTCTTAAAAAAAAAAAAAGACCTAAATAATCAGCCACATCTTATATGAAGATAAGTGGCTTATATGAAGAACGGAAAAGTTGATGAGAAACCTTTGCTGCCTTGAAAAAGATTACAAGTAGAAAATAACAAAAGCCCTTGATCATTCTGACAGGTGCTAAATCTCAAGAAGCCATCTTAGCCATAAACTATGTCGTCTTTTTTACCATTTGGGTAATATACTGGGAAATGTACTAGGAAAATGGATTTCACGGACCGGCCGCCGTCACTGCCAGCCAGGCATCTCCAGGAAAACATATAATTACCATAAAAATTTTTATATTAATGGTTGAACTTGTCAGGTAAGTATTTTCGGAGGGAGATATATATTCATTTTAACCTACTGTCTACTTACATAATCCTCCAGAGTAACTATAGCTACTTAAGGACACATTTCAAGATTCCCCACGAAACGAAAGCACGTCTAGTTCTCCTCCACGCCTACCACTAAAGAAGAAAGTTCCTACCCTATCAAAGCCCCTTCGGCATCTCTGTATTCTTCAGTCAGTGCCAAACTAGCACTTGATGTGGTCTGACACCAATGGATATTGCACTGTGCTCCAGTTCACAGTACTGAGTGCTCCAGTACGGTACTGAGCTCTAGTGCTCTTAAATATACGTTTAAGTGCTTTGCTTTTGTCCAGATTGGCAAACTCCGAGAGAGACGCCCCATCTCCTGATCCTGTTGCAGTTCCCGGAGAGGCTAACATGATGCCTGGCATCAGATGTGGTTCGTGAACAAGGAGTTCATGAAAACTGACTGAAAATGTAAAGAAGAAGATACCTTAATTTACACAAGCAACCTAAATCATCTATTTAAAAATGCCACAATCACCAATGGATGTGAGACTTAAAATTCTGACCAGATTTTAAGGGGATATTGTATGTGTAAAAACCCACTAATTTTAATGAAACAACAACAACAAAAAACCATGTGCCTGATCTAAAACATCTTATAGTGGGGTAGCTTTGATCAGAAGACAGTAACATAACCAAATGAGAAAGACAAGTTTACGTGTCCTTTGAAAGAACAGACTCGTATTTTTGGAAAATGAAATGGATCTAACAATTCGATGACTCAGTAGGCAGAGAGCTAAACAATAATCCTGGGAAGTAAAGCAATTCGCTTGCCTGTGCTTACACTGGTTACCACGGCTCAGTAGAAGCAGAACGGGGCGCCTGGGGGGCTCAGTCGGTTGGGTGTCTGACTTGGGCTCAGGTCATGATCTCACGGCTGGTGAGTTCGAGCCCCGTGTCAGGCTCTGTGCTCACCGCTCAGAGCCTGGAGCCTGCTTCTGATTCTGTCTCCCTCTCTCCCTGCCCCTCCCCCACTCATGCTCTGTCTCTCTCTCTCAAAAATAAACAAACATTAAAAAAATTTTTTTCAGTAGCCGAGCTGGAAGGGCTAGTTCACAATCTTATGACCAACTGAGTAACTTGAAAACAAAGACATTTGCTTCAAGTGTTTCCTTTTGTTTTTTTTTGCTCCGATCTACACCCTAGGTAAACATTCCCGAAGGCTGCACAGAACTGAGCGCTAACATTTATCAACTTTTCCTAAGTATACTTTATAGGCAATTCCCAAAAAAAGTAAATCAGACTTTCAGAATTCTGTCATATGTGTAGAAGTGGGGAATGTTACTGGAAAACTCCCATGACGTATTTTAAGGCTCTAAAAATAACTGCAAAAAATGGAAAACTGATGTAAATGTCAAACAGATTTCAAACACGTAAAAGCAAATTCTTTACTTTTCTCTCAGGTTCTTAGGCACAAAATGCACACTTCTTCCTCTTTAAAAAACTATTTGAGAGTTAAGAAAAAAAGAAGTAACTTATGTAGAAAATGACAGGACACTGGATGTTGAAAACTTATGCAGGAGACACGTTTCCCCGTGTTGTACTCACATTGAGTCAGCTCTGAGCAGCTGTCCGTTTGGGCGAACGGCATTCTCACTCATGGAGCGCTCTCTTTTTAGCCTGCCAACTGCACGGATCTGTTCAGTTCGGCACAAAGACGGGGAAAGGAACAGAAAAGACTGTCAGGAGCCTAGCAGAGCTACTTACCATCCAAAGAACCTCAGTCCAAGGCTATTCACAAAACTTACAATTTACAAAGAACACAGAACCAAGAATTGTTGCTAAACAGGAGTATTGAAAACAGGTTAAAAAAAAAACAACCCTACTTATTATCATGCGGATAAACTTAGGAATGCTTATTCACCTCATGAAAAGGTACTTCTGGTTTCTATTTAAGTATCCACATTACTTGGTAAGATTATATGTCCATTTACTAGAATTTAAATAATACACTTCCATTAATTAAGAACACTTTACAACAGTTTTTAAAGGCACGTATTTTATAGGAAATGGGATGTACTTGTGTTACAAACAAATGTTCCAGGCTTCTGGGGCTAAAACAAATTCAGATTTGGTTGGATATGTAAAAACTAGACTGAAAAAAAAGCTAACGCTAGCTTAAAGGTTCCGGCATTCCAGAGACCTCCACAGTCTCCCACCCCACACACTCTTCTGACAAAATGTATCACTGACCTTTTCCATTAAGGGGTAGGATTTATGTTCCCTTCCTTTAAATTGGGTGGGCTGGTGACTGCTATAGAGATGATGCAATGTGGCTTCTGAGACTAGGTCATAAACAATAAGGCTTCTGACTTTCTGCTCTAGGCTGTTCAAGTTTGGAACCATGGCACCATGACGTGAAGGTGTCCAGGAGTCCCACAGAGAGGCCGTGGGTAGGTGCACCAGTCAGTGACCTTGGCTGGGCTGAGTCCCAGACAACAGGCTGTATGGACAGACGTGTGAGTAAGCTGGCAGAGGGCTGCAGACTCCAGCTGTGGAGTCGTCCCTAGCTTTGAGACTTCCTCGCTTAGACCCAGATATGGTAAAACAGAAACAAGCTCTCCCCACGATGCCTGCTGCACCTTCTTAACGTACAGAACCTGTGAGCAAAATGAAATTTTTGTTTTGTTTTAAGTCAGGGTGGTTTATTACACAGCAATAGAACAATGGTAATCACTAACTTTCCTGTTTGTTTAGGATCTTTTTTTTTTTTTTTTTTTTTTTTTAACTAGAAACAGCTATGGCAACTTCATGGTTTAAAAAAAAAAAGTAAACTTTACTGTAAAGGACAATTGGTATGTGACGCAATGGACTTGAAAGCTAAGATTTTAAAAAATACAAATCAGTATCTAGTGATGCTTGTAAAAAAATCTTGGGAGTAGATAATCAGGTTACAAGCACCTTCAATGGAGAATAAATCCTCATTTCATGCCAACAAAACTGAAAACCACAATACGCAGTGTATAATTTCAGAGAATGGTTTAGATCTGGTCATTGTTATGAACCATTGACCCACTCAAACAAAGGAAAAAAAAACACTTCTAACAACAGAAAAGGGGTCAGGGTGGAGCCTACTGGAAGAAAATTGAACCAAAAATAAGAAATTTGAACCAAAAATAAGTATTATGTTATTTTTAAAATATATTTTTAAGATGTTTATTCATTTTTGACAGAGAGAGAGGGAGAGAGAGAGAGAGAGAGAGAGAGGAAATGCAAGCAGGGGGAGAAGCAGAGAGAGAGGGGGACAGAGGATCCAAAGCAGGCTTCAAGCTGTCAGCATAGAGCCTGACGGGGGCTCGAACTCCTGAACAGCAAGATCATGACCTGAGTGGAAGTCGGATCCTCAATAACTGAGCCACCCAGGGGCCCTGAAAAATGAGAATTGCTTTAGAGCTACATATCATATACACACATGGTACACCTCTGTCTCCCTCCCACACACACCTCCACAACCAAGTACACTAAGCACACTTCATTCACAGAGAGCAGTACCGGGTTGATTGGCGAGGATCCCACTGAAACCTGCCTTCCTGCCCACGGCACGGTTGCACCTGCCTTCCCTAGAGAACAGCCCTTCCAGGTTACAGTGATCAAGGTGAATTTCCTACTAAATCAGAACCATTCCCGCTGCTGTGCTATAAAAACTAAGATTAAGCAGGACAGGAAACGACAGAAGACAAACATTATGTCTATAATTTCAACACAGCCTGGAAACGAGAAGATCCTAAGTCTGTTATTTTCACCATTTGAAATTTGATTTAAATAGAACTTCACAGGAACCCTAAGCTTGATATTACTGCCATATCGGGAAGAAAAGCAACTTCTCACAAAAGCATGTATCTGTTATGCCTTCGGATGTGACCAAATTGTATGCTGTAACTTTAACCAAAGCGCGTAGACACTGCCTGAGGTGATAAGGAACACGATCTTTGAACAATTTCCACATTTAGTTCAGTCATGGCGGTTGTTTCTTCAATCTAAGGCTTTTATTTTAAAAACTTAGGGTTTTTTCCCCCAGCTTTATTGAGATCTAGTTGACGACTCAGGGCTCCTAAACCTCATTCAGAACCAACCAGCACGGATTACCCATTTAAAAACTTGTATTCACTCCTGGAGCTGAAAAGTAGTTTCCTAGCTTCAGGTAACTTCCTGGAGAGGTTAGGTCACAGGATCTTCTGTGCCTGGTAGTAAGGCTTCAAATTCCCCCCTAATGTGTTTATAAATTCTGAACAAATGAATAAATGAATGTCCTCTAGGCCTTTGTTTGCTGGTTCTTTTAGTCCATTTAGAGCTGACTGCCCTTTTAAGAACCTGCTCAGAGGCCTTAGTATTTTCCCTTGTACTGATCTCTGTTTTAAAATAACAGCTCAGAGACATGAATCTGTGAATTGTCATGGGATTTTTACTGGAAGAGGTGCAAATACTTCGTAAGATGGGCTGAACATCCCTCCTTCCCAAACATGTTCACTGTGCAAAATGTAAAATAACGAGGTTTGGAGAGAAGAGCTGAGATGGCGACTGAAGGCCATGGGAGGGAACATGGAACATGTGTCCACAGTGAACAGCTCAGGCCTGGGCTAAGAGGGCCAAGAACAGTGGCCACACAAAGGATCTGAGTGCACATCTCTGAACTGTCCACGGATGAATATGTATACGTATATACAATTAGGTGATTCTCACTTTTTCCCTCTTCTCTCCCTTTTGCTCCATTCTGCTCAGACCCAGGCCTCTTTCCACAGGAGGGAAAAGAAAAGGAAGCTAAGCAAACCGTCACTGAATGGTGATCAGTCCCACATTCAACAGCTTCCGAGCTAATACAGGACCCTTTTAAGTATTCACTGAGCGCCTAGGAGTCCTTCTCCATTTGTTTTAGGATGCGCCATTTGACTGGGTTACTCAGTACACTTCAGGTCAACTATGTTCTTTCACTTCCCAGCCTCAAGGCTGTCCTATCAGTTGAACTGGACCATCATGTAGCACTGACAGCCACCTGCGATTTTAACAGACCTAGGGCTTTTGTGTTAACCCTCATGAAAGCTTCTTGGGCGGATGCTTTCCAAGTGTAATCCTGGATGAGGTTTGTTCTGGCTGGATGTGCCTTTCCTAGTCCCTGAGCTCCAGCTGTACACGTTGTATGTGGCTGCTATCAAATGTGGCATCCTGCGGATGCCATCTGATGATGCCTTGGACGTACTTCCTTTTCTGAAAACATTCATTGTCTTCGTTCTTCTTTTCTAAGACCAGGTCAGAGTTTATACAGGCCAACTGATTTTCCCCTCACAGGGCTTCTCTGACTCTTGACATTTCTTGGGTATGTTGGGATTTAGTGCTTTTGCAAAGATTTACTGCAAAAATGGATGGCATTCTTCTACTTGTCTTTCTGGAAGTAGGAGTTGCCAATTCAGGCAAAAACTCTTACTACCTGTCATTAGTCCAATCTGTTTTCTCTTTCTACTTCAATGGCCTTCTCACAAAGCTCTTGCAATTATTACATTTGACCTTTTCTTTTTTAAAAAAAAAAATGTTTATTTTTGAGAGAGAGAGAGAGCGCGCGCACACGCATGCACATGCGCAAACAGGGGAGGGGCAGAGACAGAGGGAGACCCAGGATCCCAAGTGGGCTTTGCGCTGACAGCACAGAGCCCGATGGGCTCCAACTCACAAACCGTGAGATCATGACCTGAGCTGAAGTCAGATTCTTAACCGACTGAGCCACCAGGTGCCCCCACAGTTGATCTTTTCAAAGAATGTTGTTGTGACTGATAGGATATGTTGACGGAATCCATATCTGTGACAGGGTTACGCCTCTTCAAGGCAGCGTCAAGCCTTCTTATTTTCCAACTCTTTTTCTTCATACGTCTTTCTTTTTGTTCTCTGGAAGATCTCCTCTCGCTGTCTCCCATTTGGACCCCGTTTTGAGGAGGGGTGCTGTTGGTGTCAAAGCCCCCTCCCTCCTCACTCACACTGCCTGATCAATGCTAAGAACACAGAGGACCGCCTTGGCTTGGGTATTTTGCAGTTTGCTACCCAGATCAGTTTACTGCTCGGTTCCTTTATTAGTTTCTTATAGGAAGAATCATCAAAGCAGTGGTCTGTCCCACAGTTGCTTCCTAAGTACTGGGACCGATCAGGCATATTGAAAGGGTTCATCAGTTTCCTCTCTATCAGCCAAGCCCCCAGGTTTTATAAACCCTGTCTGTGCTGGGGGATTATCCGCTTCACGCTTGAAGCCCTCTTGCATGGGTTCCCTTGGATTCTTCAAGCCAGTTTAAGAATTCAAGTGCTTACTTTCTGCAAACTTATCCCTCGTGTCAGATACATTTTAGACAATTTCTATAGCCTTCTATATAAGCCACCTTCTCATAGCCTCCTTTCTTGCCATAGGCCACTGGTTCTCAACTGGGGGTGATTCTGCCCCCAAGGGGACATTTGGCAATGACTAGAATTTTTCCCTTCTTTTTATTGTGATAAAGCACACATAACATACAATTCGCCATTTGAAACTACAAGACAGTATACTTAATGGACTCACAATGTACAACCATCACCTCTACCCAGTCACAGAATATTTTTATCGTTTACTGTCATAATAAAAATCATTTATGATTTTCATCATATTCCCAGAAGGAAACCCTACAGTGATTAAGCAGTCATTCCCAATTCCTCTTCCCCCTCTGCCCCAATCCCCTGGCAACCACTGATCTGCTCTCTCTGTGGATTTGCCTCTCCTGGATACTTCATATAAGGGGACTCATAAAATTCCATGAAAGTGGAATTCATAAAATATGTGGCCTTTGCTGTCTGGCTTCTTGATGAAGCATGATGTTTTCACGGTTCAACCATGTTACACAACGTGTAAGTACTTCATTCCTTATTACGGCTGAATAATATTCCACTATACGGATATACACTTGGTGTACGTATTCATCGTTTGATGGACATTTGGGTTGTTTTCACCTTTTTGGCTATCAGATACACTGGTCTCTAATGGAGGATTCCACTGGTATCTAGCAGACAAAGATCAAGAATGCTGGTAACATTCTATAGTGCAAGAGGATAGCCTTCATCACAACAAAGAATTATCTGGTGCAAACGTCAACAGTGCTGAGGATGAGAAACCTTGGCACATGCTATAAAATGACTACTAGAGTAAATGATTCAGGGGAATCTCACTTGATAGATTCTGACCAGCATCCGAAGGAATCATCAACGTGATGAGCACTCAGGGCTTTAAAGCCCTCCTCTTTCAATCCATCTTCTAGAAGTAACTAGAACTCTGGTCCTTTCTCCTTTCCCTCTGGTCAAGAGGTTGACTGTCACAAGAGCCGCCTGACCATTCTATGGACTCAAAGTACACATCATTACCTTTGCTCTCCTTTCAACAGGCAGCTGATACTGTCTCAGAAACTCCTCTCTCACACCTCAGGATTTGGCTCCTGCCACACGATTTCAATTTTACAGCAATAATATTTAAACGTTATTAGAACATGTGCTAAACACACTACGTGCATTATTATACTCAATTCTCGTAATAATCTTAAGCACTTGGCATTATTCTGATCTTTCTTTTAGAGATGAGCCTTGGAGTTGTTTAATAATTTATCCAAGGTTATGTCATTAATAAGTAGCAAAGTCAGCCTTCAAAATCAGGTCTAATTCTCAGCTGAAGTTTTTCACTCCAATGCTATACACTTTGGACACTTATCACATGTGACTTAATATCACAATTATTGCAGGAGTAAACATCACCTACGCTTAAAACCTAGGTCTACTGGGGCGCCTGGGTGGCGCAGTCGGTTGGGCGTCCGACTTCGGCCAGGTCACGATCTCACGGTCCGTGAGTTCGAGCCCCGCGTCAGGCTCTGGGCTGATGGCTCAGAGCCTGGAGCCTGTTTCCGATTCTGTGTCTCCCTCTCTCTCTGCCCCTCCCCCGTTCATGCTCTGTCTCTCTCTGTCCCAAAAATAAAATAAATGTTGAAAAAAAAAAAATTAAAACAAAAAAAAAAACAAAAAAAAAACCTAGGTCTACTGAGGGCAATTCTGGGAAACTTTGTTTCCTCACTCAATATAAAAGCAATCACTCAGGGGTGCCTGGGTGACCCGGTCAGTTAAGCATCTGACTCTTGGTTTCAGCTCAGGTCATGGTCTCACGGTTTGTGGGTCTGAGCCCCACGCTGGGCCCTGCAATGATAGCATGGAGCCTGCATGGGATTCTTCTCTCTTTCCCCATCTCTGCCTCTCCCTCTCTCTCTGCCATTCCTCTGCTTGTGTGTGCTCTTTTCCTCTCTCTCAAAGTATATAAATAAGCTTAAAAAAAAAGAGTAATCACTCAGGAAAGTGCCTGACTTGCTTTCAATCAGTTATTCTCACCAAGTGCGCAGTAAGTATCTAAAATAGTGAGAACAGAAAGATCAAGGGGAAAACAAAACTCGAGAGTAGTAAAGGGAACGTTTCCCCCTGGTAGAATCCTCACTCCACGACGCTATTATCCAGGCAGTAATTTCCACTGGGCACTTTTGGGGGGCCAGGAAGCAGGGCCTCTCTCTGATATCTTTTGTCTCACTTGATATTCATACCTTTCATTATTCTTTGCTATTAAGAACTTTGTATTGGGGAGCCTGGGTGGCTCAGTTGATGAAACGTCTGACTTCAGCTCAGGTCATGATCTCATGATCCGTGAATTCAACCCCCGCATTGGGCTCTGTGCTGACAGCTCAGAGTCTGGAGCCTGCTTGGGATTCTGTGTCTCCTTCTTCTCTCTACCCCTCCCCCACTCACACTCTGTCTCTGTCTCTCAATAACGAATAAATTAAAAAAAAAAAAAAAAGAACTTTGTATCTTCTGAGAATGTTGGGGTCTTTCCCTGCACTCATGCCACTATGCAGGAACTGTATCTCTTTGAAAAGGGTCTTACACAAAAGCTCAAAGAATGTTTGTTACATATAATTCTACAAGTATCTTAATGTCCTTCCACTGTGGGAACACTCAAATGTAGTGCTTTGCACCAAGCACAAATCTAGAATGTCCAAACCTGCACCTATGAGTATAATAATCTCAGTTACCTCAGGAGAAATTTCCAACCTAAGAAAAGGCCATACTTAGTACTAGGAAACTGTACTCCCTCCCCTGGGTCACATGGATACTTCACCCTCCTTGAAAGGACTAATATGAAAAATGACCACAGGCAATGCACAACACGAAAGTTCAGAAGCTACAATATAAAAGCTACAACTATAAATATCATCACAGAGAAGAAATTTTACAAGATTGGCCCTGAATCAATGGAAGAGGCAAGATCTAAACTTTGCTCCTAACAGCTTATTAAGTCCCTCCTGCCATATTCAGGTCAGCAGGGCTATTACTGTCACAGGTACACCAGCTGAGTGGAGACGTCTTAGCAAGCTGGGAGAACAGGTAATGCCAGGGAAAAAAAGAGCTTTCTTTCCCTATTTGCCAGACTTCTTTTGCAACAAAGCGATATGTTCATTTCCTATGCTAGTCTTCTCATCTTTTTCTATATTGCTAAAGGTGCAGCACCTAGCCATAAAACCTCTTCCTTCTAGAGGCGCCTGGATGGCTCAGTGGGTCGAGCATCTGACTCTTGAATTCAGTTCAGGTCATGATCTCATGGTTTGTGAGCTCAAGCCCTGGGTTGAGCTCTGAGCTGACAACACGGAACATACTTGGGATTCTCTCTCTGCCCCTCCCTTGCTTGTGCACTCTCTCTCTTTCTCTCTCAAAATAAATAAATAAAAAACAAACAAAAAACCTCTTCCTTTAGACCATATGAACGTTAATGATTTCTAAAAAATTTCCATTCTCCTGAAACATAACATCTAAATCTAAAAAAATAGCATAATGTCTTACTTGGGTTGTCTATAAACCACAATCTATACTACTTAACGGTCCATGTGGAAGGCTTTCATTACATATTGCTAATGATAGGATTTATAGCCTTTAATCCTCTTTACCATTTGCTTTTGTCTAGATTATTTCAAATTCAGTTCACATTAAAACTCTACTTACTTCTTCATTTTGCGGGGTTGCAGGAGGCCTTTCTAAATCCAGAAAATCTAGCGGTCTTTCACTTAGTGTTAGTACACGAGGCGGGGTTTTCAGTGCCAGAGGTTTAAAAGGAGTTGACTGTATAAGGTCAAGATCCGCTGGTCTTGCAAATGGAATGTCTTCATTATTTCCTAGGAGTAACGAAATAGAAGGGAAGGAGGTTTTAAAAAGAGAGTGGTTTTATTAAAGACTATCTGCCATTACACACCCCCTAGAATGTCTAAAATGAGAAGACTGATGGTACAAAGTGTTGGCAAGGGTGTGGAGCAGTGAAAACTTTCATGCATCACTGATGGGAATATCACAGGGTACATACAATCAGTTTCACAAACAGCATGACAGTTTTCCATAAAGTTAAACACAATTTACAATATGACCTAACAATTCCACTCCTAGGAATACGAAAACCCACGTCCTCACAAGGACTTGTATGGCAACACTCACAGCAGCTTTAATCCTAACAGTCCCAAACAGGAAACAACCCAAATCTCCATCCGTAGGTGACTGGATGAACAAACTG
This sequence comes from Herpailurus yagouaroundi, assembly GCF_014898765.1. NCBI lineage: Eukaryota > Metazoa > Chordata > Mammalia > Carnivora > Felidae > Herpailurus > Herpailurus yagouaroundi. The sequence continues at coordinate 11,587,636 of NW_024412433.1, forward strand.
GGGTGTATTCACATAGTGGAATGCTACCCAGGAGTAAAACGGAACGAACAACTGATGCATGCAAGAACTTGAAAGAGTTTCAAAAAGCCTGGAACTGAGGGGGAGGAACTAAATGAGATGGGGCACAAGGGTACCTTTCAGGGTAATGAACATGTGCCATAGCTAGACTGTGGTGGACAGTTACAGGAGCATATACGTTGGCCAAAACTCATCGAGCCGTATGCTTAAAAGTCACACATATTTTTTTTTTTAATTTTTTTTCAACATTTATTTATTTTTGGGACAGAGAGAGACAGAGCATGAACAGGGGAGGGGCAGAGAGAGAGGGAGACACAGAATCGGAAACAGGCTCCAGGCTCTGAGCCATCAGCCCAGAGCCCGACGCGGGGCTCGAACTCACGGACCGCGAGATCGTGACCTGGCTGAAGTCGGACGCTTAACCGACTGCGCCACCCAGGCGCCCCCACACATATTTTATGTATGTAAATTATGTCAACTGGTTGCATTATTAAAAAATATTGTTTGAAATTTCGGCCTATTAGGACAGAAATTTTGCAAATACTGCCAAGTTGTATTTCCCAGCCCCTTTCCTAAACAATAGTTTGAAAGACCCAGAAGTTTTCATAAAAAGCCAAAAAACAAAGCTTTATCCGGCAACTTTACAAACAAAACGTCAGGTACCTGCCACAACGATCCTCTCTGGAACCTGCATAACGACGCTAGCATTCGGAGCTCCTTCTTGGAATCCTTGCTCCAGATCAGCATTTGGTGGCGCTACCTTTAATCTTTCCGGGACCCTCATCTGCTGACTAATACCTTCGGTGTATTCCATTTCATACTGAATTCGACTAATTTCCGCCATCTCAGCAGCGCGGGGAGAAGGAAATGCTGCCCCACTCACTCTGTGGGCAAGAATTTAAAGATGGGAGGGGGTGTGTGACCACATGTTACGATGCCAGTCTTCCTAACACGGCCAAGTTAGAAGACAGTACCTTGTGGGAAGAGCAGAAAGGGCCTTCTCTTTTGCAAGTACAGAACACATACAAAGCAAAAACAAAAGAGCGAAGAAAACAGTTTCCTCAACAGAATGCCTTCTCACTTTATCAGCTGAATTGGCACCTTGAAGACACTGCTTAGGAGCAAGTTTTTAAATCAGTGTATAACCACAAAACAAATGCGCGTGCACACACACACGCACACATGCACACACACACACTTCCTCTCTTTCTCTCTGCAAGATATGCATGCTGCTTATAATTCAAAAATGTCTGAAAGAAAACTTAAATTAAAATCTCCTAATCAATCATTTGACAGAAAGCTGCTAGGATTTTCCAAAAATGAAATGAGAAATTGCTGTCATGCATGAAAAAAATAAAACCTTTTAATGATGAAAATCAGATTCATAAAGTAAATAAGGCTAATTCTCAATTTACTTTAAAAAACGTAGTCCCCTAAAAAGCACAAAATACAAACTAAAACTTCTTTTACTAAATGTATACCTGGTGACCGAGATGCAATGAACATCAAATATAGACTCTGTAGCAATAAATCCTTAACGGATGCATTCATTTTGGGGGAATCAGAAGCTTCACATTTATGTGCAATTAATACTGTATTTACATGTATATTTTTAAAAAGCATAACATGCCTTTAAGGGGAGAGACAGTACCGACGCATGGAATAACCTTCTAAATTAGAGAAGGACCCATGCTTCGGGGAAATGCCGAAGAAAGTTCCCCCCATACACAAAGTGCTGGTGAAAGTATAAAAGATCAGCCTATGGCGATCAGCTTTCAAGCCACAATCTCTCAAGCCTATAATAGCAGCTCAACTGAATAAAATGCCACTGACCTTCCTACTGGTATATCACTGCTTGTTCTTTCACTCATTTGCAACACAGTACATACACATCTGGAATAGCTATTAAAATATTGCTACCCTGTGGTTCAGTTTACTTTATGCAACAATTCCCCTAGAGATCTGAACTTTTTTGGAGGTGAACATAACAACACCAAGACTGCTTTTCCAGCTGTAAAAAAGAAAGAATAAAGATCAGTATTTCCACAGTTCATTTTATTACAAAAAAAAAAAAAATGAATAAAAGTAAATATCCACTTAAAATGATCTACTAAGACCTGATCCACAAAACCACTTTTCACATTTCTACTAAACAGTTATTCTATGTCTGAAAAATCATGAAGATGGTTTTATGCACAGTCACTATTTTATGATTTTGCAAACGGGATAAAGCTAATCAAATATATAGAAGAATGTGAAGTCAGATTAAAAACAAACGTCTTGCCATAAAACTCCTTTAATCGTTATATTCTGAAGGGGAATAAAAGTCCTTTCCTTTTTTAAGACAAGCACAACACAAATGAAGAAATCACGACGAGAATGTAAAGGTCAGAAGTAAATGTACTTGACGTGGCCTAAAAAACCGATGTAGAAGTAATGGTTTCTTTAAAAGGAAATGACTTCAAAAGCCAAAATATACTGAATTTTCAGCAAAAAGTATTATATATAAATCAAGGGCAATAACAATTAAAGACCGTTATACCTGGGGTAATTAAAGGCCAGTCATACCTGGGGTATCTCCTAACCTGCATGTCAGAGATATGTTACTACCCTTGACCAACCTCACTCAATGAGACGCTGAGGACAGTTCTTGGAGGTTGCTTAGGGAGCAACAAGTTACTTAGGGACAAGCGGTTAATTAGTAATTACGACTGCTAAACTGCTTCCTTTATTCTTTACCCAAAGGTGTGAACTTTGAGGATCTGGCATGCAGATGGCTCAAAGACTAAGAAAATAGAGGCAAAAGACAAAATTTTTACTCACAAATGTGTACCAGTGGCTGCTTGCTATTCGGCACTATCTGCTTCTGTGGTTCATATTAAATCCTTTAACTTCCTTCAAGGTGCCTATGCTGGATTTAGAGCCACTTTTGTCCCTAAGGGAGAAAAACAGGAGTTAATTGAGAAGCGACATGATACCAACGTTAGGGACGCATTGCTGGAAATCCTCTAAGTGATAAGTCACCAAAGATATACAACCTTACATTAAGAAGCCAATAATGAAAGAAAAAATTAACAAGCTCACCACCAAGTTTAGTCCCACAGCCAGGGCCCTACAACCATTCATCAGTTAGTGCAAGATAAAATAAAGAACTGTCATCATTTCTGATGTGAATTTAGAAAGATGTGGCAGATGAAAAGCATTTAAATATAAAAGAATCTTAACAATTATGTGTAAATGCATATACACATATAAAGAAGGAACAAATGTATCGGCTAAATTTTCATTCAGCTATTTTTATTCAATACGTAATTTAATTTCATATTTACTTAATTTCATTCACAACTTTCCTTCAGTGTTTGAATTTGAACCAGCAATACACGCACATGCAAGAACACACAGAGAAAATACAGTGTCCCACCAGATCCTATCCTATAACCACCCAGGTCCCCACGGGCAACCTCTGCTATCAATTTTTGTGCATCTTTCTAGAAGAGAACCTCTTGCAATTCTTGGGTGCAGCTGAAACACAGTAAAAGCTTATCTTCAACTATGATACAGAAAAGACATATCTCAAAAGGATTATCGTAATGTGACATTATAAATTGAAGTTTTATAATAATATGCAAGGGCCAAAGATAACCAAACAACATTATATCCCTGAAATGTGCTATTGGCCCCCCCCCCCCCCCTCCGTTTACTGCATTTCAGTCTTCTTACTGGCTTTCCACTGGTACATCCCACTGAGCCTCAACATTTCATTCTATAGCAACATCTGGTCTTAGGAGAATCTCTCAGTTTGTAAAATATCACAGACTTAGATCATAAAGGTAGACACTGAAAAGACAACTTCTGGAAAAAGCCACATTCTCCTGCAGCCTATCTGAGCTACCTAAATTTAAAAAGTAAATGGTCTGGGGTGCCGGGGTGGCTCAGTCGATTAAGACTCCGACTTCAGCTCAGGTCATGATCTCACAGTCCATGAGTTCAAGCCCCGCGATGGGCTCTGTGCTGACTGCTCGGAGCCTGGAGCCTGCTTTGGCTCCCTCTGTGTCTTTGGCTCCCTTCTGTCTCTCTCTCTCTCTCTCTCTGTCCCTCCCCTGCTCACACTCTGTCTCTCTCTCAAAAATAAAGATTAAAAAAAAAAAAGTAAATGGAGCTTTTCTAAGATTTAACACTGCACTGTCCTAATTAGATAAGAATCTATTTTTCCCCCCTCATTCATTAGACTATAGCATGTTTGGTATGTTTTGGCAATACATAAAATAAACTTCTCATTTGGAGCTAAGACACTAATTCCTGAGGTTCTGTAATTAGAATCTACTAGGCAACCGGTCCACAATTCTCCACTGTATAACTAAGGAGACCAAATCGCTCTTAGAATCATCGATGATCTTAGACCTCTGATTTCTAAGCCTAGTACTTCCCAAACACAAGTAACTTACCGATTTCATAGTTGTTTTCCACATTCAAACTATACGTTTTCTCTTATCCACACTTCATTCTTCCTTTATCTCAACTTTAAAAAATACTGAATAAATGTGTTTTGAAAGGAAATTTTACATAACTTCTTCAAACCACGGATCTGATGTATCTATACATACATGTAACAAAAACATAACTATTTGAAACAATCCTTATCCATATACTATCTAGAATCAAGTCAGACCCCACTCATGGAAAGTGTCCCAGTTTTGGGACACAATGATTCAAGCTTGACTTTAATCTCTGTATCAGAACACTGGAACCCAGAGAAACAGCCCAGGAAGTCACGGAAACAGCTTGGGTCAAATTGATTGTGGTTGCAAAGCTTTATAAAATGCTCCAATTATTTAAAAAAAAAAAAGTGTCTGGTTCTTTATCACTTATTGTGTGGACCTAGTTTAAGGTTTTTATATAGGTCACCCTGTTTCAGTTCTCTTTTCAAGCAACTAAACAAACGGGTGTATTAGCAAATCAGGGTGTAGCGATCCAGGATTAACTGCAGTGTTTAAAGAAATGTCACTGAAAACTTAAGAAAAACATAAATTATCAAATTTTAAAGTAAGGCTGTGCATCCACAGAAAACAAGTTTCAACACCAGAAGGGAGGAAAGCAAGAGCTAAACTGTGCAATCCTACAATGGGGCAGCCCTATCAGACAGGAAGGGACAGAACACACAATTTCCTTTTGGAAAGAACAGCAAAAAGCAATTCGCACGCGTTTGAAACCCAAAAGATAGCAGCTCCTACACATAATTTAATTATATGGGGAAAGACTACTGAATACAACCAAATCGTTCTAATTCTTTCCAAATCCATTTTCCTGAGGGTTTTTTTCCTTTGGGATCTCATTAGCCGACCAAATTGACAAAGAAACAATTTTGTTTTTTTGTTTTTTGTTTTTTTTTTTTTAATTTAATGTAAGGAGAGAAAAACATTTAAGGTCCTTCCGATCAAGTCTCTCAGTGTTTGCGAGGCTTGAATACAACTGGTTCTACATTTGGGAACAAGGGCCTGGGGCTTTTCTTATCTGCTGCAACCAAAAGATGCCACCACTTTGAAAGGTTCCTCATCCCTTACACAGCGCCCCTCGCTCTAACGACGCAGGACGCGGCCCGGGGTGTTCCTGCACCATCCAAGGGGCCTCGCCCTGCAGACCAAGGTCAGAGGCTCCGAGGAACAGGCGCTCGAGTTTTCCTCCGGCTTCCCAGCTCCTGGAAGGGAATCCGAGAAGCAACTCCCACCATCCACACCTGGGAGAAGGCTGCTTACAAGACGGACCCGGCCAAGGGGCCTCCCGCGGCCGACCAGCTTCCAACCAGGCCTTCCTTTGCGAACACGTCATTTTCCACAAAGTACAAACCAGAACCCAAAACTGTTAAGTCCGTAGGCGGCTGGTTCAAGGTCATACCGAAAGATGCCTCGGGGGCCTTGGCCGGGAAGGATGAGGGAAGACCACAGCAAAGCTCCGCGTTCAAGCTCTCGGGACGCCCCCAAGGTTTCTCAACCCCCTCCCCCAAACTATTTTCTAGCCAGGAAAGTCCACATTTGTGGTCAAAATGAGACCCCGAGCTAGAAAGGCGGGGAGAGGTTAGCCCGAAAAAGCTCGCAGGAGCGTGTGCTGCTCTCCCTTGAGCTCCTCGGGGACCGAGGAGGCGGCAAGGCCCCGAGGAGGAGGAGGAAACGCCAGAGCTCGGAGGTCGGGACTCGGAGCGACCCCATGAACGGGCCGGGGTCACCGAGGGTCCCTCCGCCGGCCGGATGGTCACGGCCGCGGCGCCAGGCCGAGAAGCCGGCTCGGGCCGCGGGTCCCGGATCGGGAAGGCATCAACACTCACCCCTGGGCCCGCTGGAGTGTCTCGGGCGAGGGCCGCCGCCCGCCGGCTCGGGGGGCGTTCGGGTGGGCGCTCCCAAAGGCCGTTGGCCGAGCGCACGGAGGCGCCCGGTCAAAGCACCGGCCGGAGCGGCCCACAGCGGGCCGGCAGAGACGCGAGAACGGCCGGGGCTGGCCCTTGCCAGGAACCGTAGCTGAGGCAGCTTCGTGGTCATGTGACACGGGGAAGGGCGGACGTGAGGCTCACGCACAGGAACGAGGGCAGTGCGACGGCGATACGGGGACATCTTTGTTGAGGGCAAAGAGCGCCAACCGCAGGCAACAAAGCAAGGGCGCGGTGCAAATTGGCTTCACGCTTAAACTTTATTGGAGTTGGTGATCTTCAAGACCCACGTGTCTACAAGGTAAATCTTCGGTAGCCACTTAATATGACTACTTTTCAGAACTATCTGCACCCAAATCTCTGTGGTGTGAGGCCTAATAATCTGTATATTTCGCCAATTCTGGTGGTGATCCACGCTCCAATTTTGATTTCTAGTCGAGCCCTCTAATTATTAGATGTCTTTCTTAACAGTGGCCCCTGCCCCGAGTGGCTCCTCCAATCCTTCAAGATGAGAATGCTGTTAAAAGAGAAGTTAGGACTCAAAGTAGTTAGCAGCCTTGTTTAGCTTTCGGAGAGCCCTCTCTGGATCTAAACCCCTAACTACTAACTTCGGGAAATTCAGTACCATACTCACCGACATTGGTACGGACTGAAGCAAATGACGGAATATTTTATATGCCTAGATTTTAACAAACAGCCCAACAAGGACATACACATGAGTAGGGACTACTGTAGAATCTAAAGATATTCCAGAGATGTTACCATTCTTCAAAATAATTTGGAAAGCACTTTGAGAATTAATGTACTTGGGACCCCTTCACAATACTGGCAAATCATCCTTCCGTAAGAATAGATACAAATGTAAATAACACATCTGTTTAGTCTCATCCTGTCGCACTAGTTCTAGCCAATTCTTCATAAGTGTCCTTTTGGAGTTTTGATCCCAACAGAGTTTCAAACTCAAATTTTCTCCCTCTTCCCAGTTCAGATACCTTCTCCTGAATTTTTTTTTTTTTTTAGTTCATGGCAAGATTATTTTTCCAGTCACCAAGTTTTAGTATATGTGCTGCCGAAGCGAGCACTCTAGTCACCAAGTTTTAAAACTCTGAAGCTCTGAAGTCATCTTTCACTGTCTCCCAAGCGCCCGCCCCCCCCCCCCCGCCCGCTTCAGATTCCCTCATCTTAATACCAACTGTCCACTTTCTCTGTCCATTCTTTTCCCCCTGCTAGACCATTACCCATCATCTGGGCTGATGACCTTTTAACTGGCCTCCCCATCTCTACAATCATTTTTCCCCTCTAATTCTTACTAGAGGCTGGCAAAGAACCTCATTTTACAAACTGTGACATCCCAAATTTGAAGCCCTAGGTTTAAAAGAAATTGATGATTTATAGTTCTCTACAATTCAGGAGTCCATAACAGCAATCCAGTAATTTTTGAAAACACTTGAAATTATGAAATAGCCTGGCAAGGGCAGTATATAAGACACTAGACCTTCTAGGTTACCATTTATATGATCATTTTCTTTTGTCAGAATCTTCACTGGCTCTTATACCAGCCAGTGAAGTACAAGTTCAACCTGGTATTTGAAAGTCTACCTAATATGGCCCTAACTCCTACTACTCCACTTTATTTACCACTGTTTGTGTATGTATGTGTATGTGATGTTTCCATATCCAGAGAATACATATATTCCATATGTTATGTATTCCATGTATATTCTTATATTCTATGTATTCTTGACCACAAATTATTCTCTGAGATAGCTCCATGCTTTCCTGCCTACCCTTATCCATGCTTTTCCTGACACCTGGAATGCTATCGTGCCTTTGACGACCTTTTGCTTCTTGGAATCTTAACTAGCCTTAAAGGACCACCTAAAATATTCCTTGTTTTGTAATTATTTCCTGAAGCCCCCAATTTTTGAATCACTATTTGTTGTTTCTTGTAACACTTATCACATTCTGTCCAGTATTATAATTAATCTATGTATTCGCCTTATTTTTTGTTCTGTGTTGAGATCACAGATGAAGTTCTGTGTTTGAGACCAAGGTCTGTGTCTCACTCATCTGGATGTCTTCTGTGGAGCCAAATAATCTTGAGCATCGTGTAGGTCTTGGGTATAAAGTAATAAGACCCATTTCCTGGTTTGGCTGACAAACTGTAATTCATGATAATTCCAAAGCAACAGTTCTACAAAGTCTTTGGGCAATGTCAGCATTTTTACCTTAGAGTCTGCAAACACCCCGAGAGAGAAGGTCATATTTATGTGAATGTTTAAGATTTAGTCTGGTTATACAACATCATTTACTTTTTACTCCGTGTTTGGTTGTTTCTCACTTTCCAGTAGGCAGAGCTGGGAATAGGGTGAGGTGACCTAGGCACTGTTAATACTCTGTGAGTGCCCTGTCAGTAGGTTGCTAAGAATCCGTTAGAGACTGATCACTATTTTCCTTCCAAACAGGCTTGTAAGTAGAGAGAGGACGGCCACTGTCATTCAATCCTCTAGTTGCCAGCAGTAAAAATAAGTTCATTTAAATAAACATTTTTTTTTTTTTTGGCTCAAAATATTTTCAATTTAGATTTTGGGTCCAGTTAAGAGAATACTTCTAAAATATGTATTTGAGCAAGAATTTTCTTTGTCTTAGAACTATTACTCAGGATTCCTGTTCATTCACCTTCTTCCTTTGATTATTCTGATTGCCATTTAACACAGCCTGAAAGTTCCTTACTTACAAAATTTCATATTTTGCATGTGAAAAGCATTCCTCTTTACTGCTTCTTTACATTTAAAATTTTACGAATATGTTCCCTTGAATGAGGAGTTTTTGTATTATCAATGGGAAACATCAAAACCTATGACCCATAATTTCGGTAATCTATACATTTTCTTAACTGATTTGTAAAAATTTTTTAAACACCCTAATAGAAAACGAGCAAAGATATGATCAGGCCCTTCACAGGAAAACAAAAACAAGCACTAATAAAAAATACTAATAACAAAACAAATATCCATTAAATGTGACAAATCACTGGTAGTGAGAAGAATGTAAATTAAAATGGGATAGGCAGAATTGTAAAGTAACAGCAATACCCAGAATTGGTAAAAGCGTAAGGAGATGGGTGTTTACATTGTTGATAGAGCTTGAAATTCTCACAACCTTCCTGGAGAACATTTTGTATGTATATCAAAGACCAAGATTGTGGGAGTCCTTTGATGCTATAATTTTCCTTCTAGAGATTGATCCTGAGGAAGTAACAGTAAAATTGAAATGAAATACTTACAATAGGGGGTGCCTGGGTGGCTCAGTCAGTTGAGTGTCCAACTCTTGATTTCAGCTCAGGTCATGATCCCAAGGTCATGGGATCGAGCCCCACGTTGGACTCCACATTGAGCATGGAACCTGCTTGAGATTCTCTCTCTCTGTCTCTCTCCCTCTCTCCTTTTCCCCCTCTCCCTCCTTCTGCCCCTCTCCCCTGCTTGTGTGCTCTCATTCACTCTCTCTCTAAAAATTAAAGAAAAGGGGCGCCTGGGTGGCTCAGTCGGTTAAGCAGCTGACTTCGGCTCAGGTCATGATCTCGCGGTCTGTGGGTTCGAGCCCCGTGTTGGGCTCTGTGCGGACAGCTCAGAGCCTGGAGCCTGTTTCAGATTCTGTGTCTCTCTCTCTCTCTGACCCTCCCCGTTCATGCTCTGTCTCTCTCTGTCTCAAAAATAAATAAACATTAAAAAAAAATTTTTTTTTAATTAAAAAAAAAAATAAATAAAAATTAAAGAAAAAAAAGAAATATGTACAATATATTCATAATAAAACTAAATCAAGTGTCCACCAATTGGGGATTCATCGACCTATGTAGTAAATCCATGCAATGGACTGTGGTGTAAATAATGCTTACTTCTTGTCTATTGATGTGAAAATATGTCCATAAAGTATTAAGTTAAAAAAAAATCTGGTAACAAAATAGCATGTTTTTATCCCAAGTTTGTTTAAAAACATATTTACAGGGAAAAACTCTGGAAGGGCATATACCTTATTGATCTTGGGTGAGCGTGACGGGTTAGATCATGGCAATTTTTATATTCTTCCTAAGTTTGCATCATGTGTTGTTTTAACAGTGAATATATATTATTTTTACAACTCAGAAAATTATCTCCATTTTGAAAAAAATAAGACCAGATATCATTTTTTCAATTTTATTTTTAGACAATACAATAAAATAATTTTTAACTATAATTATAGAAATATTAGTACATTACAACATTGTAATGTTGTCAGGATATAATAATATAAAATATTCAATATATTTTAAATATATTTCATTTGGTTACAGAGTAAACATTAAATTAAGTTTAGTTGCAGTAAGTTACATTTGCTGCATAGAAAAATCTTTGTAAGTTAAATTAGCACTGAAATTCAAATTTAGCATTATTGTAATACTTTCATAAATAAGTTAATAATGTTTACCTTGCAAAAAGAGAGACCTCTGAGAAATCCATTATTTTAGCACACTGTGAAATTCCAAAGTTGAAGCCCCAATTTTAAAAGAAACAAGGTATTTACATTTTATCTACAAAGGTAAGTCTGCATAACACTATAAGCTACTCCTAGGCGTCTGGAAAGCGAGGCAGGGGAGCTGCGTTTCAATGGTCAGTCTCAGACGTGTGACATATGGCGGAGCAGCTGTTAATGGCTTCACTGGAATGTAAGGCTTTCGCACAGCCTGTCTTTGTCAGAAGTTAAACACTGATAAGCGGCCAGAGGAGAGGAGGCTTGGCTAAGCGGAGGCCAGTCCTTTGGCTGTAGCAATCTAGGGCTTTCCTGGATTAGTAAAATTAGCCGACCTTCAGGGCGTTTGTGATCTGGGACTTCAAAGAGAGGGACAGATGGAGCTATAGCAGCCAGGGGTGCCAGGTAACTGCCCGCAGAATCTTCTCTTGGCTGTTTGCCTCCAGCACTTGTTCTAACATGGAGTGCTTTGGCAATCGCCTGGAGTGCTTGTGAAAATTCACATTTCTGGGCCTTACCCCCTAGAGTTTCTGATTCTGTAGGTCTGCGATGCCCTAAAATGGGCATTCGTAGCAAGTTCCCAGATGCTGCTGATGCAGCTGGTCCAGGGACCACGCTTTGAGAACTACTGGCTTACAGAGGGTTTGTGGACGTCAGTTAGCCCTCTATGCCATTATTGTACGATTGGGACTGTAGGGTATTTGTAGAGCAAAAAAGTCTTAATATGAGGTGAGTCTACGTAAACTAAGTAAAATGCACTTTATAACGTTCAAATGTACAAATGTCTTGATGGCAGTCATGTGAGCAGCGAAGGATGGGAACCACAGTCACGGTGTGTGCTGTCCTGTGCGGTCACACCTTCACTTCGCAACTGAGACAGAAGCAGTGACCTGAATTTGAATATCAGCACCACCGAGGCCACCTGGGGGGATCAAGAAGCATCTTCAGAACTTGGCCTCAGGATACCTGGCCTCAGATCCATCAGAGAGTGTCACCATCAAGCACAAGTGGTTTCTAGAGTTTTGCAGACCTTTGTTTTCTTAACATTGTTCCTACCTGGCTTCTGCAATGCCTAAGAGAAGCTAGATATCCTGGGCTTTCCCTGGGCAAAGATCTTATTTGTAAACCTTTACAGAGATCTACTGAATTATGCTGAATGCATATAACAACAGTGAAGGACAGTGACAAAGGAAGAAAAGGGGGAAAAAAAAACCCCAGCTCGGATATGTGGGAGTCTTAACGGCAGCAGTAAGTTCATCACCTCTTCTGGATTATCAGGTCAAAAGCAAGTCTCTTTTTCTCCCCCTTACTAGCTATAATTTAGCACCATGCCTGGGACATGGCTTGGTGCTGAATGAAATGCTTGTTCAGTTGAATTAAGTAACCTTGGGAATGTATCAACACACTGAAAAGCAAATTTTAAGACCTATATCTGCCAAACTATACAATTTGTACATTAAGATTTTTACACAACTCTTTCCACACGGTTGGTAAGAATATGTAATATAAAACACATTTTTTTTTTTTTTTTACAAAAAAAAAGAATTAGAGAAATAGCCAGGGAATTAATCTGGAAATGCCCAGGTTAAATGGAATATGAATGGATCACAGCAAGGGAATAATACCTGGAGCCCGATTAGCCAACAAATGTCTTAAGTTTTCTGACCATCTATAGGGATGGGGTTAAAGTGCACATTGAAGAAGTAGTGTCCTTGTTATTTGTGTGGGTGAGCTGGTAAAACGGAAGTGAGATACATCGCAGAGTATGTGTATAACATCAGCCTATTAAAATTAATTCAGTAAGGGTAACCATGGGAACACAAGCAGGTCGTACTGCTGCGGTGAAATGAATTCAGTGGAAAAACAAAGCTTTAAAAAAATATGAAACCCCCTTTTGGCCTTAGGGAAACCCCCTTTTGGCCTTAGTCTTGGGTACCTTTGAAAGGGCCCTAGAATATCCATGAACCTTAGTTCGGTTCTGGTTTCCTCAGGCCTTCCGTTACTGAACGGGTCTGAAAGTACAGTACAATTCATGAGGCTCTATTACTCCACCTGCCCCCATCTCCTTCCTGTCCCAGGGGCTAAAGTTTTAGGGAGGGGTTGGTGGCACAATCTCAAAGCGATTTAGCCTCCCTGAGTCTCAAAGACTGGGCTAGAAGGGGGCAAATCCAGTTAACTTGTGGCATCAAACTTTATACACTCGCCATGGAGCTAGCGCACCGGATACGAATGGAAGATGATCTCAGTGGTATTTTTGGCCAAGTCTGCCTTGCCACGGGAAACTCCATATTTAGATACCCGGATGGCAGAACTGACGTAGAAGAAATGCTTTGTTGTGTGGGGAAACAAATAGAAACTTTGTAGTAAGTCATCACAGAACCATATTGTTTGGTTAGAGAAAACTTCCCAAATAAATGCATATTCTGCACCATTACTTGGTTATTTAGGACAAAAAAGAACAGTTCTGTTTTCTTCATTGTCTTCTCTTCATGCACACCCGACAGCGACTTATTATCTTTTCTAACTCCCCAGCTTTCATAGTTGATGGAATAGGTTTTCTGAAATAAAAGCAAAAAACAAAAAAAATCTCATCAATATAGATAAAAAGGGAATATTTGCTGGCTTTGAGGTTTGTTAATAACTATTGGAGCTCATCAAATTCTATTACAGGAGGTATATTGTTGCGACATTTTATAATGTTGTTGACATTTTATAATTTAGTTGTGTTTCAGCAGCAGTAAGGAAACATAGGCTGTGATGCAAACTCACAAATCCTGTTTTGTAATAAAAACCACGCTTACCATTTAAATAGTCTATATTACTCACAAGTCTGCCAGTGCAGTAAATTAAGAGCAGCAGATCGGTTAGTGGTTTTGTTTGTCACTTGCTAGAAGTTTATATACAAATGTTAAATATGTTTGGTGGTGACAGAAATCACATTTTGGGGGTCTTTATTGGTGCAGTAGTACAAAGCCATGGCTATTTGTTCACTGTAGGACACTTGGCACCGCGAGTGCCAAGGTAAACTGGATTTTGTTGGCATGAGATCTTTCCGATGTTCATCATCAACACCCAGGTAACGAAAATCTAACATGGCAACCTCTGAATAAGTCTGTGATTGAGTCATCAGGTTAAACTTGACTTTGAATAGTTACCTGAACATCCTTTTGGGGTTTAATGAAGCCAACCAGAAACTGTAGGAATTTGAATAGTAGTTGCACGTTCCTCTTCCATGACATTCTATAAATGGACTGGCTCGGAATTCTTCCAGACAGGACCCGGGGGATGCCAGAGCCTGACCTGCGCCCTCAGAACCTGCACTTGTGAACTGTCAAGGTAAAAATCTCTGAATAAGAATTCTGTGCGTGGCATTCAAGTTTTCAATGCTATACACTTGGGGGGGGCGGGTAATAGACAATAAGAAAAGAAAATAGCATGAACTGAACTTCTTATGCTCCGTTACCCAGATTTGCTAATACTCTAGCTACCTTCCAAGTTGAGGGATAGTCATCAAAAAGAAAGCAAAAGCTATTTATTCTGCCTGGAATGCACCTTTTCCTCAGCTAGCTTGTTCTCAGAGTTTAGGGATCTGCTTAAATATGATCTGAAGAAGGCTTTCCTTGACATTGTCCCTTTCACAATCTCTCTCCTTATCTTTCCTTATTTCCCTTATAGTACTGATCACCCTCTGAACTCATCACTATGTTTTCAGTAAAGAAGGGGGGATAATGTATCCTAAATGATGCTACACAAAATATGAATAACCACCCACCACATATGTGCAGCTAGCACAATCACTGATGGTCGGTCCATAGATTTCTTCATTTAGCACTTAGATCTGGGGAATCTCTTTAAAAGTCTTTTTCTCTTAGTTCCCGTCTTCATAGGAATGTCAAAGGGGCACAGTGTAAGGCAGTAAGATTTTGGAGCAGACAGACTCAGGTTCAAATCCTAGCTTTACCACTTACTAGCATACCACTGCAGATAATAGAAACTACCTTTAGGGTTTCCATAAGGATTACAGAAGATCTATCTATATAAAACAGCTGCCAGCTAAAAATATAGGCATTCCATTACTAATATGGTATTACTCTTCACCTAAATGTCTTATTTAGAATTTGTGGATGAAGTCATTTTTTTTAATGCTCCTTTATTTACAAAAAAAACCCAACTTGCTTTAAAAAAATTATCTTTCTAGATTTTCAAGCAGATGTCCGTGGCACGCTGTGTCCATTGACATCATTCCCCGGCGGCCGCCTTTCACCCAGTCCAACGTAAGATTCTAGGGGCAATCTTTACTATGACTTTGCTGTTCTTTCCTCCTTACCATGATAAAAGAGAATCCTTTCCAGAGAGAAATCCAGCCGTGAGGACAGGAGGGAATGTCAGTGGTTTGGCTGTGGATAGCTATGGCCATCGCAGGACCTTCACAGACGGTGCATCTGTAACACGAAATGAAGAATGTGGCATCCCCGCTCTCGCGCACTGCGATGTACTTGCTGCCCTACGTTCCGTTACAAATGAAGTGACTGACCTGGTCCCATCACAAAGCTAAGGGATTAGATTTTTACCTGCTAATATAAGGCTCCAGGGCCCTGCCAGTAATTGGAGCCATGTCCATTGGCATCAGAGCTGGTGTTGACAGCCAGTATGAATAATCATTTCGAGATGCAAAATTGCATACGTCATTGATGTTACAGAACAAGAATGGCATTGTGGTAAATCGCTGCAGGCAGCTGCCAAGGGTTCCTAATGAAACATTAGACTGAGTATCACTGTCAGTAAATCAAAATCATTTTGAGTATCCTTGCTAGCTAAAGGCTGATTAAAACAACCTATGGCAAAAATGAGAAAGGCAACACAAAAGAGTTACTTGCAGAATGTGTTATTTGCAAAGTTTTAACAGTGACAGAAATCAAAGATCCAATAAGCAAACACATCTTCCTTCTCCCACCCTTAAAACTTCCTGGGACCCTTTCTAATGAGCCTAGCACTTGAGGACTGGTAGAGGTCTGTTGGAAAAATGTCTTTTACTTCAAAATATTCCCAGTTCTTCCTATGCGTATAATAGCTAATAACTAGACAAAGCTTGAGAAAAGATGCTACTTGTAAGACTCAGAAGCAAACGTGATTTCAGTGAAAATTGTTTGCATTCAACAGGATGAGCTAGATCAACATTTCACAAGCAAGGCTCCTTCCAGGGCTTCACGTTTCCAGAATGAAAATTAGACGTTAGGCCTGTGTTGTCTTATTCACGGTCTTCAAGGAGTGCTGTCAGGCACTCAGGGTTGTTTACACTTAGCTTCAGAGAGAAGTACCCCATGCTATGAAAATTGACCATCTGTATATGGAAGAAAATGACTGAAAACAAGGACTGGGACATTACCCAGGTCTTGTCCGTGGGCTTGTTCATTTCCTTGTACAAAAAGAAGAGAGAACCCACTATAGAGCGGCTGTGTGCCTTCTGGGCAGGAAGGGATGGCTGTGGTCTGACTGTGCCTGGTGAAGATGAAGCCTCTCATGGCTGTTGCAGTTGTGGGTGGTCCAATGTCTCCAGGTTTGCCCTTCAAGCCTGGCAGTCCATCCAAACCAGGGGGTCCTTTAACAAACATGGTATACATGTTGCAATACAAACAAAACCTCAAACTCATTTTCCGGAAGTACTGATTTAAATGTTTATGTATATCTGTTAAGCCCCTCTGTAAAGGAGTCCTAAAAAAGAGGGGCTTACAAAATGGCCAAACAGTATTAAATGTCCACTAGTTTATCACACGATGCCTTATAAATATTTGTGTATATTGCATGATGAGGTTTTGAGATCAGGTCTTTTTTTCCCCTCCCCCAATTTTTTTAATGTTCATTTATTTTTGAAAGAGAGAGACAGATGGAGAGAGAGAGAACAAGTGGAGCAGGGGCAGAGAGGGAGGGAGACACAGAATCACAAGCAGCCTCCAGGCTCTGAGCTGTCAGCACAGAGCCCGACGTAGGGCTCAAACCCATGAATCATGAGATCATGACCTGAGCCAAAGTTGGACGCTCAACCAACTGAGCTACCCAGGCGTCCCAAGATCAGGTCTTTTTTATCTTTGCATTCTGCGGTGTCCAGCACGGTGGCCTGCATCTGATAGGTCTTAGGTACGTTTTTTTTTTTTTTTTCGGTACCAATGAATGTATTCTACAATGTGGGTAAATAAGTTAAACCAAATATCTATATTTTGGAAGTCTATTCAAGGAGATACTTTTGATAAAGTCACTAAACATTCATGGACAATATTGAAAGTTCTTTTTAAAGGTGCAAACTTCAAGGAAGTTTTTAATTAGTAAGGCAAATAGAATGGAAAAGACTTTGACTCTGGTAAGGGTTAGTTTTTAAAATTTATATGAGCTTAAGGCAAAGTAAGTAATTTGTATACTTTTTTTCCCCTCTGGACTTAGAGTAAGGCACATTTGTCACTTTCTATTATTATTTTTTTTGGTAATCTCTCCACCCATTGTGGGGATCAAACTCCTGACCTCGAGATCAAGAGTCGCATGCTCTTCTGACTGAGCCAGCTAGGTGCCCCAACTTGTCACTTTCTAAATAAGTACCGGAGAAATATCCTTTCTCTTCATCGTCGTGTTCTTTACTCTCCCTTTCTTCATCAAATAGCTATTATTGATGATACTGGCACCTGCTTCCATCCCCCCTTGGCCCCTGATCCATTTCCACTGTACCCTAAGCTCTACCCAACCCACCTTGGGTCCTACAGAAATACAGAGAGGGTTGGATTTGGGGCCCATGAGTCAAGGGAGGATTGTTGTTTCTCACAAACAACCATGCTATGGTGCCAGGCAGCACCCCAGTATAGTCTCTGCTCGGAAGTCCGTGCTTCTCATGAGGATTGGTTAAAGCCCAAGATTATATTTTTTTTCCAGTCTCCCCACCATCCCTGTCTTGTCTGGGAGCCTTGGTTCGTTCTTTGAAATTAAAAACAAGCCATATCTAAATCTGTCTATGTCTCATGTCTTACTGGAGTAGCCCAAAAGCATATGTTTTTAATATATCCAGATAGAGAAGATACACATTCTTTACTTTTCCCCACATCTGTCCTCATTCCCAGAGAGCTATAATTGGCCACAAGCAAACGATGCCTTGAGGTCCCTGCACAGGAATTTTGATTAGGTGAGTATGACAGAAATTAAGGTGAGCTGCTGTACAACTATGCACGATCAACGATATTCTGCATTTCTGAGCGAGAGGCCGAGCTCTCGGCTTATACCTGTGTTACTTAACTCTTAGATCCTTATCCTTCTTTTAAATGTTTATTTATTTTGAGAGTGAGAGTGAGAGCATGAACAGGAAAGGGGCAGAGAGAGAGAGAGAATCTCAAGCAGGCCCTGCACTGTAAGTGCAGGGCCCGGCGTGAGTCTTGAATTCAAATGTGAGATCATGACCTGAGCCGAAATCAAGAGTCAGACACTTAACTGACTGAGCCACCCAGGTGCCCTTACTTGTCAGCAAGTTTAAATCCTTGAGGGGTATAGCATCACACAGGTTCTGTGGCCAGTGGCTTTAGCAGGAAGGTTGCTTTGGAATTTGGCATAAGCCATGCCACTGTTTCCAGGATGCCTCTGGTTTTATTGGGTTTGCCACCAGGAGTCACTGTGCTTTGCTTTGTGCACATAAGCACGTCTCTTGCCCTGATAGCATTCAGTCGCGTCTCCAGCATAAACACCTTCAATTTTAAGAACCGTGTGCTCCCTCTGGTTCCAGAGACCCTGCTTACAGCCAGCAAAAATGGCCTTGGACCACAGCCTTCCAGACCTATTTGTCATTTTAGGAGTCCTGTTACCAGCAGGCCCCACTTATTTGCCCTTTAAGTTCAGCAGCAGGACCTTCCTTCACCTCCACTAGACTAATTGGAGAGGGCCTTCTTCAGGATACACATGAATTGTTCAGCCATGTGGTATTCAAGAATGGTATAGTTTAAAGATGACTTTTCGTAGGGGCGTCTGGGTGGCTCAGTCAGGTAGGCTTGTGACTTTGGCTCAGGTCATCATCTCACGGTTCTGGAGTTTGAACCCCGCGTCGAGCTCTGTGCTGACAGCTCGGAGCCTGGAGCCTGCTTCGGATTCTGTGTCTCCCCTCTCTCTGCCCCTCCCCTGCTCACACACATACTCTCTCTCTCAAAAATAAATAAACATTAAAACAATTAAAAAAAAGAAAGATGGCTTTCCTAGATAAAGATACTAAGTTGCTCTTCTATTCATATCAAGATAGTATTTTTTCTAGTTAACTACGTACTTATATGCTACTTCTCTAGATATTATTAAATAGTACTCCTATAAATAATTAAAAACAGTATTGGCCTTTCCAAAAATAGAATTAGTGCTTTATGAGGTCTATTTGTCCTCAGACTAAAAATTTGGTGGACACTTGCCCAGTTGAGAGATAGGAAGGATGGTGTATTCCAATAATTCTTGGTTTTTCATCTTCTTCCAAATGAACGTTTTGTCCCTGGCTTTTAATGCAAACGACAAAACTGAAAGACGTAGATGACTCTTACAGTCACATATTTAAAGGCGACTTCTCTGGATATTGAAACAGTCAGTGAAGAGAAGGGAATAGAAGAAGCCAGCCATTCGTTTACCTTGCTCTCCTTTACAGCCTTTGTTGCCTTTTTCTCCAATTGGCCCAGGAGTTCCCGGCCTTCCATCCTTGCCTGGTTTACCTCTTGGCCCACAGGGTCCTAGGCAAAAAACCAACACTGTGTTGAATGGTTCATACAGGAAAAAACAGGGGTGGCCAGTCATCCCAGATATGTGGGACTTCTCCAGTTTCGGCAACGAAAGTCTTACAAACTGAGCCACGGACAAACTTGGACAGTTGGTCATCCAACTTGTTACATCCTACTTCTCAGGGGGAAAAAGAACCCTCAAGAATGGACTAGAAACATATGAGACAACAATGGTTTAAAATTGTGCTGCCATTTTGCTTCACCCTCTTCCAGAATTTGCTATGCCCTTGTATTGATCAACATAATAAGTCATGTCTCTTTTATATCACAGAAGTAATTCAGGCAAACTTAGAACACAACAATTCCATTCAGAAGTCTATTACAGTATGCTTACCCTATACAGAGGGGTTAGTTCAATTTCCATACACCAGTACTTTGATAAGATTTCATAAGATTAAGCATATATTTGCATTTACTACTCTTCCAAGTGCTCTCCAAAGTGTGAGAAAACTACACACACAGAACTCAGGTTTATTCAGGTAATCGTTTTCAAATAAGAGCTCTAAGACCAATGGTTGTCACAGAAGATAGAATTAATACTTGATCTTAATGAAAAAAAAAAAAAAAAAAAAAAAACCGTAAGTGCCTAAAGTGTATTTGCTCAAGCTTATACACTGCACGACAGGTTTCAATAGAGTCAATATTTTCAATAGACTCTATAGTGCTTGCTTCCAAAGCACTTTGTAGGTATTTTGGTTCAACCACTTGCTCGTAATCCACGTCAATACAGTCAGTTCCACACCTAGGATTCCTGGTGGCCCCGGTGGCCCAGGCTCTCCTTGCATCCCTGGTTCTCCAACAGGTCCAGGTGGCCCCGGGCTTCCCGGGAGGGAGATGATCTTAACTGTGCCAGGGTCTCCACGTATACCTATTGACATGAGCAGAGGAACGATGGGTTCACTGATGGGCTACCCTTTCTTCATGAAGAGCAATACTAAGGAGAATAATATTTACCGGGTGGTCCTTTTGGCCCAATTTGCCCTGGAGGTCCAACTGGTCCCAGAAATCCTGGATTACCCTTCTCCCCTTATAAAAAAAAAAAAAAAAAAAGGCAATGTGATTCCATGTAGAACAGTGGGTTTCCCAGCTCTTGAGGTTTATGACCAACTGTAAGGACAGACACTGGGAGTTAGGACTGGAGGTGATGGGGCTCTGTGACAATGGCTACAACTTCTGGCATTTTATTTGGACCCAATCAATCATGCTTAATGTTTATTTAAAAATATATTCTAGAAGTAGGCATTAAGATTTTGTATTTTAGTATTGAAGAGGAAGAGTTCATAAAGTTCACTGTTTCCGTTCAGAAACGAATTTAATATTTAAGGTAAAGTATGAAGTGACATTAAACCTATTTTAGTGCTTATATCAGTTGTCATAGGTATCTACTTTCTTAGCTTATTTCTCTAGCTTTATTAAGAGCCCATTAGTTACATTAGGGATTCTCATGAACACATGGAATATTTGCTTTCATGTAAACTATCAAAATGGTATGATTTCTCTCCCAGTCTTTGACATGAATAAAAGTTTACAAAGAATCACTGCTTTGGAGAAATACTTTTTTTTTAATCTTTATTTTTGAGAGACAGAGTGCGAGCAGGGGAGGAGCAGAGAGAGGGGGAGACACAGGCTCCAGGCTCCGAGCTGTCAGCACAGAGCCTGATGCAGGGCTCGAGAACCCATGAACTCTGAGATCATGACCCGAGCCGAAGTTGGATGCTTGGTGCCCCTGGGGAAATACTCCTTTTAAAAATCTTGAAATAATATAGGCGTTACGTCTGATTTCTTAGAAAGACTTTAATACTAAATATGGTATTTATGGAAACAATACAACCAAATATATTATCAAAAGTTAACTGGGAACTACACTCTAAATTATCCACTTGGTATCAGAACCTCAGGAAGATGTCCATATTTATTTAAACACATCAGAAGAAGCCTAACTGTTTTTCCTTTTGAGGATTAAAAATTTTCATGTTCCGAAATCTAAGAAAAAAATGGAATATGTTTCATGGAACACATTTCAAAAGAATGGATTTTTTGACTCTCCCCTCTAAATAGCTCTAAATATTTCACCAGGATGTTTCTTTCTTTAGTGGGGTCCTTGTATAATTTTTCCAATCTTAGATATTCCTGTTCTGGGAGGTGGGGAGTGACAGGTGGGACACATGGTGCCCAGGCTGCCCTGTTACCCCCCACCCCCCCCCCCGTTGAACCTCCCCCACCATGTCTACTGGGACTCCTTGGGATCATCTGCTTTGATTTATTCTTAACGAATTTGCTCCTTGGAGAGTCAGTGGTTGAAAGTACTGAACAGGCTAGGCTCTCTTTGAACTCCACCTTGTCCTCTCTTGGACCCGGAAAGGGTTTACCTTTGTGAAAGTGTGGCTTTGTTCCTTTTGGCTACACTCACTACTTAACACTGTATAGTCTGTGATAATAGATTCCCTACTGTACAGAAGCAGTGACAAAGGATTTAATCAGTGAAGACAACAAATATAATATTCAAAGCCTTATTTAAGGTCATAGCATCCTTATGGAAGATTTGAGAAATATTTTCTGAAACCTGACATTTAGATTTTTGTGCATGAAAATTTTACACTTACGACCCCCCGAATTATATTTCTCTTCTGATTATAATACGTGTGCCAAAAAAACCAAATATTTAAATCTCACGCAGAAAACTTTACTTACCCTCCCCCATTAACCGTTTGGTAAATATTTGTTTAGATTTTCAGCTTTTTAACATTATAACACACACGCAAGTGAAAATAAGCAACTTCAAAGCAATAGTGTTGATATTGATGTAGTTCCCCATCCCCAACCCAACACACATCCGTATTCTCCCAACATACATCAGTATTTCAGCGGTCACCACTTTAAACTGTTTATTTTTTAGTTGTTCTACAGTTTCCATCCTTAAGGCCAGAATTTAGTGTTTAAGACCCCTGGGGCTGGGTTCTGGTGGTCTTCCTTCTTTACTCATAACCAAGGTCCTACTTGCACCCTGTCTGTGATGACTGGAGGAGTTCCGTTAACATTTGTGTGCCCTAAAATATAAATCAGAATCATCGTCTTTGTATCCAAAGAGTAGTGCACAAAAACAGTACCTTTTACACCTGGAAATCCATGGAATCCCGGATCACCTCTGAGCCCTGGCAGACCTGGGGCACCTGGTGCTCCCTATAGTTCAGATAAAAGGGAGCAGTACCAAAGACAAAATTTTAAAAATCACAATTGTCACTGTAGTCCTTTTTTTTCTTTTTAAGCAAATAGGATATAATACGTTGGGTCAGAATGAACTGAGGTCCACAGATACCATTTTTACCTTCCAATCCAATCCTCCTATAGTTCCTCTGCCACCTAGATCTCTCCTGAGGACTATCATTTTCTATTTTTTTTTTTAATTTTTAAGTTGATTATTTATTTGAGAGAGGGGGAGAGCATGCACACAAGTTGGGGAGGGGGAGACAGAGACAGAGACAGAGACAGAATCCCAAGCAGGCTCTGCACTGTCAGTTCAGTTCAGGGCTTAATCTCATGAACCATGACATCATGACCTGAGCCAAAACCGAGTTGGACGCTTAACCGACTGAGTCACCCAGGTGCCCTGGGACTATCATTTTCAATAACACAGAAGCAAAAACTGCCCTCACGGTCAAGAGCAAACACAACTTCTGGGTGTTAATGTCTGTTGTGTGAGTGTGGAATACAACTTAACATTCTGTATCCTACATGGACCTGACCAGTATCCGGAGACCTTTCGGGAAGAGCAGGCACTGGATTGCCAGAATGAAAATTGTAATTTTTGTTTGTAATTTTTGCAAAGACAACAGAGCCCATATTGAATTGTAGCACCCACCATCATTGTAACTAAGTTGGCAGAGTTATAAATTACTCCCGGCCCGAGTGGTGGTGGAAGTAAGGTGTCCAGGGATTGGGAACATGAAAGGGTTATCCGGGACACTTTGACATGCACTTTTGGCAAGGATGCAAGTGATCTGACCAGGAGACGCTCCCTCCTTGGGCTCATACTTGCCCTCGTAGCCACGGAATGCTCAAGCAAGGCCACAGGAGAAGGGGCAAGGGGTCAGAGCTTCAGAAAGGAGCTACATGTCAGAACATACGTGAAATCTACTATTACACTGTCCATATGAATGGCAACAATACTATTACTTGGCAACAAGGAACTGAAGGTCATTAAAAAGGCCAAGAATAACAAAACTGGCCTCTAAACCAAATGTCTTTAGAGCAAGAAGACCAAAGAAGGAAAAATCCTGTACCTTGGATCGGGTGGTGTCAGGTGCAAAAAGGCGGGAGAGAAAATGGAACCACCTGGTCAAGGACTCTCAGGCTCCTGAGGTCTGGCCTGTTGTCCAGAAGCAGAGGTAATTGGGGAGGAGGGGCAGATGCCAGGCCCCGCCCTTGGGTGAGGAGGGCACAGCTCCATGCAAGGAGAGGATTGTTAAGGGCACAGAGCCAGTTTAGGCATCCATCGAGAAGAATTATCTTTCTTTCTTTTTTTTTAGTTTTTTTAAAATTTTATTTTAGAGAGTACTTGTGTAAGCAGGGGAGAGGAGCAGAGGGGCAGGGTGGGAGACAGAGAGAGAGAGAGGGAGAGAGAGAACCTTAAGTAGGCTCCATGCTCCGAGCCTGACGCCAGGCTCAATCTCACAAACTTGGGATCATGACCTGAGCCGAAACCAGGAGTTGGACATTCAACTGACTGAGCCACCCAGGTGCTCCAAGAAGAATTATCTTTCCAGTGCAAACGTAGAAGCACTGACTGACCTTGAAAGCACCAGAGGACTTAAGAGAGATCGCATTTCCAAACAATACATTCCACAGCCCAGTGTCCTTGGAAGGACTTTCTCTGTGATTTTAGGATCAGTGTTTGCCACTTTCAGAGAATCATGGAAAACATGAGAGAGATCTAAGACTGGGCAAATGTCTCATTTTTTCAAAAAAAAAAGTTTTAAAAAGGTAGACCCTGGAAACCGAATACCAAGAGAACTTAAGAGAACTTCCCATGATTCCTCACATGCCATCATGCTAAATAAAGTACCTCATTGCCCACCACTGATGAAAACACAGAGCAGCTATGACATAACTCTGAATTCCTCATCAATCTCCAAGAATTTGACGTAAACAGGGGGAAGACAGGTTTCTCGAATATGCTGCCAAGAAGAAAGTGAGGGAAGATGGCCCAGGTGTTGGGTGGGTGAGAGACTGAATTTAGAGAACTTCATAGTCTGGGAGCATGAGCCTAGATGAACACAATGACAGCTATAAAAAAGAAATTTGAAAGTTCTGCATTTAAGTCACAAACAGACAAGAGCTGGAAGTAATGGAGAAAACTTGGAAGTCCTTCAAAAGGAAAAGCGTGTGCATACACACACACACACACACACACACACACACACACACGCTCTGGTTGACCAGAAGCTGACTGTGCAGTGACAATGTGGTGATGTGGCAGCCAGATAGCCCAAGGTTGGATTATAAAATGGTGGTGTTCCAGATGGTGAGAGTCTTCCCTCCTTTAGCCACTCTGTGGGGGTACTGAGTTCTTACTCCCAGGGGGTGTTTGTCTCAGGGGCTGTGTTCTAAAAAAATTTTTTTAATCCTTATTTATTTTTGAGACAGAGACAGAGAGAGAGGGAGAGAATGAGCGGGGGAGGGGCGGAGAGGAGGACACAGAATCCAAAGCAGTCTCCAGGCTGTGACGCGGGGCTCGAACTCATAAGTGGTGAGCTTGTGACCTGAGCTGAGGTTGGATGCTTAACCAACTAAGCCACCCAGGTGCCCCTCAGGGGCTGTGTTTTTAAGGGAGATGTTGACCAACTGTGATATATTCAGAATAGAGGCAGGGTTGACAAAGGGTTAAACTAAATTTGCAAAACGCAGGTATTTATCAGGGGAGAAAATGCTGAGAAGGAAGTGGCAGCTATTTAGAAACCCTGGAAGTTCCATCAAGGGGAAAAAGTAAATAGACATTCACTGATAACTTTCAAAGTATATTAATACAGAAAAATGATATTGTCCTCTAGAGTGATCCCAAACTGTTAGGTGTTTTAAGAGTCCATTACTGGGGCGCCTGGGTGGCGCAGTCGGTTAAGCGTCCGACTTCAGCCAGGTCACGATCTCGCGGTCCGTGAGTTCGAGCCCCGCGTCGGGCTCTGGGCTGATGGCTCAGAGCCTGCAGCCTGTTTCCGATTCTGTGTCTCCCTCTCTCTCTGCCCCTCCCCCGTTCATGCTCTGTCTCTCTCTGTCCCAAAAATAAATAAACGTTGAAAAAAAAAAATTAAAAAAAAAAAAAAAGAGTCCATTACTGAAATTGTTCAGAGTCTAAACAAGAAAAGGTCAGGAATGACATGGAAAAGGGTCCCCTACAAACCAAACTTCTAGAGGCAAAATCTGTCCAACTCTTAGGATTCTTTGAACCTCCTGGACTGTGCCCTTGGGTGCTCAGAAGCATCACACATGGGCATTTTTTATTGCCTCTGGGGACATCTGATCCTGGCAATTAATGTAGAAGAATATAAGAAGTCAAAATAATTTCCCACACTTACCGGCTGACCCAGTGGCCCCTCATCTCCTACAGTTCCAGGTGGACCTCTAGGGCCAGGCTTGCCCAGAAGCCCCTTGTCCCCTTTCAAGCCTCTCACGTGACTCCCTGGAGGTCCCGGAGGACCAGGGTTACCTGCATTTACAGAGAGCTGGTCAGTATTGGGCAGTGGGGGCACCTGGCACGTTCTGTCGGCAGGTTTTTTTTTTAATTAAAAAAACCTTTTTTTGATGTTTACTTATTTTTGAGAGAGAGAGAGAGAGAGAGACAGAGAGACAGAGTGTGAGCAGGGGAGTGGCAGAGAGAGAGGGAGACATAGAATCCGAAGCAGGCTCCAAGGCTCCAAGCTGTCAGCACAGAACTTGATGCGGGGCTCGAACTCACGAACCGTGAGATCATGACCTGAGTGGAAGTTGGAAGCCTAACCGACTGGGCCACCCAGGCGCCCCGCTGTCGGCAGGTTTTTGGACAACGGGCACAGCCTGCACCCAGTGTGACCCTACACATGCTTTCTGTTGTGGGGTGTTGATGGGCTTGTGGTTAAGACAGAATGAGACAAGGCCAGGGAAGTGCTGGCCGAAGGCAGGGACTGTTTGTCCTTGGTGAAGGTCTGCCAGACAGGGTCTGTGCCTAGCCTGGTACTCGATCCATAAGAGCAACTCAGTAAATCTTGGTGATGGGATGCATCTCTCTCTTTTAGGCTTATTAATTTGGTGTGCTCGCTTCAGCAGCACGCATACTAAAAATGGGCTTATTTATTTGGTATTTACTAATTTTCAAACAGATCCCCTCTGTCCCCATCACACCAATAGCCATGGTGAGCACCAGGTGATGTACGAGAGCGTTGACTCACTATATTGTACCCTTGAAACTAAGATTACACTGTATGTTCACTAACTGGAATTTTTTTTAATGTTTGTTTGTTTTTTAGAGAAAGAGAGAGCCTGTGCAAGCAGAGGAGGGGCAGAGAGAGAGGAGGACAGAGGATCTGAAGCAGGTTCCGAGCTGATAGCAGAGAGCCTGATGAGGGGCTCAAACTCATGAACCGTGAGATCATGACCTGAGCCAAAGTCAGGCGCCCTAGCTAACTGGAATTTAAATAAAAAGTTAAAAAAAGAAAGAAAGAAAGAAAGAAAGAAAGAAAGAAAGAAAGAAAGAAA
>NW_024412433.1:11615089-11618060 GCF_014898765.1 Herpailurus yagouaroundi
AAAGAAAGAAAGAAAGAAAGAAAGAAAGAAAGAAAGAAAGAAAGAAAGAAAGAAAGAAAGAAAAACTCCAGCAGCTTTGCTGCACTCCGCTAGAGCAAGCAGGTAAAGACCAGAGGGAAAAAGAAGCAAAGAGGTCACACCAGGGGAAGGTTGAAAGCTGCTGTTGTCAAACGTTATTTCCATTCTTCTATCTTATTTAAAAGTAGACCCTCTACCTGGGTTTCCTCTGAAGCCTGGTGGACCTCGATTTCCTTTCTGGCCAGGGATGACTGCGCCAGGAAAACCCGGTGGTCCTGGGAGTCCCGTCATGCCGGTGGGTCCCCACGGCCCGGCATCTCCCACTATCCCTTTCCTGCCGGGGAGGCCGGGTAAGCCTGGGGCTCCCCTGTCTCCTTTGGCTCCTGCAAAGGAAAAGGTTTGGTAAGTTTCTGTAATGGTCTTCTACTTGGAGTTACAATTGCAATCTCTAGTAACGCAGATGCTGTGCTTAAAAGGCGTTAAGATTCACAACATAGTTTTTGAAAGAGGCTGGTAAAAGAAATACAGGTCTATAAGAAACTGAGTCGAGACTAATTTCTGCCTTAGTTCAGTCTTTTGATTTTGTCAAAGTCACCTCACTATTATATGTGTCAGTTTCTCTTTTGTTCTTTTTTCTTTTTCTTTCTTTCTTTTTTTTTTTTTTTTTGAGAGAGAGAGAGGGAAAGAATTTTAAGCTGTCTCCATGCCCAGCCAGGAGACTGATGTGGAGCTCGATCTTGTGACCTGGGGATCATGACCTGAGCCAAAATCAAGAGTCAGAGACCTAACTGACTGAGCCACCCAGGTGCCCCAGTTTTTCTTACTTTAAACACCTAATGTAGCTCAGTCTTTAAAGATCAAGTGAGATAATATACAGATGGAAAAGTGTAGTGTAACTCTGAAGTCTTGTGTCACTATCTGCTTCAATTAATATTATCTGATGAACTTTAATTACAACGACATTGAATAGAGAGAAGGTTCAGAGCTAAACTTCCTGGCATTGATGTGTGCATCTGAAGAGTCACACAGCTAAACCCAGACAAAGGAACAACAAAGTTGCAATCCCTCTTCTCTCCTTTCTTCTCCCCCGTAACACAAACAAACACTAGTCTGGAAGGGAAGGCGGTGGCTGGGGGTTTGGAATTACCAATGAGGATTCCCAAAAAGTCACCGCTTAATTACTAATATTCTTCACCTTGGAGAACCTTCAAGAAAATTGGGCTTTGATGTTCATGAATGGGAAACGTATGAAATGCAAATAATCACTCCCTCCTATTTTTTCTCTCTGTGTTATTCTAGAAATAGTGAATGGCACACAGGTAGGGGACAGGAAGAAGAAGGATGAGGCTGCTAGCACAGGGAAGGGCTTGGGACGTTATCGTGCAGGAAGGCAGAGTGATGATGAAAATAAAATAGATGGATATTAAAATATTGAATATCTAGCCTTTGTCTATCATGTTCTTTAGCTTTTTTTTTTATACTTGTAATTTACGTTTTTCAAAGAAAGCGGTTAGATGGCTTCAGCTCACTTGAAGCTCTGAAATGCTGGGTATTTGTACAACAGAGTCTGGCAGTGGTCGGAGACCCCAAGATGTGGTCTTAGGTTGTATGGTCCATGCCCATAAAGATGCTTCCTTGTTTCACAGTATGATTTCATTTTAGCATTTGGGAGTCTCAGTGAAGTCTTCTCCATATTTCATTATCCTAGAGGGACTGAGGCACATAATCATCTACTTACATAATTGGGGCTTTTTGACTTAAGGTATGATCATTTTATATTAAATTTTATTTCCAAACAAATGCCAAAGTATTCTTACTCCAAATGGTTAAACTTTGACCTTAGCCTAGGAAAATGAACAGAAACTCTCCCTTTGGCCGTAATTCTAAAACCTGATCTGTGAACGAGACCTGGAGAAGCCTCCATGCTCGTGGAGGAAGGTGGGGTCCAGGAAGTGTGAGGATACTGAGCTCAACCAAAGAGACCATGACACCACCAAGAAACAAATGGAAAAGCGCAGCTCTTGTAGACTTTCACAGTTGAGCTCACAGGTGGAGAGGCAGTTCCTGCCCCTCTGAGCTTCTCAGTAGGACCCAGCTACTCCCTGCTGGTTCCCGCAAGCATCGCTACCCAGAGGTCCTCAATAGGAAGAACGCTTTTTGCTAATAAAATACTCCTGTCCGCAGGACCCACGTCTGTGAAGGGTCCATAGAAGATGCAAATGATCTAATATTTCTTCTGGCAAATTTCTCCACAAAATGGAAGAAGTTTGAAGAAGCTGCTTATCTTGTAAAACACTGCCATGAGAAATCCGGACTCAGAGTCTGTCAACCTAAAATCTTGTATATACTTTGAATGACATTTCTGCAAACTGCCATGTTTGGCATTGAGAGAGTTACTGGTAGCCAGCCCTTAATAAAAAATAGTCTGAACCACAAGCTGGCCCTGGGGGTGGGAGGCAGACCCATGAAGATAACAAGGTGAGAAAGAATTCATGTCATCACTGCATGTTATTCCCACCCCGCTGCCCCCTGCTCAGAATAGCAGAGAGGGGTGCCCACAGAGAGGAGAGGGGTGCTCATGGACAAGCCAGCAATTCCCCCTACACCCTTTTAGGAGGTGATACATTTAAACCATGCCAACAGCCACAACCAAGGACTACATAGGAAGTCTTCTGATTTTTTAAAGATTTTCGATGGAAAGAAATTCCAAAGTTGGATCACAGTTGCTGATTCATTCGCTTTGCAATGGTGGTCATAATTTTTTTTTTTTAATTTTTTTTCAACGTTTATTTATTTTTGGGACAGAGAGAGACAGAGCATGAACGGGGGAGGGGCAGAGAGAGAGGGAGACACAGAATCGGAAACAGGCTCCAGGCTCCGAGCCATCAGCCCAGAGCCTGACGCGGGGCTCGAACTCACGGACCGCGAGATCGTGACCTGGCTGAAGTCGGTT
>NW_024412433.1:11618160-11641191 GCF_014898765.1 Herpailurus yagouaroundi
CCACCCAGGCGCCCCAATGGTGGTCATAATTTTTAAGCATCTTGAATACTAAGAATGTAAACATCTTATATTACCACTGGGACTTCTTTAATTCAATATGTGAAGTTTATTTTATATACCAGGCAATTTTGATTAGATTCTGTCCTTGAAATCTAGATCACCAGGGTCAGGGGGGGGTGAAGCACTGCTCACCTGGAACTCCAGGGCTCCCTCTGGGGCCTGGAACTGCTTCCAGCAAACCTGAAAGAGAAGAGTTTGGTACCTGAGTGTTTTATATGTGGTTAATTCATATATTCTGCTTGGTCAGTTTCACTGTGGCAACAGAAGGAAGTTTAATCACCACACACCCAGAACACATTAAAGATCATCGATTCCATTGGAGAAGTATCTCTAGAGCAGTGAAGGATTACAATGGCACTGACCATTCAATGCACAATGAAACCAGTGGACCCAAGCTCATGAGCAACGTGCACCTGTTTCTCCCTTTTCTCCTGCTGGGCCAGGGATTCCATCACGTCCCTGGTTGCCTCTCATCCCCATTGGTCCGGGAGGTCCTGGAAATCCTGGAGGTCCTGAGAAAAGAAATGCCATTCGAAGAGAGGGCATACTTCCTGGCAATGGCCTGATGTGAACACTGGATATGTAGAATTCTATTAAAGGTGCTCCTTCCCCCCGCCCCCCAGAACTGTAGTTATGTGATGCTCCCTTCACAGCGAAAACTATGAACAGATTTATACTACCATGAAGATCATCACTTCAGAAGGTGGAGGCTGGCAGATCTTTGAATTAGATAGGTATCAATACCTAACCTCATTTTTTTTTTTGGGGGGGTCTGGGGACTGAGTAACTGGGAGCTAATTTCTAAGGAACAGCAGATAGGTATGCAAAGATTCCAGCCTGAGGAGAAAATATGCCTCTGTCCTGAAGGGGAAATAGTACAAAAATGGAACCTGGAGGGCCTTTTACTCCTGGAGGACCGGGGAAGCCCTTAATGCCTTTTAACCCCAAATCACCATCAGGGCCCGGCTTTCCTAGAAATAAAGAGAGAAGAGAAGGGAAAAAAAGAATAGCACAAGGTAAATGGTTACAACAATGGCAGAAATGGTCCTTTTTTATAGTCACCTGTGCCTCACACTGGCCTTCAGGCCCTTCGCCAGAGAAGCAGAGCAGAGATGTGTCGAATCACTTTCAAACGTGTTTGTGCACCAGCCACACGGGCCACTCAGCATCTGATTTATGACTTTAACTGGGAGTTAACAGCAAATCCACTGAACCTTTCCGTATTTGAAAAGACGGTTTAAATGTTATCTTTCAGTAAGCTGCAACCCAGTAGCCTGGTGGTTGTTTTTAATAAAATAAAACAAAAACTTAAACTCAAATTTATAGGCAAATGAGAAAGAAAGCCAATGCTCAACCTGAAACCATGCCAGAAAAAAAAAAAAATCACAACAGTGTTTGCCCCCAAATTCACGTTGAAGTCCTTAACCCCAGAACCTCCGGAGATCACTGTATTTGGAGACTGGGTCTTTAAAAAAAGCTATTAAGTTAAAACAAGGTCACTAGGGTGGGGCCTGATCCAATATGACCGGTGTCCTCACAAGAGGCATTGATTAGGACACAGACACGCAGGGAAGGAAGATCATGTGAAGACACGGCAGGAAGTTGCCCAACTCAGGAGAGAGGCCTCAGAAGAAAAAACCATCCGTGCTGACGTCCTGAGCTCAGACTCCAGACTCCAGGACTGTGAAAAAATAAATTTCTGCTGTTTAAGTGCCCTGTCTGTGTTTTGTTATGGAAGCCCTAGAAAAGTAATACGAATATGCGGTTGGGCAATGAACTAACATTTACAAAAATTTTCTTTCAAGTGTATTTATGAGAGAGAGAGTGGGGGAGGGACAGAGAGAGAGGGAGACACAGAATCCAAAGCAGGCTCCAGGCTCTGAGCTGTCAGCACAGAACAGGACGCGGGGCTTGGACCCACAAACGACGAGATCACGACTTGAGCCGAAGGGGGACACTTAACCTACTAAGCCACCCACACGGCCCAATGAACTAACATTTTGTGTCTCTAGGCTGAATTCTTTGAGACAGAACTTAAGTTTTACGGACAGGATCAGGTTTTTAGATGTCAGTCCATCCAACTGGCTGATCGGGGCTCCTCCTGATTGATTTCCCGTTCCTCAGAGTCTAAGAATTTGATGATCAAAGTTGAATAAAAGCAATCATAGTACAAACACCTAAATAGCTTTCAATTTACGCAGATGATTCTAGGAGGTGAGGGCTATGCTGAGTGTCCCGCTTCCGGCTTTCTGAGTTGTAAAGCCAACGCTCACCTGGGTGACCAGGATTTCCGGGGTTTCCAGGGGCTCCCTCAGGTCCAGCAGGCCCCGAATGTCCAGGTGCT
The DNA here is from genome assembly GCF_014898765.1 of Herpailurus yagouaroundi. NCBI lineage: Eukaryota > Metazoa > Chordata > Mammalia > Carnivora > Felidae > Herpailurus > Herpailurus yagouaroundi. The sequence continues at coordinate 11,620,565 of NW_024412433.1, forward strand.
CCAGGTACCCCTCTTTCTCCTTTCCTTCCCATGTCACCTGGAAATCCTGGATCTCCCTTAAAGTCAGCCAAACACCTTTAGAATTCTCATATAAGCAGGCTATGTGATCAGAATTGAGTATCGACTCTGCTAGCATTTAGTTAGTGATTTAGTTACTGAGTTAACGATTCCTATTAAATGTCTGCTGATGCAGGCACTGTGACAGGGGCCAGGGACAGGATGGCTACGGGATTTGCTGGAACCGGTGCAAAATGCAAAGGCAGGACGATTAAATGGCAGGAACAGGGATAAGCAATTCCTTGGGTATTGAAATTGGAGGGATAAACTCATAAGCCAATAGCTGTGTGATAGGCATTCTGAGCTGTGGAAATGGGATTAAAAAAACCCAAATCATCGCCTGAAAACACAGCTGTATTTTCAATGCTTTTTGCCCACACTGAATCTAGACACTTGCTGATACTTAGAGACTCAGCCCCCTCGCTAAAGCAGAACGACTTCAGTGGCCGGTATACCTTTGGTCCCGGTGATCCTGGCCTTGCACCTGCTGAATAACCCGGCTCTCCCTTCTCTCCTTGGAGACCGTGAACACCTGGGAGGCCTGGCCTTCCAGTTAAACCTGGTAGTCCCAAAGCTCCCCTGTGTCCTTTAGGACCTGCAATTAGGAAAGAGGTCAGGGAAAATGAAACATTCTGCTTCTCACTTTTGTATAAACCACCTTTTTGGCTTTTTAGAATCACTGATATGTTGACTAGTTACCATGGGTGATCTTTACACAATATGAATATTTATTTAGTTCTCATCTGTGTTCTAATTGCACACAGTATGTTTGTCTAACAGTAAATCTAGTTTTACACCAACTTTCTACCAAATGGGAAACCGAAACAACAAACCATACAGAAAATCTAGAATAGAATTGGGCTTTCGGCTCCCGGACAGGACCTTATACCTTACCTGGCACCCCCATGATCCCCATGCTTCCTGGCACGCCACGTGGTCCTGGTGCCCCGGGATTCCCAATGTTGCCTGGATCTCCTCTGGGGCCTGGAGAAGAAATAAATAGTCACATGCCCTGCACAGTTCCTGGGCATAGTAGGTGTCAGTAAATATTTGTTGCTTGTATGAATAAATGAATTCTAAGCAGCCAGATCAGCTAGGTTATGTCCTTGTGTAGCTACCTTTCTGCCTTCAGATGAGGAGGGGACTGAGTACCCAGAAAACGTAAAATTAGAGAACTTTAGATTCTTGTCAGCAGGCCTGGAGTTCAAACATCAAAACCATTCTAGGACCAATGCCAGCAGAAAAGAGGGGGTTCCTGCCACCATATCGCAATAAATTTCCAAATGCAATACGAAGTTTTACTGCCATGTAACATATTTTGTAACTGATGTCATAGAGAATAGGGGGCTACTGTAATTGTTTAAAAATTTACTTTGCAAACTCAATAGCATGTTTAAAAAAAAGAAAGGCAAATCCGGAAACCTCTAAATCATTACCTGATTTTCTTCTATGATATGTGATACTGTGATAAATTATAGTTTATAATACATATCAGCAATGTGAAAATAACATTTTTGGTGCAAATATGGAACGTTGGGGGTGCCTGGGTGGCTCAGTCCATTGAGCATCTGACTCTTGATTTCGGCTCAGGTCATGTTCCCAGAATTGTGGGATCGAGCCCTGCGTCGGTCTCCACACTGAGCATAAAGCCTGCTTGAGATTCTCTCTCTCTCTCTGTCTCTCTCTCTCTCTCTCTCTGCCCCTCCCTCTCTCTGCCCCTATCCCCGACTTGTACTCTCTCTTTCTGTCTTTCTTTCTCTCTTTCCCCCTGCCCCTCACCCCCACTTGTACTCTCTCTCTCTAAAAACAAATGTTCAAAAATGGAACTCTGTGTAAGTTAATATTTTTTAGGTAATATAGGCTGACTATAAACAGCTTCATTCTGATTTAATTGTGAAGCAAATTTCTGCTGGAACACTATGGGAGCAAAATTCATATTCAACCCAGTAAGTCAAGAAATACATTTTTGTTATGTTCAGACATAGGGAAACTTAACTCCTGATATTTCTATCAGAGAATCTGCTCTACCTGGTGGTCCTGGTGGTCCAGGTGGCCCTTGGAGTCCTTTTAAACCCGGTAACCCTGGAACACCACTGTTTCCTTTCTCACCCGGCTTCCCTGCAAATCCTAAAGTTAAAAACCATGGATTAAAAACACAGGTTAGAATTTTATCAGACTTAGTTCAATCCTGGTTAAAATTGATGAGACATTATTGTAATACATCCATAGCATTTTTATTACGAGCACAGGCAGATGTGGGTTCTTTTCAAAGAGGATTAAATGAGATAATATACGTAAAGTATTACCATCGTGCTTGGCATGAGTTAGTTCTTCAGTGACACTAGCAATGATGATATTTACGCTTCATTTTAAGAATGAGTGGCCTAAATATAGCTTCTTAAAATTTTTTTTTCTTTTAGTAACGACAGAGGACCATTTATTACACGATTCTTGTCCAGAGCATCCCTTTCTCAAATCCATTGATTACAATGACCATTTATTCATTAGTACATGACAGACATCATTTTCTTTATTTATCTTATTTAATATGCAGGCAATGTCAGTCTGTCTTTGAGCCTTTCTAGAATGGGTGTAGAGACGACCAAACTGAGCCTCTGTGAAGTCAACGGACTAATCTAGAGTCACAATCAATGAGTGATCATGCTGGGATCTGAACCCAGCTGTGCAGTCTGCGATGCTTGCAAAGTTCCCACAAAACTGTCCTACTTTCCATAACACATGGCTTTGATCGCTTTACTTTCTGGCTCAAAATGGTCCTTGAATCTGTGATACCTTTGATGCGGGGCAAATTACAAACTCCTTCCATGGTATCCGAAGCACTTTCTGACATGTCTGTGGCCCGGCTTTGTGCCCTTTCTCAAGATTCCCTTCCTTGGGCAGTTTTCCTGCCTATATCCTTATTCAGTCACATAAGCGCTGAGTATCTAATTAATAGACAGGTGTTGTGCCAAGCACTGGAAACATAAATCATGTTCCCTTTTCCCAAGTTTTTAGTGTTTAATTGGGGAGTCAGCCAGGTAAATACACAATTACCACCCAGTGTGATAAGTTCTGTAACAGAGCTGGGTACAATATGCTACAGGGAAGAATTTCTGTAAGAGGGGACTGTGTGTGTGTGTGTGCGTGTGTGTGTGTGTGTGTGTGTGTGTGTGTTAAAGACTGAAGAGGCGCCAGTTGGGTGGAAAAACCATGAAACAGGACAAGATGCCCAGGCAAGAAAATAGCACATACAAAGGAATGACGAGGAGCAGGGGGTTAGATTATTTTCTTTTGTAACATTTTTTTTCTATCGATGTCATTTATTACAATCTAAAAATATATATTATTTAGCATGTTCCTGCTTTGGGCTTGCAGGGAGTTAGCAGGCCAAATCTGGTTTGGTGTGGTATGGCTGGAGGGCTAAAAATGTTTTTTTTTTACATTTTTACACTAAACTCTAAAAATGACTATGCAACAGGGACCATATCTGGGGCCAGAACCCCTGAGATGTTTACTGCCTGGCCCTATACGTAAACTGTCTACAGATCCATTGATGTCTCTTCCCCCCGTTCCCCCACTGAACTGTGAGTTTCCTCATGACCAGGACACTACCTCTGCTTTGCTCACCTCTATCTTTAGGACATAATAAAATACCTAGTCAATAGGTCCTAAAAAATAATTGTTGAAAAATTATCTGTCACGTGGCTGGCGAGGTACGCAAAGGGCAAGTGATAAAGAAACTTTGTATGCCAATCTAAGATTACTTTTTACCATTCTTGGCAAAAAGGTGGTTTTGAGGCTTATGATTTAAAATTGACTAGGGGCAGTTTAAATACAGCAGACCCAAATGTAGAATTAACTTAGAAATAAAAAGTCATGGGCGCCTGGGTGGCTCAGTTGGTTAAGTGTCTGACTTTGGCTCGGGTCATGATCTCATGGTCCGTGAGTTTGAGCCCGGCATCAGGCTCTGTGCTGACAGCTCACAGCCTGGAGCCTGTTTCGGATTCTGTGTCTCCCTTCCTCTCTTGCCCCTCTCCCACTCCCACTCTGTGTCTGTCTCTCTCAAAAATAAACATTAAAAAAGTTTTTAAAAAGAAGTGAAAAGTCACACATTAAGGAGACAACACGTAATTGTGCAAGGAACGCCAAGACCCAGTTCTAATCCAGGATTGGGCCACCAACTGGCTTTGTGACTGAGCAGGATGTTGAGTATCGGTTCTCACGGTCTTCATTTGTCAACTACAGGGATTTTCTTGGATCATTCTTAGTCTCAGAACCAGCATGATGTTCTGGTTCTACACAAAAGGAAGGCTGTACCTTTGAGGCCTGGTTCTCCTTTGTCCCCCAGTAGGTGTGATATTCCAGAAGGCCCCTGGGGTCCTTTGTCTCCTTCTTCACCCTGGGCTCCTGGGTGCCCTTTCTCACCCTTTGCTCCTGGGATTCCAAAGTCACCTAAAAAACAGGAGTAACAATGTCAGTTCCTTACTTCTTGAACTTGTTTGTAAGGATTCGAAAGTTAACAGTGCTTACCATAAAACAAAACAAAACAAGACAGATAAACCAAAACAGGCAGTCATTTAAAAGCAGTGGCATAAGATTGCAAGGAGAAAATTCGACTCCATTCAAATGGAAAAAGGAATACAAAGAATAGCAAAATCGAATACGTGGTTCTCTCAGAATTATATTGCCCTCAAAGGGTAAAACATAATTTATTTTTCCGTTATGTAAGTGAACATTGCTCCTTCCTCCTGTTCTTGGGAAGATACTCCATCACTTACCCCTCTGTCCTGGGGTTCCTGGGTTTCCGGGAGGCCCCGGAGGACCAATGTGTCCCGGATAGCCCATCATGCCAATCGTTCCTTTTTCACCTGTGGAAACATGTTAACACAAGATAGCTCAGATTGTGCAGAATGACAGAAGTGAAAAATTCCATGAAATGAAATGTTATACTTTTTTTAATGTTATTTATTTTTGAGAGAGAGAGGCACAAGCAGGGGAGGGCCAGACAGAAAGGGGCACAGAGGGGTCCAGAGTGGGCTCCATGCTGACAACAGAGAGCCCTATTGGGGGCTCGAACTCACAAACCGTGAGATCATGACCTGAGACGAAGTCACACGCTAACTAACTGAGCCAACCACGTGCCCCTAAAATAAGTTATAATTCTAAAGAGAGTTGAAGAAATGATTTCTGTAAACAGAAAAATAACCATATTTATCTAGGTGATTGATCAGTAAACATTCTTTATTAAATTAGGGTTGCGGCGGTCATGGGTAGCAAATCACATTTGCAGATGAAAGTAGAACATGGGGGGGGCGCCTGGGTGGTTCAGTCGGTTGAGCGTCCGACTTCAGCTCAGGTCATGATCTCACACTCCGTGAGTTCGAGCCCCACGTCAGGCTCTGTACTGACAGCTCAGAGCCTGGAGCCCGCTTCAGATTCTGTGTTTCCCCCTCTCTCTGCCCCTCCCCTGCTCATGTTCGGTCTCTCTCTGTCTCAAAAATAAATAAAAACATTAAAAAAAATTAAAAAATAAAAAAGAAAGTAGAACATGGTGAAGTGATGGAGTGCTCCCTCCTCCCAAACCCTGTGTGGCTTTCTATTGTGTTCCCTTATTTTATTTTCCTCACAGCAGCTGTTGACTATTGAACTTAGTTTTTATTTTTTAGTATTTATTTTTATTTTAATTTATTTGGGGGGGAGAGAGAGAGAGAGAGAGAGAGAGAGAGAGAGAGAGAGAGAGAATGAGAATCTTAATCAGGCTCCATGCTCAGCACAGAGCCCAATGTGGGACTCATTCCTATGATGCTGGGATCATGACCTGAGCTGAAATGAAGAGTCAGATGGTTAACTAACTGAGCCACCTGGGCACCCTGAATTTAGTTTTTAAATGGATTTGTTATTGTCTCTCCCATTGTCAGAGGTGGAATCTTGTCCACTGACATGTTTCTAGTGCTGGCATGTGGGAGAAGCTTAATAATATAAATGAAAGAATGATTTGTAGATTAAGTTGTTTTTCTGGGTTCTTCTCTGGAGGAATGAGATGAATGAGGTCCTTATGCTGTGACTATTAGAATATTCTTCCCAAACATACAAACTATAAAAACAGTGATGAAATAAAAAGAATGATAAGGGAATACTAGAAACAACTCTATGTCAGCAAATCAGGTAACTTGGGGGCATTCGCACAAATTCCTACTGAGGCACAGATTACTGAAACTGACTCAAGAAGAAATAGAAAATCTGAGTAGACCTATAACAAGGAATTGATTTGGTAATGTAAAAACTTCCCACAAAAGAAAGCCCAGACTCAGATGACTTCACTGGTGAATTCAACCAAATGTTTAAGGAATAGCAATTCTTCACTAACTCTTCCAGAAAATACAAAAGGAGGGAATACTTTCCATCTTGTTCTAGGAGGCCAGTGTTACCCAGACACCAAAACCAGACAAAGATATCACAAGAAAAGAAAATGACTAATATCCATTATACATATAGATGCAAAAATTCTCAAGAAAATACTATCAAATGTATTTTAGCAGTGGCATATAGAAAGGATTGCACAGCCAAAGTTGTCATACTCTGGGTAATTGTGAAATGTGACCATCCCACCACCAACACTGACCCCTTACAAATAATTCAGTAGGAAACACTTATACTAAGTCAAAGAGAAGTGTAGAGTCAAAAGCCTAGGTCTATGTCCAATTTTTACAGCCACCTTAAAAGGAAGAAGACAGAAGAAAAATAAAAGCATAAAAAAGGATACCTGGTGGTCCTAAAAATCCTGGATTTCCTGGATATCCTTTTTGACCAGGTGGTCCCACCTCACCTCGATGACCTGGCATCCCTGGTGGTCCGGGTTCTCCAGGAAAGCCTGACCTATCCAAGCCTGGAATACCTGGGTCTCCCTTTGGCCCCGTTTCACCTCTTCTGCCTAGGTATGAATGAATGAATGAATGAATGAATGAACAAATGAACGCACAACTGCTTTCCCTACCAACTCCAGAAATATTTTTTATGACTATAAATATTTAGCTGTGTGATTATGGGCAAACCACACACTCATCTGATTGATTGGCTGATTTCATCCCCTTCTGTAAAATTTCTAAGATTACTTCTACCTTTAACATTCTGTTTCAGTGATTCATGCAGTAATAAAAGTGTAGAGTTTAGATCTATTTTCTAGTCCTGCAGACATATCCTGGGACTGCACTTTATGACTGTAGCTCAGTCTTTAACCTGCAGAATAATACATACAGAGCCACCCACGTGGAGGCGAGCCACCAGATACTTCTGGAAACAACAACAGCACTACGACAACCATTAATCTCTTAGCCCAACATTGGATTGTGAACATAATAGCAGGATGATAGCTCATAGGCATTAGCTGAGCTCTAAACGATTTTTCTCAGTTCACAGATCTGACTGAGAAGAGCCAACAAAATAGAATAAGTTTCACACAATCTGGGCCATCTAGCCTGCATAATTTAGATTTATTTCATAAGCTTATTTTATGTTGCTTGGGAAGCAATTAACTACATATCAAAATTTACCACTTTATATACTAATGAAGGAAATGATAAAACTTTTTTTCTGAGAGTTTATATGCACATAAATATACATGTAAATATACATGTATGTGTATATATCCTCAGTATGTATATATACTCAGTCATGTGTACAAGGCACAAACCAATTTTACTATACTAACCTGAGGTCTCTTACTCTATAGATGGTACTCACTGCAACAAATCCACGACAAGGTTTAGATGGCTAAAATAACATTCCCCGCTGAACAGTGGTCAGCACTTGTTGCTGGACAGTTCCCATGTTAAGCAGCAAAGTGCAGAGCCAGAGTCTCAAGTCACCTATCTGCCTAATGACTAGCTTCAAGGCCCTCCTCTTACCTTGTTGACCTTCCAATCCATTTAATCCTGGAAGTCCTTGGGCTCCCCTGGGACCCTCCATGCACCTTCCTGGGGGTCCTTTTTCTCCAGGTGGTCCAGCCTTCCCTGGATCCCCTATAAAACAGAGTTCCAGAATATATTCAGATGCCAAAACCCAAGGTCCTAGTACAATCATTCTCTTGTAACTTTTCCCCCCAAATTGAACCTATATTTAATACCGTGGATATGCCTTTTTTACAGAGGAAACTCACTATAAAGGACAGAAGGAAGGAAGGAGGAAGGAAAGAAAAAAATAAAGGTAGGGCAGTGATGTTGAATGGAAAAATAATTAGGACCCGCAGACTCTATCTGTTGAACTAGAAGTTTGAGAAGAACTCTTCATCCTAGTGCACTTTCAATTTGCTGCCTTTTAACAGAGATCGCAGCAGAGAAAAATAATCACACGCGCCACTGTACCTTGTGGTCCATCAAGCCCTCTGGTTCCTGGAATTCCAGGGAGACCTGGATGTCCAGGGAGTCCAATTTCTCCATTTTTCCCAGGATTGCCTCTTTCTCCCGGAAAACCTGGCGTTCCTGGTTCTCCAGGCAAGGCTAGTCCTGGCTCTCCCTGTTCCACAGAAGTCGTGTTAGTTTTACTATATAATGCTTGCAAATCCTTCTTGACTACCAACTGGTCTTTAGGGCTATTACACGGAAAATAATCTGTTCTGGGGCACCTGGCTGGCTCAGTCAGTTGAGCGTCCAACTTCAGCTCAGGTTATGATCTCACGGTTCGTGAGTTCGAGCCTCACATTGGGCTGTCCGTGCAGAACCTCCTTTGGATCCTCTGTCCCCCTCTCTCTCTGCCCCCCCCCCCATTCATGTTCATGCACGCTCTCTCTCTTTCTCAAAATAAATAAATAAACATTAAAAAAAGAAAAAAAAATCCATTCTGCACAGTCACCACCATGCTGTCAACTTTCCTATTTCAACTCTAGTTGCTGAGTTTTCTATTCAATTATGCTTAAGTATTCTTGAGGCTATATAACTCTTTTAGAAGGGTGAAATTGTCTGGAAACAGTCTAGATGTCTCTCCTTTTGATCGCTTTTCTCCTAGTTATCCACACTTCCTCTTAGAGTCCTTCCATTTTAAATACTCTGAATGCTTCTGAAGATTAAGGAAGAAATAGAGAGGCAAACTTATCTTCTAATCCCTTCTATTTTCCTTTCTAAAAGGGAGGGATGGTTCAGAAGAACATTAAAAAGTATTTAATTCCTTTACCATCTACAAATATATAGATAATTTCTACACCCAGAGCATCCTACCTGGCTGATTGTAATTGCCCACCTCCCTCATCATGCCCCCTTGCCCCCCACCACCATCAGTCTGAGTTTTAATTCTTGAAGAACCTTGGCTCCGGGGAGACCTGGTTCTCCAGGTGACCCAGGCTTTCCCATTTCTCCTGGACAACCTGGTGATCCTTTTGCTCCTGGAAAACCTTGGTCTCCTACAGAGAAAAAATAATAAAGGTTGTAGGATTAGGCTTAGGAAAAGATTCTGAGCAGTGTCTCTGTTTTATCTGATTTTATCTGATGTTTTTATGGGGCAAGTTGCTAGAAATGTTTTTATGAAAGTTTGAATGATGAAAAAGCCAACTACTGGGGGGCCCCGGGTGGCTCAGTCTGTTACTTGATTTTGGCTTGGGTCATGGTCTCACAGTTCATGAATTCAAGCCCTGCATCGGGCTTTGTGCTGACAGTGTGGAGCCTGCTTGGGATATTCTCTCTTTCTACCTTTCCTCTGCCCCTCCCCCAGTCACACTGTCTCGAAATAAATAAATAAACTTAAAAAAGAAAAAGAAAAAGAAAAAGTCAACTGCTAAATTAGCAGTTAAAAAAATTCTGTTTCAAATCAGATCCTCAATTTAAAAAATGACTTTCTCCATTTTGTTGTTTAGGATGGCTACAATTTTGATTTGGCAGTTCTTTAAACCACTGATCCTGGTTGCCAATTTGGCAGACTTTATCTTTTCAAGTTGTATTTTACATAAAGCGTACAGCCAAATGAATTTTTACAGGTGTAGAAATCCTTGAAGCATGACCCAGATCAAGATAGAAAGGCTTTCCAGCGCCCTGGGTAGCCTGCCTCAACATGGGTGGCTCAAGAGAATTACTTCCTAATGCCATGAATGTAATGAATTAACTTTTTTCTTATATATTTATAATAGGATAACTGAGGAAGGAGTCACACAGATCATTTTCTCTGTTCTGTGGTTCAGAAGAGGAAACCCTGGTGGGGCAAGGCTGTGGTCAGAGTGTTCTTTTGTGCCCCTAATATGACCAATTTTTAATTTCCCATTAGTTCATGCATTATTAGGTTCAATTTTGAATTTTGAATCTGTACTTTAAAGGATTTTCTTAGGCTATTTCTTGTCCCCATGGTTGAGTCTCCTTCCAGAGGGTAAATCCATGGGGTTACAAGCTAGGATGCAATTTCTCAATGCAGGGTCCAAAAAGAACTAGGCAAAATATGGGCCAGGCTGCGTTACTTCAAAGATCATTGGGAAGACATCCAAGAAATTAGAGTCTAGGACATCCTTGAAACTATTACATCTTCCATTTCAAATATTCATAAACTGAGATCAATATTTCCACATTTGGGCAGAACTAATGCACTCCAGACACTGATGACATCTCAAAGAGAACAAGAACCAAAAATGGACTATATGTTGACACTTTAAATAATATTGAAACAAACATAAAGTGATTATAAAATCTGAAAATCTATGCTACAATCCAGGGACCATGAGAGCTCATACGCCATCCTGAGCAAAACTCTGATGTATTTATTAGGTGACTGTCTTCTCTGTATCTGGATTTCTTTGGAGTGTTTTCCCTTTGATGGGAAACAGCATTTGTTCCCAAAGGAAAATAATTTCTGTAATTTATATGGGAGTGTATAGGACAACCAGTTACTTGTGATTTAATAGTTATTTTTTTTAATTATAAAAGAAATGTATAAAGTGAAAACATGCATAAATGTAAAGAAAGTACAGACATTTATTAAGAAGTAAAGAAAAAAAATTCTCACAGTTCCACACTCAAGAAGAATCACTTTTACCATTTTTATAAATTGCTTTCCAGATGTTTTCTACATATTTTAAAATTTTTAGTTGAGATGAGATGTATAGTATGAATTCTGCCTCTTTGCCTAACATCATAGTAAGATTTTTTTTCTCATTTAAGATGGATGAAAAACATTATTTTAAACACCACATTATGGATCTTTTCCATGTTATTCATGATATGTATCTATATTTTCTTTTTTTTTTAAGTTTATTTATTTTGAGAGAAAGAGGGAGCATGCAGGGGAGAGAGAGAGAGAGAGAGAGAGAGAGAGAGAGAGAGAGAGAGAAGGAGAGACAGAGAATCTCAAGCAGACTCTGCACCATCAGCACAGAGCCGGACACAGGGCTCAAACTCACAAACCGTGAGATCAATACCTGAACTGAAATCAAGAGTCGGAGGCTTAACTGACTGAGCAACCCAGGCACCCTTGCATTTATTTTCTAAACATCCACAATGATCCCTATGTTTTAAAATTTGTAAACCTACCTTTAGGTCCTGGGGGCCCAGGGAAGCCAATTCCTGGAATCCCTGGTTCACCATCAGGCCCAGGAAGACCCGGATAACGACATTTTCCTATGGATCCAGGGATACCTTAAAAACACACACACATCCACATAAGGTACTTCCCTTCATCTTGCCTTGAGACAAAAAGTCTAAGTTTCTGTGTCATCCTAGGCCTTTCTGGAAATTAAGAAATAATTTTAATATAACCCCAACTGTATGCTCTTCCTCTCCATTCTTATCCAGTGTAGCTCAGTTAGGAGCTACAGATAATGTTTAAGATAGAGCTTAATTCCTAAAAAGAAATATTCTAACTATCTTGGACTACATACGTCTCCCTCCGTGCATACAAAATGAAGTTTTAGATCAAATTGGCAAAGCAGTTACATTTTCAAATGAAGAAGAAATGGGGACTATCGTGATTAGCCACTGGCAAACGTCACTTATTCCCCCACCAAAAACCCATGAAGACTGTTCTGCTCTTGGGTTCCTTTTAATTAATTATATCAAGTCCCTTTTTTTTTTTTTTTTAATCAGAAGTACCAATGGGGAATAATTTGGCTAATCTCAAAGAACAACAAGTCCCCTGCCTATTGGCTTGTTATCTAACCAGACTCTGGCCTCTGCATTCTTTTAGAGCCAATAAATATATCTTTTCCTTACAAAGGGGACAATAGTTTTCCAGGACAATCAGGATGCCATTTGATGTCGTGCACCAGACATGACAAAGGGGATACTCACCAGGCGGACCTTGGGGGCCAGCACGGCCAGGGAGCCCTGGAGGTCCTGGGGGCCCTGGGACTGGTGTCGAAACACTGAATTCTCCCTTAGGACCTTAAGAAAGTTTGTGATCATAAGACTGGTGTGCATTTTGAAGCTTTTTTTTTTTTTTTTGGTTCAGGGGGAGCAAATGTAATTATAAGGGGTTTATAAACATATCCCAAGGAATATAAAAAATAGTTTCTGCTTCCATAGGCTTTAAAACTGGCTTAAAGATGACCAACCCATTGAAACTTTCTTATTCAATTGATGAATATTTATAAGCATTTACTATTGTCTAAGCTTCAATTATAGCCCAACTCAATGCCGGTCTATTGAAAGGGAAGCTATTCTAAAAAAAAATCAATGATATGGAATTAAGTGTAAATGTTAGTGAATATTGATTTGGTAGGTTCTTTATTTATTGGGTGACTAGTTTTCACAGGAAGAAAGTATGGCATGCTGAACAAAAGATCAAGTGTGGCTTGGGCACATATCTTAACCTCTGTGGTAATTTCTTCATGCGTCATTGGGGAAATAATGCCTACCCAGTCCACAAAAATTCGAGATAATGTGGCTATGCTGGCCAACATTAAAAACATGTTAGTGATTTGAATTATCCGTATATTTATGGAAAAAATAAGTTTATAGTAGTTTGATGGGAAAAACTTCATGATAATGTATTTTACGACAATGGAGTCCTTCACTAGAAATTCACATGCAGAAAGAACAGAAGATTTGAAGATGGATTAGAAGAGAGATCAGGAAAACTTTTTCTGTAAAGAGCCAGATAGTAAATAATCTGGGCTTTGTGGTCCAAATGGTCTCTATACCATAACTCAACGCTGCCATTGCAGCATGAGAACAGCCAGGAACAATATGGATATGAATGAGGGTGGCTACGTGCTAGGAAAACGTTATTTATGGACACTGAAACTTGAATTTCATATAATTTTCATGTACCACAAAGTATTATTCAAAAGATTTTTTTCCCTAATCATTTGAAAATATAAAAACCACTTTTAGCTTGTAGATCATACATAAATATGCGGTAGGCTGGTAGACTATGGGCTGCCATGGTTTGCCAATCCCTGGATTAGAATAGCAGCCTCAAAAGTAAGGTGCTGAAGAAAAACACACACACACATATATATATATATATATACACACATATATACATATGTATATACATATATACATACATATATATGTGTATATATATACATATATATATAGTCACAAAAAACAGCTTTACGCACATGTGTGGACAGAAATGCATGCATAAATGTAAAAAATATACAGAAATGCTTGGGGAGAGGCACTTACATATTGTTTTTTACAGATAAGGGATATTATAAAACAATTTGGAGGCCATTAGTTTATTGAGTCTCACCCTTCAAAGTGATATTAGAAGTAAGAAATGACATGGTGGCATTATTTGTTGAAAACTGTCAGCAATGTGCAATTCTTATCTTCTGTTATGTTCTCTGCCACGGATAAACATTGGGGATCAGATCCCTCCTGAATCCACCAACTATGTTCAGTACACGTGGATCCCAAAAGTTACTGAGGCTTTAGGACTATTGTCAGAAAACTATTCTTCGTTTATCTTAGATATTTTGAAGTTTTATTTGTAAACCGTCTATTGGATTATGGGTCAAAAGAATAAATTTGCAACAACATTAGTGGACTCTTGAGACTCAGGAGGGGCTTCTCAGGATCAATTTCACAGATTTCTGCCCCCCCCCTTTGTTTATCATAACTGATTGCCACTCATTCCATCTATTTCTGTTTAGCATATGGAGATAGACTATCTTAGGAAATTTCAACTGAACTTCTCAGTAACAGAGAAAATACGTTTTCTCTGACATATCCTACATATTCTTTCTGAGTGTCTATGAGTTGACATATTCTACTTATTAGAAGTAAGTTTCTATACATCATTTTAGTCTTGAGGGAGCTTTACTTGCTCTAGGAACCATAGACCCACTCCATAGGAAAACAGGACTGGAAAGAAAACTAACCAACCGGCTTCTCCAGGTGGTCCGGGGGCTCCAGGAATTCCTTGGGTACCCTTTGGACCAGGCTCTCCCTGCGGTCCATAGTCTGGTGGTCCAGGTGGTCCTGCAGGTCCTGGGGGCCCAGGGGTGCCGGGATCCCCTGGAGGACCCTGGTCCCCCTTCTCACCAGTCAGGGCCTGTGACAACAGGAATATGTTTGGATGGTGCTTCATTCCAGTATCTCCTTCCACGGGTTAATCTTACCATGAATACGAGTACCAGATAAGCAGCCAATGAGAAAATTTTGAATCAAAAAGCAGGTATTTGAAGGGAATTGTTACTAAAATGAGACCGCTCTATGGTTTCTGCTGTTCTGTGCTCTTTGGATTTCAGCAACATTTCATTCCCTCGAAGCCTCTCGAGACGCACTTGTGTCTTCTGGTGGGATGTCATACGTAGAACAGCCCCTAAGACTCTGTTCAAATCAGCCAACAGTTCAAATAGCTGTAGAGCTAACATTCGTGTGAATAGCGTATTTCTCAACTAAAACCAGCACAGCAAACTTTTATTTGTTTGTTTTTTACCGGGTGTTTTCATTACAAAGGAGATTCAGGTCCAGATAGACCGTATTCATTTTTTTCCTTATGAAATATCTTTTGCTAGATTATGTCTTAAGATTTAATGGTAATGGTGAAAGCTATATAAGAGGTATGTTTTATACCAACTGTAAAAATACTGACTTTCCATGATTATATAGCTTAAATTGAATAAAATAATAAAATTGTAAAAAAATATCTTTTTGTAATTGCATAGGGCCATAACTCTGGAGATGATTTGCGTATTTTAAACAAGTTAAATATGACATAATAATTGAGTTCTTCTTCCATCCCAGTATGGCCTCAAATAATAGATTTGACTGGATTTTTCATTGTTCAGGATCATTGGGTGACTCGGTGTTTTTGTTTTTTTTGTTTGTCCGTTTTTCCTTCTTCCATAATGACAGGGCATAAGACTCAACACATCATCTCCTTGAGGTTTTTCTTACATTACTTTTACTGGAACTTAATAAAGAATTAGCAAGACGCAAATGGAAGCATCATGTAAACTGTACTAGTGCTAAACCAAAAGAATTCTAGACTCTGTCCCTCTGTAAGCATCACTACCACCCGGGGTGGGGGGACAGCCTGGCTGTTTCCCAGAGTCTGAGAAGCACTGGCCCTGCCAGCTGCTCTCAGCCCAAAAGTATTTTGTAGTCAAAAAGGTATAACGAAGATTATAGGCCACATCTAGATCTTGGGGAGCCACACTTTATTCTGATATTAATGGGTCTGTAAACAAATGTTTAAATTTATTTGCCAAGTTTTCCTGTCCGAGGTGGGACTCTTTTAATTGGATAACACCGATGAACTCTGGGAGACACTGGTATTTCCTGGGGCAGGCTGGGAAGCATGGCTGGCAAACTTCTCCCAGATATACCGGGGGAGGTGCTCAGCCTCTGCCCCCTGACATCTTCAAATAGATCCCCGTAGGAATCTCTCAAGTGCACATGTGAGACATTCTATCCTTATCCCATGAAAAGAGAGAACTTACCTAAGCTTAACTATTTTAAAGGACAAAACATCTGATCTGTTTATTTGACTAACCTCCTCCTAAAATTGTGCTTTATGCATTTATTTTTACTTCAAAGAATGAATATTGCCTTCAAGATATTGATCAAAACGTTCCCTTGTTTATCATTTTCTAAACTTGTCTATAAACTCATTGGACATAAATGTGGAATTGTAACTCGCGTAGGAGACAAGGTCATTATCGATGTAGAATTTTATTTGGGCTAAAAGCACCATTGAGTGCCACCTATGTGTCAAAATACTACATACATGTGTTGGGGTTAGTACTGCTCATTTGAAGATGCCTCATTGTGCGGTTAGAGGGACGCACTGTGCTGAATGGCCAAGGATTTTATGAATGGAAAGTACCCAATGTGGTAACTTCAGAGCATATCAGTTGTAGGGAGGGTAATTCGAAAAAAGTTGCTAGATACCAACCGGTTCCCCTTTAGGTCCTGGTGATCCTTTTACCCCGGGGGTTCCAGGAATCCCATCCAAGCCTCTTCTTCCAGGATGCCCTCTGAGCCCAGGGTCCCCTGGGGCACCCACTTGTCCATCAGGTTGAGGTGCTTCCCCTTTTTCTCCTTTAAGTCCTGGATCCCCCTGAGCACCCGGGAACCCCTAGGGCAGTACAGAAACGAGTCTGCATTGCAATTGGGTATAGCTGTTCTTGTGCCAATCTTAAAAAAAAAGTCAACCAGAATTTTTCAAGTGTAATGCACATGGATATTTTTCAGACACTTTCTTTAGCCTACAAGTATAATTTCAAGCTCTTTTCCCCTCTCTATTTGCTTTCAAAACTGGAATTCAGTTAGCACAATTCAATGCAACACACACAATAATATGGGTCAATATGACACAGATATCATCGTAACTTAGATTCCGTTAGAATATTGGAAATTTTAACATGCATCTATGGATAATTTGATTGAAATATATATATCTCTGTATAACTCTCTGACTCACCGTGATAGTCAAAACTTTAATTTCTAATAGTTTATCGAGGTATAATTTACATATCATAAGATATATCTTTATATGGATACAGTTCAATGGTTTTTAGTACATTTGTACATTTATGCTACGATCGCCATAATACAGTGTTAAAACATTTCCGGTACTCCCTCGGATTCCTTCAGATCCATTTGTAGTCATGCCCTGTCCCAACCGCAGCCCAGGCAACCAGAGATCTGCTTCTAGTTCTGATCCATTTTAAAGGATTCAAAGTTCATTAATTCATTCACTTATTCACACATCATGCATTTATTCATTTAACCAGGTCTCTATTAAATGCTCTAATATTAAGTACTCTTTGCCAGGCAACAAACTGATAACCTATGTGTGGTGCTACTTTACTTCCAGAACGTGCTGTTATCCAAATTGAAACGAAAGCTCCCAAACCATGAAATCTTACTGGATATCCGGGAAGACCCGCACTTCCTGGGGACCCTGGGCTTCCTTTACTGCCAGTTGGCCCTTGTCCGCCTGCAAAGCAGTGAATTATTAAATATTTGTTGAATACCAACTCTGAGTAGCCCAGGTAATGCAGGAGCTGCAGGAAATAGGCTGCTTTCTTCTGAGGAAAGAAAGACAATTTCTATCTCAAAACACAGAGGGCAGGGAGAGCATGAGAGTAAATAACTGGAATAAGAGATGATGTAAAAAAAAAGCATTTAAAAAATGCTTGCCTCCCTAAAATTCTTGTCTTTATAGTTTTAAGAAGACAGGTTTATTTTTTGATCAAAAAAGCAATATATGCTCCTTGTGAAAAACAGATTCAGAAAGAAGAGAATAAAAGTCACTTATAGATCTACCACCAGAGGACAATATTTGCTAAAATTTTGATGTATGGCACTCTTAAATTTTATATCCATAACGTGCTGAATGTATACATGGCATTTTGGAATCTATACATATGTCAATAAATACAGATTTATAGCTTCACTTTAAATGGCCGCAGAGTAGCCTAATGTGTGGATCAACCAACATTTATTCAGCCAGCTGCTATTTTAGAATTTGGATCATTTTTCAACTTTTCAACATTGTAGTAAACAATGTTATAGTAAATATCTCTAGATAGTTAGTGCTCCAGATTTTTCTAATAATTTAAATACATTTCTAAAAGCGTAAGCACAAGACAAAATGGACACAAACTTTTCTGAGGCTCTGGGCATCCGTTGCCAAATTGCTGTACAATTTTACGCTTCCTATATGCATGTAAGTGTATCCGTAAGGATATACTGTAAAGACCCTTTAGAGGGTCTTTTGGGCGGATCTCAAGCCAATGTATTAATAAATGGATATTCCGATTTTATGTTTTGCAAGATTCGAGTCAGGGTATGTTTTTTGATAGTAATCCAGATGCTTTCACTGTTTATGTATCTTCTTTGAGCTGCACCTGTAGTATGTCAAGTGTAGAGAAATCAAGGAAAATACAACACAACTACTGGGTCAGCAACAGCGAGCTGCCCACCCACATTCTACCCTTGGGTCACTCAAGGGGAATGTAGAAAAATAATCATCGCTTTCCTTCCATTCTTTCCCTCCCTGTCGCCCTTGCTCCTTCCCTTTCTGTCAGTTTTTGTTTTAATAGAACATTTCACCTAGAGTCTTAGGCACCGAATAGGAACAGCATGAGGGACGGAGGGCCCATCATACCCACCGTTCACCCCCTCTTTGCCTCCCCCGCTTCTCCCCTCTCAAGCCTGTCTCAGAGAGTCAGGGGGCAGAGATGGCAAAGTAACGAAGGCATTTATAAAGGAACAGGAATGATGTGAGCGTGGCAAAGGACCCTGGCTGAATGCGTGTCCTCTCGCAGCTGGCCACAGTGCCTGCATCTGCCACCATTAGCATTTCTTCTTTGGACGGTCACCCCACTTCCCGAAGCCCCTGTGCCAATGCAAATGTCTACCCGATGGTGGTAACATACAAATATTCCCTGATCGGTGTTGCCAGGTAGACCTTTGGATTCACTTGCTTCAAAGGGAAGCCCCTGGCACAGCGATTGAAGGATGCCAGCGTAGAGAGCAGGAGCATGGCTCAGGAGGAGAGTGGATTTCAGTCCAGGCTTTACCACTTATGAGCTATGCCACCTTATGCCTCAGCTTCCTCATCTGTCAAATGGGGTCAATGACAGCACTTACCTGTAGGACTGAGGTGAGGAATAGGCATGGAGGTCCATACGACACCTAGCAGACCAAGGTGGTCATGGCAAAACCAGGACTGCACGTGAAACCGTGTGACAGAGGCCCTGAGGAGCCAGGGGAGAGGTACCGGCGGCAGAGGAACCCAACTAATGAGTAGAGACCTTCTCTACCTCGAGATTTTTGTCCATGGCCAGTTCTGTGACCGAGAAAGCGGAGGTGGGACGGCAGAGACAGTGGACAGTCTGAAGCAACCCTGTGGGGTGGGGAGTCCTGGTCTGGCATGGACGTCCAGAAGAGAAGCAACACAGGCTCTGTTTAGCTCGCAGAATATTGGCCTAGCGGATGGTTTTTTTCTTTCAAAAATGGAGTTAGCAAATTTTGAAAAAAAAAAAAATGAGATTTCAGCTAAAAACCCGAGTTTCTTTCTTCTCATGAAAAATTGGAAGATTTATCAACACGGGCCTAAAGTGCTGCCAGTAACAACAGACCGGAGCTGGTGCACGATGGCCCCCTCCAATGTGCCTTCCAGTTTACCACAGTCCTCTCCACTCCCTACCGTGCCCCACTGGTGTGCTTTTTTTTTTTTATTGCATTTGTATCCTTTTTTTTTTTAAGCTTATTTATTTATTTTGAGAGAGAGTGTGAGCGGGGTGGGGCAGAGAGACAGGGAGAGAATCCCAAGCAGGTTCTGCAATGTCAGCGTGGAGCCCGATGTAGGGATCGATCTCAAGAACCATGAGATCAAGACCTGAGCCAAAATCAAGAGCCAGACCCTCAACCGACTGAGCCACCCAGGCGCCCTTGTACTTGTGTCCTGAATGAAACAGTGCCTATGCCCATGACTCTACCAAAAGTGGGGATTTAAAAAAAAAAACAAACAAAAAAACCCCAAACAGACTGGAGAGAATTGTGTCTTTTAAGGAAAAAAAAGAGAGAGAGAGAGAGCTTATTTCTTTATGGAAGAAAAAAGTGATGTGTGTTTGGTATGGCTGCCTCACTCCTCCAAGTTACCTGCTGGATCCCTGTAGGAACCCCAGTCTACAATTCCTGGGGAATACCATGGTTTGCTAGAATTCGGCAACTAAAACGGAAAAGGGGAAAAGGCCAGTTTCTGTGTTATTTCGGCTTACTTTATGTTAACTGAGTATACGTTTGAAAATCTCCAAATTCAGGGAAACCCCATCACTGACATTCAGAAGTCTGATACCTTTTTTTTTAACCACCCAGGGAGCTGACCCTTTTGTACCTGGGATTCCTTTCATGCCGTCTAACCCCGGCAATCCTGGGAGGCCCGGAGGCCCTGGGACACAAGGACACTGGATGCACAGGAGGCCTGGTTCCCCTGCAATAATAGCAGCTTGTTACTCATAAACCCACATCTAGTCCTCAGAAAGGACAGATACTTCCTAACCACACAATCATTTATTACATTAAGATTTGTGTGTGTGTGTGTGTGTGTGTGCGCGCGCGCGTGTGCGTGTGTGTAGTGAAAATCATCTAGGACACTGCATTTTTTTATATTGTTGATTTTTATTTTATTATATA
>NW_024412433.1:11641291-11819243 GCF_014898765.1 Herpailurus yagouaroundi
TATATATATATATATATATATATATATATATTTAAGTTTATTTATTTTTGAGGGTGGGGAGAGGCAGAGAGAAGAGAGAGAGAATCCCAAGCAGGCTCCTCACTGCCAGCATGGTGCCCGACTTGGGGGCTTGATCTCACAAAGCATGAGATGATGACGGAGCCGAAATTAAGAGTCGGGTGCTTAACCAAATGAGCCACCCAAGGGCCCCAGACATTGTACATATTAATAAAAAGTCATTCATCTATTAGAACTGCTTACTTTATCCATCTGACCTTAATGTTCTCAGAGGAAATCCTGAGTCAAGCATAAAACATCCTGTATTACAGCCACCTCTCTCCTTCAGTGCAGGATAATACTCATATTCCAGGAACATCCAACAATTTATTGCACGGGTGCTAAATAAATGATTGATTTATAGATAAATGAAAACTTTGAGGTAATTCTTCTGGAAAAGAGGCCAGCCTTGACTGTCTGCAGTGTGGGATCATTGTTGTTTTGGTGGGGGAGGAATCAAATGGGGACAGTAATGATGATGAGCATGGCTTACTTGAATAGAACAACCATTGATTGAACCAACCTTTGGGCCCATCGACTCCTGGGATTCCTGGAAACCCTATAGGGCCTGGAAGTCCACTATCTCCAGGTGGACCTTTGCGAAAAATGATGTCACCTGCAAAAAGACAACACCAGAACTTGATTTTTATCTCTTTATGTGTTTTTGTTCAATTAGCACGTTTCTGCACTATGCATTATTTTATGCGCGCTCCCCCATATGTGTTTTAGAAGCTGAGTCTTTTGAAGGTTCATCTACACTGAAGACTGAAGCATGTTGACCAGCTTTTCCTTTCTCATTACACATGTGATTTTTTTAAGTTTATTTGAGAGAGAGTGAGAGAGCGTGCGTGTGTGTGTGTGCGTGTGTGTGTGTGTGTGTGTGTGTATGTGTGAGTAGGAGAGGGGCAGAGAGAGAGAGGGAGAGAGAGAGAATCCCAATGCTCAGTATGGGGCCGGATGCAGGGCTTGATCTCACAACTGTGAGATCATTACCTGAGCTGCACGCTTAAGACTGAGCTACCCAGGGGCCCACACAAGTGATATTTTTTAATACTGGTGCAGTGATTCTTTGAAAGCTCGTTATATGGTTATTTCTCATCATATAATCAACTCGTGTTATTTTATTCAGTTACTTCTAATTATTTCCAGACTATTCTTTTAACATTTTTAGGCAAAGGGTCAAATCTCATTTTTCTATATATCTTGGATACCTTGAATCTTCCTGATACATAGTAGATGCCTCATACAGACTGAGTGAAAAAGTTCTGACAGAATATCATGTTTTCTCTGTATTGCTTATTCACATCTATCAAGTTCGTCATTTTTTTTAACTTTTTTTTTAACTTTTTAAAATTTATTTTTGAGACAGAGAGAGACAGAGCATGAACGGGGGAGGGGCAGAGAGAGAGGGAGACACAGAATCGGAAGCAGGCTCCAGGCTCTGAGCCATCAGCCCAGAGCCCGACGCGGGACTCAAACTCACGGGCCACGAGATCGTGACCTGAACTGAAGTTGGATCCTTAACCGACTGAGCCACCCAGGCGCCCCAAGTTCGTCATTTTTAAAAAAAGTTTATTTATTCATTCTGAGAGAGAGAGAGAGAGAGAGAATCCCAAGCAGGCTCCACGCTGTCAGCACAGAGCCCTACTTGAGACTCAGTCTCACGAACTGTGAGATTATGACCTGAGCCGAAGAAATCAAGAGTCATTTATCCAAGGGATACAGGTGTCCTGTTTCGAAGGGACACATGCACCCCCATGTTTATAGCAGCACTATCAACAACAGCCAAAGTATGGAAAGAGCCCAAATGGCCATCGGTGGATGAATGGATAAAGAAGATGTGGTAGAGATACACAATGGAGTATTACCCAGCAATCAAAAAGAATGAAATCTTGCCATTGGCGACTACGTGGATGGAACTGGAGGGTATTATGCTAAGTGAAATTAGTCAGAGAAAGACAAAAATCATATGACTTCACTCCTATGAGGGCTTTAAGAGACAAAACAGATGAACATAAGGGAAGGGAAACAAAAATAATATAAAAACAGGGAGGGGGCAAAACAGAAGAGGCTCATAAATATGGAGAACAAACTGAGGGTTACTGGAGGGGTTGTGGGAGGAGGGATGGGCTAAATGGGTAAGAGGCACTAAGGAATCTACTCCTGAAAGCATTGTTGCACTATATGCTAACTAATTTGGATGTAAATTAAAAAAAAAAATAAAAAGTAAAACAAGTTAAAAGAAAAAAAAGAAATCAAGGGTCAGACACTTAACTAAGCCACCCAGGTGCCCCTGAGCCTTTCATTCCTAATGTGGGTCTTCAAGAAAGCTCTTTCCAGTCCTTCCACAAGCATATGCTACTATAATGCGACAACAAACAGCTCATTCTCTTCGGTTCTTCTGTTCTATGACCAAATTTTTGGTCTTGCCATTTCAAATGTAGGCACAAGGCAATACTGATGAAACTAAATATTTGAAAATGGTACCTATAGCTGCCCCAAATTTCAGAGCAACAAGGTACCAGTGGAAACATTTAACTGAGATAGAATGTGGTCCATGTAATGTCTGTTTGACTTGGAAAGGAAGGTTCGTTTTGCGATCCAGTTTTCTATGTCTTTAGAATGACTGGAT
The DNA here is from genome assembly GCF_014898765.1 of Herpailurus yagouaroundi. Taxonomy (NCBI): domain Eukaryota; kingdom Metazoa; phylum Chordata; class Mammalia; order Carnivora; family Felidae; genus Herpailurus; species Herpailurus yagouaroundi. Next base: position 11,643,981 of record NW_024412433.1, read on the forward strand.
AGTTATCTTTAAACAATAAAATCTAACGGCAGTTTTATACTTAATGTAGTCGTATGTGTATTTACACATTGATACATTTGTATTTACTTAAACATTTTCATACTCCTGTCATACTCATTTCAACAAATACTTGAGTACTTACAATGTTCCAGCCCCCTGTGCTACGTTCTTGGCTTAAAACAGCAAACTAGACACTGTCTCTGATCTCCAAGAGCTTTGAGTCTTGTAGGGGAAACTGACAATGACAGGTAACGTGAAAAACTCTCCTACTGGATAAGCTCGGGTGTTACAGGATGTGGGCTCAGTGAAAACTCCCTGTTGGGCTTGAACTTGAAGGTGCGACTCGAAGGGCAGACAGGTGTTGTTTGGCAAAAGATAGGAAGCCAGCGTTGTCTTGGAGGGGAGAGGATGCATGGTGTGCCAGGGAAAGGGCTGTATTACCACAGCACCCCGACTGTGGCAGTCATTAGCTACAAGATGTTAGTGTTAATAATTCAGGTAAATGTCTCGCTATTTGAGCAATATTTGAGAAAGAATAGAAGCTTCCCTTTAGGCCAATAGCTGTTTAAGAAATTATCCCGTTAATAAAAAGATACAATATCCAAGAACAGGTTCATCAGGTTCATCTTCCGCAACATGAGCATCCTAAACCCACATCCTGAAAAAGACTCAGAGGACTAGAAATTGTTCAAATCCTCAACACAGTGAAACGTTTCAGTTTAGTTTTGCTTTGTTTTCCACGTTGGTTCACGCCATCTTCGATATTGTATCTTTTTATTAATGGGATAGTTTCTTAAATAGCTATTGGCCCAAAGGGAAGCTTCTGTTCTTTCTCAAATGTTGCTCAGATAGCCAGACATTTACCTGAATTGTCTTATTAACACTAAGAGTTCTCCGGATTATTCTTTTGGATTTTCCAAGTTTATAATCGTACTACCTATAAATAATACATCCTTCCTTTCTTAAAAACAAAATTCCTGGAGCCCCTGGGTGGCTCAGTCGGTTAAGCAATCCGACTCGATTTTGGCTCAGGTCATGGTCTCACAGGTGGTTCATGAGATCGAGCCCTGAGTGGGGCTCCATTGCTGACTGTGCAGAACCTGCTTGGGGCTGTCTCTCTCCCTCTCTCTCTGCCCCTCCGTCACTCATGCAGCCTCTCCCCCTCTCTCTCAAAATGGGCAAACAAACAAACAAACAAACAAAAGAAAATCCTTGACAGATAGAAAATTCTTAAGGCTATTAGGAGGGTTGAGTACAAAACACAAGACCTACAAGGCAGCTTCCAGAGAGGTGTTTGGGACACAAAGAGTGACCCACATGTTCCGAGGTTGTGTGTGCCTACCGGCCAACACAGAGTGCTAGGTGCCTTTACAGGTTGATGCAGAGGAGAGGACACCCCCGGGCATCAGAACTTCCAGAACTTCACATCCTCCAGGCGGCAGCTCTGTGGTCTCTGCCCCAACTTGACCTGGCAGGATCTTGCCTCGTGCCCTTGCTGCACACCTCCAGCCCACACGCTGATGCCAGGGCATAGGATGCCCTGAGAGCCATCCCAACACAGCCTGGAAGTGTGTGTGTGTGTGTGTGTGTGTGTGTGTGTGTGTGTGTGTGCTTGCGCACGCGCGGGAGTGGGGGTGGTTAGTCTGGTCCCGTGGGATATATTCTTGACCCATGATTAATAGCAACAGGTGGATAAATTCTTGCCTCTGTTTCCTCTGGGACAGACTGTCCTGAAACAAAGTTAATACAGCTTCTTGGAGGATATTCTCCAGGGACTGAACAAGCAGTGGCAAACTTGGTCACCCCCTTCTCTGCTTCGCTCCCCCTTGCTCCTGCCCCCCACTGTGCCCTCCGTGGGAACTCAGCCTAAAGCTTTGCTGCACCTGCAAAGCCACCATTCCACCAGAGCTGTTTTCACAGTCAATGCGACGAAACACCAGCAGGAAGATGGCTCTTAAGACCCACACGGACGGATGGCCAAGCTGCAAGTAAGCTTCTCCGTCGCCACTGATCTGCGCACATCTGTCACTTGGGCCATGGCCACAAAAGGGGCCCCGTTAGGTACCTACCTGGTGGTCCTGGGTATCCCGGCGACCCTATGGGGCCTGGTGCCCCAGGACAACCCGGGGACCCAGGAGGCCCCACTGCATTCTTTCCCGGGGGTCCTCGTTCCCCTTTCCTTCCTTTCACCCCTGGGAATCCAGGGGCTCCTCTGAGGCCAGGCCTCGACGACCCTTGGAGAAAAGAATCATTTTAGCATATTTTAAATTTTTTCCCCGATTCACACATGTTATCTTTCAATTGCAAAATGTAATATATTCTTATTAATAAAAGTTGCCCCATCAAGAGGTATATAAAACATATAAAACGAAGAGAGAATATCTTCCTTCCTTCATCTGTGGCTTTGCTAAATGATCACAGGTCAGCAAAGCTCAGAATGCTCCAGTTCCATGAGGTAATTTATATAATGTATTACAAGGGACTGAGACCGAGTTAGGGGTGCACTGTCGTCTTTTTCTTTAAAAGAACCTCATGATAAATTCTTCAGTATATGCGGTTTTGTGGATGTTTTTTCATTAAAGACTAGAAGATACCAATCTTTCAGTGTCCCAAATGAGAAAGAGAGACCACTGTCACTGGACCTTATTCCCACAGCCAATTGTCTTAGTTATAAAAGGGCGTGATGGGGGGAGGCAGGCATCTCCTGGGAGAGAAGCCAAGCCAGGTGACACAAAGCTCATCTGTCCCTCATAAGGTGACAAGGACATGAAGAGGGCATAAGTCTCGAATCTCTGCCTTGCAAGCAGTTTAACTGTGAAGAAGAGAGACCTCACCACCAAAGGGCTATGAAACCAGCAGGGGTAATGACTGATTATTTCTGATTATTGACCACAAAGATTTTGCCATAAAAGCAAATCCATCTGTTTGATGCCCGTTTTAGAGCTTTGTAACTTTTACTCGCTGCTTCCTAAAGGGGCTGATTCATTACTTGGGGGGTCGGGAGTAGAGAAGAAAGTCCTCCCTAATCTTTGGCCAGACCTCTGATACATCCTTTTGTATTCCAACTTGGTGTATTTTTCCATGCACATGCAAATACACATAATATTTATCCGTTTATCTATGTTTTTTAACAATGGGATTATAAGATACATATAGTTCTGCAATCTGCTTAATTTTAATTCATTTTCAAAATTACGTAATAGTTTAATACACAACATGGTGTAGAGAAAATTATAATCGACAGCAGGGCTTATCAAATCTTTGCTGCTTTTTTCATGGTTTCGTTTCCTCTACAAAGTGACACGTGATGGCATTACAGTTATAATTAAAGCCACTGAGGTTAATCCTTGATTAAACGTCCTTGATCCTCGTCTTCCTCTCTCAAGAGGCAACCACTCCAGTGACTCATGGATGTTTTTATACTTTATGGAATTGTCTGCATGTCCGTAAATAATGTACTGTGAAATTTAAAACTTCACATGAATATATATATATTCTATGTATATATGTATATCTATGTATATACATATATATACATAGTATAATGTATGCATCTTATGCAACATGGGATACACTATGAAAACTCTCTTTTTTTAGCCAGCCTAATGACTGCAAATTACTGTTTTCTATCTCTGTGCCTCCTCTGAGCTTGGAGGCTTCAGTTATTGTCTTACACTTAGTTACAACAGCTGAGAAGTAAAAAAAAAAAAAAAAAAAAAAGCATTTCTAAGTTACTTTGTGTCCATTTTCACTCCCCCCACCCCCATTTTGGCTGTAAATTACAAAGTTAACAATTAGGAAGCTGGAAACACTTTTGGCCCCGTTAGTGAAACATCTGTCCTATGCAAGCAGTGCAAAGGTGATTTTCCTTTTAAGAGCATTTCTGTTGATGCCCTGAGACGCAGGTACCTACCAGCACTTCCAGGAACTCCAGGAGGACCACTGGGACCTATAAATCCGTAACAGTAATTAATCGCTGGCAAGGATATAAACACTCCCCTCCCCCCATTTTTGAAATCTTGGGTGACAATATCGTAATAATCAATAATAAATATTTTCATACTTTTTCTCTACTCCCACAGAGAGAGATAAAGGAAAACTTCACTGATTGAGACAAACCGCAGAGAAGGAACTAGTCTTAGGTGCCTAACATTCAAAAGTGAATCATGCCACCTCTGCACCTTCAAACAATTCCGCAGAGATCTACGAGGAGCCTGCTGTGTATGTGACACTTGGTTGGAACGGTTCAGGTGCTAGAAGATGGTGTTCCATCTCCAATAACATCGCACGGGGTTCTCATTCTTGGATACATGGAAGGGATTTGTAGTGACCATATATCAGATTAAAAAAAAATCTGTGTCTGTAGCTATACTTCTCTGTCCGTTTATTTAAGAATGCTAGGTATTTTTACTCTTTTGAGTGAAATTCTCCTTTGAAATCTTATGTGTATCAATAATTTGCCTCAGATCAGTGGTTCTCGATCCCGGCTACACACTAGAATAATCTGGAGAGCTTTTGCAATCTACCAGTGCTCAGCCTTCCCCCTCTCCCCGCCCTCACCTCCAGACAGTTGCATCAGAATCACAGGGATGGGACTTGGCATGTTTTTAGAAGTTCCCAGGGATTCTGATGTGTAACCAGAGAGGAGAGCTCTTGGCCTAGACCTTTCCAATGTATCTACCCAAAGGGACAGAATCTAATAAATGTGACTCTGCTTCATGGTGCCAGGAGTTGGGAAACCCCAGGTTTCAGTCCCTTCTTGTCACTATTATATGGATTTGGTCAAATTACGGTTTTTCAGGGTCTCCATTTTTTCTTTTGTATCCCACTAAGATTGCTGATTCTTTACGTTCCCTCCTCCTGCCCTCTGGCCATTATTAGTGTTTTCTTGTCCGACTTGAACTTCATGCTTGCACACACAAAGAATTTAACTACCTTCTGTGGTATAGCACCTACGGAATATTCATATAAAAGTATGAAAATTAGGAGGCCACGAAAATTGGGAGACCTCTCTTCCCCCTCCCCCCTCCTCCCCCCGCTCCCTGCAAATTCTAGGTCTATAAGCATATGTTACATGTTGCCTGGAGAGAAACAAAGGGAAATAGGCAGCAAACGCTTTAGGAAGAAATTTATCCTCACCCTGTGGGCCACGAGCTCCTTTGGGGCCTGGTGGGCCTGGAATTCCTACATCCCCCTTTTCCTGGTATGCATCGTAATATTCTGTCTTAAAGGAAAAAGGAACAAATAAAGAGAAAAGATAGCTATTTATGGAGAGCTCACCAAATGCCATATTCCAATGTCTTTTACTTTGGCCCAAATGATATTTTCCTTATCTTTCTGAATTCATAGGTTTATGTGTTAGCAGAAATATGGTAGTCATATATACATAATGGATACATGTAAAGATAAGAGTTGATGTTTCTGGTATCATGGTATCATATACTTCATGGGCTTTCAGCTAGAAATACATTTTATGATGTGACCCAGCTCACATACTCATAGTTATAAATATACATACATACATATCTAGATATGTGTGAATACGTATGTAGAAATTGAAGTTTCACAGTGACTTACCATTTTGACATTTGATCAATGCTGATTTTTCAGTATATTCTACCTCACCTAATTTTTTTTTAATGTTTATTTATTTTTGAGAGAGAGAGAGAGGAGGAGCAGACAGAGAGGGAGACACAGAATCAGGAGTAGGCTCCAGGCTCTTGGGCTGACAGCACAGAGCCCGATGCGGGGCTCAAACCCACAAATCGAACCGCGGGATCGTGACCTGAGCTGAAGTCGGACGCTCAACTGACTGAGCCACCCAGGTGGCCCTATTCTATTTCACTTTTTAAAAACACTTGTCCTCATGGGCTAACTTTATTTCAGAGTCTGTTGGGACCCACACATCAAAAAATACTCTGATTGTTTCTTTAAATTTCAGGATACCAATGACTTGCAATAATTGAGGACTCTTGTTTCTGACATGCTCAGTGGACCTACTGTTGGTCTTTAACCATCTACTTCGTAAGCAGAATTTCCAAGGACGATAATAGAAACTGGAATTAAAACACATACACACAGCAAACTGGGAATGCTAATTCCTCTCCAGCGCAACTGGCAAGGAGATTTCATTTAGAACTTGGTACATTTATCTTAAATGAAAGAAGAGGGGAAAAGAAAAGGTTTGTTTTTTGTTTTGTTTTCCTGTATGCTGCACGGTGCCCATGACTTTGCTGGCTTGTTTAAAAAAGAGGTAACAAGAGTATTGTGGTTAAACACTATGTACACAGTCACAAAAAATAACTCACAATAATAACAGTAATAATAATATAATAATCTCCATCAAAATCCCTAATGGCATATGTGCACCTGCCAAGGGTTGGCTAAGTGCTTTCACCCTAAGGCCCAATTATTCTTCCCAGCAACTCCATAAAAGTATTTTGGGGCTATTTGCATCTGAGTCACTTATTTGTTGTATGAAGGTGAGAATTTCCAGGACCTTCCTCCAGTTACTTTACTTAAATTACTTAGTTAAATGTACTTAGTTAAATTACTTAGGCTAAGGGGTCTGAGAACGGTGTTAGGAATGGGACCCCCCTCCCCCCCCACCCCCTGACTCTCCCACTACCACTGTCCTTTCTGAATGGCAGCTCCACTCAGCGCATCGAACATGAGAACCACTGTCCTTTAAGGCAGGAGACCAAGGGATACTGGAAGTCAGAGTCCAGATCTCTTTTACTCATCTCCTTAAGCGACAGGGTCACAAAATAGAGAATGTCTTCTATCTCTGCAGTCAGGAGCTGACAGACATCAGTGAAATCCACATCCACACTGCAGAGAGGAGACAGCCTGCTGAGACGGAGCTTGGGCTTGGGGTCAGTGGCTTCTGCTGGCCCTGGTTGGGCTCGTGCTGCCCAGAAGTGCAGGATGTCATATACCCATGCCCAGACGGAGTGGGTGGAGCTCGCTCCCTCTGCCCTGGGTACCCCAGCTGACCTCCACGGCACCCCTCCTGCTCTGCTCAAGGCCACAGGACACCTGGGGCCATGTGTGATTGAACAAAGGTTTTCTTCTTTCCCACCGCTGAGGGTGGGCATTGCTAGTGCCTTCCAGAGACCACGTAGGACCAAATAGAAATATTTATCCACTGTCAAATGGACAAATAATGACAACAGCTATTTTCTCCCTTGGTTTGATAAAAAAGTAAATACTATCATCTCTATCTTAACAGTTAATGAGAGACGCCGATTCAAAATTTCCTTGATGCTTTGGAGGACTTGATCACCCATGACAACCGGACATTGTCTTTAGTTACACTTACTGGACCACGGAATCCTGGAGGGCCAATGTCCCCTTTCCACCCCTGTGTTGAAAGACAGTTACAAATTGTGAGTACATTAATCCAAAATATCTATACATTTGGTATACTGAAAAAGCAAAATGCACAGCTAAGTAATAAACTGACTTTGGGTTATTTCCCTGGAGGGCCACATCTGGGGCAAGAATCCTGTCAACAAGGTCCTGAGAAGCAGCTGTGGTTCTAGTGATTTCCAGATTCCCTCCGTGCCAGTACCTTCAGAGGGTGTTTCTATGCATTACACATTCCCACGTTCTCGCCCAGATCTGAGGCACGGCAAAACCAGGCTGTGAGTTATATGCAGTTCCCACTGTCCCAACTCACCTGTAACCCACCCCCTTCCTTACCTACTCAAGAGGGCATTTTCAGAATTGGACAGGAAGTGATATTATTTATTGTAGGGTACATCTTGAATCTGCACATATCCTTACACATAACAATTATTTGAAAATGTCCGTAACATGTTGTCGGCAACGCATGAAACGGACTACAGCGCACAGTTCGTTAATCGTGACCTTTCAGCATGTCGTGACCCAGGCTGAGACTCACGGGGTTCAGCCTACACTTGCCCTCCGATGACCTGGAACCCTCGCCTGCAGGACTTCTCCAGCTCCTTCCTCATGAGGAAACTAAATCTCACTGGTCACTGTGTCAGCCAGCTTCTGCCACACAGAGCGAGTTTTATATCTTTCCCACACAACTGCCCTTCAGGTGTCCATGCAAACTTCACGTCCCTCACTTCCTCTTCACAAATATAACTAAGGTATTTTAATGAACACTGGTCGCAATTCCTTGTACCTATTTCCAGGGCATGGTGGGGAAAGGGCGGGCAAAAGCCAACCAGTTAAAAGAGCCTGGAGAAGAGGATGTTAGAGAGGGCATTACCTTAATGCCGTCTTCCCCTGGTAACCCAGGGAAGCCCCTGTTGCCTTTGGCTCCCTGTGGAAAAGGGCAGAGAGAATGGATCAGAAGGCCCACGGGTCAATTTCTTCTGTGGGAAGCAAGAGCAGTTGGAACTCCTTTTTGCAAAGAAAAATTAGGATGGCTCAGATGGTCTCTCTTCACAGTGAGGGTGTTGCACTCTGATTCTCAAATGTAGGTTTAAAAGGCCACATGCTACATCCGGATGGCCAACAGGCACATGAAAAGATGTTCAGCGTCACTCCTTATCAGGGAAATACAAATCAAAACCACACTCAGGTATCACCTCACGCCAGTCAGAGTGGCCAAAATGAACAAATCAGGAGACTATAGATGCTGGAGAGGATGTGGAGAAACGGGAACCCTCTTGCGCTGTTGGTGGGAATGCAAATTGGTGCAGCCGCTCTGGAAAGCAGTGTGGAGGTTCCTCAGAAAATTAAAAATAGACCTACCCTATGACCCAGCAATAGCACTGCTAGGAATTTATCCAAGGGACACAGGAGTACTGATGCATAGGGGCACTTGTACCCCAATGTTCATAGCAGCACTCTCAACAATAGCCAAATTATGGAAAGAGCCTAAATGTCCATCAACTGATGAATGGATAAAGAAATTGTGGTTTATATACACAATGGAATACTACTTGGCAATGAGAAAGAATGAAATATGGCCCTTTGTAGCAACGTGGATGGAACTGGAGAGTGTGATGCTAAGTGAAATAAGCCATACAGAGAAAGACAGATACCATATGGTTTCACTCTTATGTGGATCCTGAGAAACTTAACAGGAACCCATGGGGGAGGGGAAGGGAAGAAAAAAAAAAAAAGAGGTTAGAGTGCGAGAGAGCCAAAGCATAAGAGACTCTTAAAAACTGAGAACCAACTGAGGGTTGATGGGGGGTGGGAGGGAGGCGAGGGTGGGTGATGGGTATTGAGGAGGACACCTTTTGGGATGAGCACTGGGTATTGTATGGAAACCAATTTGACAATAAATTTCATATATTAAAAAAAATAAAAAATAAAAAAATAAAATAAAAGGCCACATGCTTTTTCTAGATTAGTAACTACTGACGACCCCCCAGAGTGCTTCTTCACCGAATGGAACTGACATTTCAATAACATCGATGGGCCAAATCAGGTCTTTACCTCAGTGCCAGGGAAACCAGGGGTTCCATCTTTTCCAGGTTTTCCCTAAAACAGAAACACATCATTTAATAAATACGGAAAACCTAAATGCTACGATCGTCTCCTCTCGACCTCGGGCAAGAGAGCCTGACTGAGACTCCCCACCCATTTGTTAGAAGAAAAAAAAAAACAAAACACTACTAATCATGGAACACGTATGACCTTCTCTCGGTGGGAAAGGCAGAGCCAGTCAGAAGGGGAAATCAGGGGTGGTCAGTGGAAGGAAGATTGGAAATTAAGAGCTAAGCTTCAGTGAGATCTAATACTATCCACCCAAGCCTGGAAGAAAACTTGAAAAAGCAGAGGAGTGGACAAAAAAGCTTAGAAAGAGGGAGGTGTTCACAAACTATTCGAAATGTTGGCAATTCCCCGAACTGCAGATATGCCTGTATTTGCACATACTTATAAAAATATGGTGCAGTGTTCTAAACAGACAGGGCTTTTGGATGACCTATTATGAAGTCTACTCTCCAAGACAGAATAAAAACCATACTATTTTTTCTTAGAAAAATATACACTTTTCTCAATGTAAAATTTTTAGAATTTAAACACAATATATGTGGTTAAATATTTCTAAAAATAGAGCTGGCCGGGTGAATGGACCCTGGCGGCTTCAGTGTCCCCACTACCCATGTCACAGCATGTCCCATTTTCTTTGGGGAGCGGCCGTTCCCTCACTCTGTGTGATTCTGATGGGGCTCTCAGTCACAATAACCCTGACCCCGCTGGTTTGGCCAACCCTGGAAACTTCTTCCTGGCCACAGTTCGCTTTCCAGAGTGAGGCATAGAACCAAGTTGGGTCAATTAGAGAGATTCTCTGGGGTTTTATTAATGGCCACAGGGAAACACACTGTCTCCTTGGATGCCATTAATCTGAACTTCTCACCTTTTCTCTCTATTGCCACCTACAAGGAAGAAGGTCATTGTCAAAGGAGAGCATGAGGCCAATCAATGCACACAGAGGGGGAGAAATGGTATGGAGGGCCCCCTCCCGCCATATTGTTTCAGGCTCTGAAGTCCTTGAAGGCTGTTTCAGCCTTAAACTTCTCAGCTGCTTGAACATACAAGTCTCATTTCTTAAATCTTTTTCTAAATTTTTTAAAATATTCACTTATTTTTGAGAGAAAGGGACAGAGCATGACGAGCAGGAGAGAGGCGGAGAGAGAGGAAGACACAGATAGGAAGCAGGCTCCAGGCTCCAAGCTGTCAGCATAGAGCTGGACCCAGGGCTGAAACTCACAAACTACAAAATCATGACCTGAGCCAGAGTCAGACGCTTAACCAACTAAACCACCCAGGCACCCCATATTTCCTAAATCTTTAAAAAACTTACAAAAATCAAGCTAGTTAGAGATGGGTATCTTACACTTATTTCCTAAATAGTCCTGAGTATTTACTAATACAGGCTGCACATGACACTGAATTTCCAAATTTACCTGCGGGCCAGGTTCTCCAGGAGCACCTTTTTCAGCTCCATAAGATTCCCCAGGCGGTCCCTGTATTAATGAGAGTTATATCAAATTGTACACATTATTGATTTTTTTTACTTATCTTGATTGCCATTAACTTTTTCCTTCTGATTATTCTGTTATATTTTAAAATGTTAAAATCATGGTTCATCTAAGAGGGAAATCTCATTTATAAGTATTCATTTAAAAATAAATGTTAAAATACAAGATGCTATATGGAAAGAGCCCAAATGCCCATCAACTGATGAATGGATAAAGAAGCTGTGGCATATATAGGCACAATGGAATACTACTTGGCAATGACAAAAGAATGAAATCTTGCCATTTGCAACAGCATGGCTGGAACTGGAGGGTATTATGCTAAGTAAAATAAGTCAGTCAAAGACAGATATCATGTTTTCACTCACATGTGGAATTTGAGAAACTTAACAGAAGACCACGGGGGAAGGGAAGGGAAAAAAAATAGTTACAAACAGAGAGAGAGGCAAACCATAAGAGACTCTTAAATACAGCGACCCAACTGAGGGTTGATGTGGGTGGGAGGGCAGGGGGTGGGGAAAATGGGTGGTGGGCATTGAGGAGGGCACTAGTTGGGATGAGCACTGGGTGTTGTATGTAAGTGATGTATCATGGGAATCTACCCCTGAAGCAAAGAGCACACTGTATGTTAGCTAACTTGACAATAAATCATATAATAATAATAAAAAAAAAACAACCAGATGTTGAAGATGAATCGTAAGATGGGTGACATTGGGCACATATACCACAGCGTAGGGATTTCAGCTAGAAGTAGGTGTAAAATAATTCTAGTATACTCATGACCTCTGCAGTAAAATACTATCATGCTTTAGCAAATATTAAGATGTAAAAGTAGATCGTATATCAAAATAGGCACTAAGGCTCTACTTTATGTTTCAAGGGAACAGCATGAGTGTAAATGACCTACTGAGGGTCCAGGAGGTCCGGATTTGCCCATGGCTCCCTTGTCCCCTTTCTCTCCCTTGAGGTCCTGCTACAAAAACAATTTCAGGTCATTCCACACAGATCAAATAAGATTTTACTGCTTTTACAGATTTCTCTATCTGTTCAATGTACTGGATTTACAAAGTACTTATGTACCTCTTGTTAACACGACACATTATTGTTTTTCATATTTCAAATGTTATACTTGTGAACCCATTGAAACTAAACACAGACTTTTTTTTTCTTTTTTTTAAAGAAAGTTATCTTTTGGATCAAACTGTGTTCAACCAATTTAATTCCTGCATCAGTTTTCAATAAGCACATTCAAATCATTTTTAATGTATCTTATTTTCATTTTAATATACAGAAGTTACTTTCATTGGGATCATTTTCTGAGTATATGTTATGATGAGAATTTGATTTCCATTAATCAGGTTTGTTTGCCCCCTAATTGCATTTTATTGATTGTGTTTTCCCTCTTGTGAATCATCTCTTGGGGCATCAGGTTTTTTGTTTTTTTTCAAACTTGATTTTTTCCCCCTTGGTCAAATCTTCCAGATCTAGATTTTGTCAAAATAAGATTTTTTTCCTGTCAATTTCTAGCCAATACAATTTTAGACTTTATTAATTTTATTTTTGTCAATTACCTCTTAAAAGTGGTTATTTTCCTCAGGTAAATTTTTCTCCAATCTTCAATGAGAGTTATTATTTTGATTATACCAAATTTTGCCATGTTTTGCTTTAACTCTTTTCAGTTTTGTTTTGATAATTTCTATCACTAAAAGTTATTTTATTTTTAGTTTATTTTTGAGGTGATGAAAGTGTTCTAAAATTGCAGGTGGTAATACTTGTAAACCACATGAATGCACTGAAAGCCACTGAATTGTACATTAGAGAGCAAATTTCATGGTATGTAAATTATATTTCAATAATGTTGTTAAAATTAATTATAACTAAAACCCATGAATTTTATTCTTTAAAATGGATGTGTGAATTATGATATGTGAATTATATTTCAATCAAGCTATTATTGAAAATAATCACAAGTCTTAAAAAGAAGGATGATTTGTGTTTATTTCTTCCACAAGAAAATTGTTAGTTAACCCCTCACTTCCCTCCCCCCATCCCAGGCATTCCAGGATCAACCTAGTGTCTAGGTTTGGGGTATTATATTGTGATTCACTTTTTCTGAGCGTTCAATTCAGTTCTATATCCTGGTCTTTCCAGCTACCCCATGGTAGGAACAAAATGCAAATGTTAATGTCAAAAAACAGGGTCACAGTGTCCTGGGAGAGAAATTAGGGCCAAGTGGCCCCTGGGGTTATAATGGCAGATAAAAATGTCTCAGTTGGTTACAATACCAGTCCACCCATATCTTTAGGTCATTACTATCCAGTTGGATCAGAGCCATATAACCATTTTGTTACCATTTATTCAAACATACTCACTGAATCCCCATGTGAGTTGGGAACAGTGAGAAGGGATGGGGATAAGAGGTGAGCAAAATTAGATCCAGGCTCCACCTTCTAGAATCTTGGAAGCTGCTTGCCTCTGATCTTGCCTCACATCCCTGTCTCATTGCTTTCTGGTTCTCCAGTAAAAGATGGGGATAAAATATAATCCAGAGGTTCAGGCAGGGCTGAACTGGGCTTAGACGGAACTTATAAAAGAGGTAAAAAAGATCGCAAGGACCTCCCCCCAGAAGTGAGAAGACACAACCCTAGTAATAAAGTGGAAGAGTTACCGTTCTGTTATCTGGGCCGGTTAGCGTCACAATAACCGTTCCTGGTGGTCCAGGGGGTCCTGTCAATCCTTTCACACCCTAAACACAAATACACTCAGGAATGCAAAGCTGAACAACATCACCTTTGCTTTTTTGAAAGACAGACGCTCCTTCCCTGTTGGTTCTTCGGTGAGAAGATAGAGCCAATGATAGAGCAAACACACACGTTTATTTCAGTGTCACTCAGTGACTGAGATGTATAGGTTGGTTGCTCTGAGACTTACAATGTCTTGCCCACAAATAAACCCCAGTATTTGAATTACCCGCTCTCCTTTTTGTCCTATCACATTATCGCCCATGTGACCCTGTAAGAAAAGACAAAACAAAATTATTTAAAAAAAAAAAATGGCTATGAATGCTCTAAACCCACTGAAGTGCCAATGTTTGTAACTGACCAGTTACATTTTAGTTATAATGTTAGTATTGTCAAAATTATTTTAGCTATTTCTTGGAGGAGAGAGGCACACTGTGTTTCTTTCAAAAGTAGAGATGGTGAAATGCAGAAAGCTTATGGGATATACTTAATATGGCAAATGAAGGCATGATGTGGCATGGAGAAAGGAAACCAGCTCAGAGGACATTTATCTGGCTGAGCCACTAGCTGGTTACCTAACTCTCTGATGCCCTAGTTTTCTCATCTTAAAAAGAAGCAGCAAGGGTAGCTGAACTTCGGGATTCTGAAATTCCTAGAGAGGCTAAGAATGCAATTCAGTCTTCAGTAGTAATTTAGTGACATGAGAGAAGAGAAAGACATGCAGGGCCCTTCGTGTACTGGCTTAAGGTCAGGTTGGCTTGGGGAGCAGTCCGCTGCAAAAGCTTATAGGATAAAGTATTGGGTGGTCAGTAGGATTATCAGAAATGGGAAACCTATGGACTTGCCCTTTCCTGATACGGAGCTCCTTATAACTGAATTAGCAGGGATCAAGTTACTAAGTGCAGGGAGAAGCGAGTGAGGGGTGCAGAGCTGTCTGCCCCATTCTTTTCCATGGGTTATTCCAGGGAATAATCCTGTGGCTTCCAGAGAGGGTCTGGGCAGTGACCACATGTCCAATCAGGCCAGGTTTGGCTTTTAGCTTGCTTAGGGGTTCTGGCTGTTGTGACACATGAACTATAATCTACCTTAAGTCCTGGAGGTCCCATGGTTCCTGGAAAGCCCTAGAAAAATCCAGAAGTGAAAATTACAACAGGAAATGTGTACCAAGCCGAAAACTCTGTGTAAAGCTTTTAGCTATAATGAATTTATTAGTTTACAGTGTCTATAGCCGTGATGGCTTCATACTCACAAAGAGCCCTGGAGGGCCAGGTGGACCAATGGGTCCAGGAAAACCTGGAAGGCCTGGTAAGCCCTGTAAATTAAGAGAAGAGGAGGGTAAGTTCAAGTTTACTTCTTACCTAAGAACGATGTCCATTAATTAAATCTATTAACATATTTTAATGAAAGTTGAGGAGCATGATGGCTCTCATTCATGGCTGCAGTTAATTACAAAAAAAAAAAAAAAAGGGGGGGGTGGGGAAAGGAAAAAAAAAAAAAAGGTGCCAAAAAGCGCGTTGCCATGTAGGACAGGTTGCCAGGGATACCTGGATGGTAACATTTCCAGGAGCATGACCAGAGCCGTTGCTTTACTTTAGAAGGGTTTTTAAATCTTTGAAATTTTGCTTTTGTCTGTGTGTCTGTCTCTCTGTCTGCCTGCCTCTCAGCCAGGCATACTCCTCCCATAGGGCTTTCCACCTGCTCTCCTTCTGTCTAGAATCCTCTTCCCCCAGACATCTAGAGGACCGACTTCCCTTCCCTTTTCTTATTTTCACTCAAATGTCGTCCTTTCCCAGCCCGCCCAATGTAAAGCCACAACCCTCCTTCCAACCTGGACACTCCTTTATCCCCTGGCCCTGCAGTCTTTCCCTCCTTGGCATTTTTTACTATCTAACCAACATTTATTAATTTACTTTTTTTTTTTTTTTTTTTCCCCCCCTAGAATGAAAGCTCCATGATGGCAAGAATTTTTTTTTTGGGGGGGGGGTGCTGATTTGTGCACTGTGGTATCTCTACAGCCTAGAATAGCTCCTGGCAAATAACTGGCATGTAATTCATGTTTCTTGTATACATGAATGTCCCACTGTTAGATCTTCATCAGTAGCACCCTGTAGTACCTAGCCGACACTCAATGCACACTTAAAGGACACATCAACGTCCCAGATGGCTGCGATCTCTTCTTACTGGATCCCTTTCCTTCAGCATTGGGCCCCTTAAACGTTTCTTAAACAAGAACAATCAAGAGGCATCATGTTCTGTATCTTTCCTCAAAGGTCGGTAAAGCCTCCTAAGCAGGTCATTCTGCCATTTTGTGGCTCACCATTGGTTGGGCAGGGGTCACCATCCAGGAGCTCAACAACCTAAACTCAAACTCTTGGACTCACTTAGACACATTTCCAGAAATTTCCACATATACTTCTGAACTAAGTTAAAATATTTCTGGTTTTAACCTGGAAGTTAGTACCTGTGCCTGAGGTCTACCAACAAATCCTTTTGGATCACAAAGTAAAGCATACACAGTCCCCCAAATGGCTGTGTCTCTTTGTATGCATCTGGGATCACACTCAGATCTACATACATATGGATCAGAAAGTAAACCACTCTACAGGAAAAAGGCACATTTAAATAAAACCCACTTACTCCTGCAAATTTTGTAATAGGGCTATTACTTAACATTATAGTTTTAAATGATATTCAATGTATGATACAAACCTATGCTTGATTTCAACAAATACAGAGTAAGTGGAATATAACTATTCCTTGAACATTCCTTCTTAGGTGTAGAAAAGACTGGGTAATTGAGATTTAAGAAGAGATTAAAAGACTTATGAACAAAATCATCCCTTTATGTTAGTTTCATGGAGTTTCTCATAAAGTGAATATTCTAGAGTGAAATGAAGCCGATATGTAAACAGAAGACATGTGAATGTCTACTGCAAATGTTCTTGCAGTTGTCAGAGGTGGGGGTGGAGCATAGGTGGAATGTACAAATGTCCAGTTATAAATAAATGAGTCTTGGGGATGTAAGGTACAGCATAGTGACTATAGTCAATAACATCATATTCCAGATTTGAAAGCTGCTAAGAGAGTAAAGTTCTCATCATAAGAAAAAAAATATTTGTCACGGTGGTGATGGATGTTAACTAGACTTATGGTGGGGATCATTTCACAATATGTACAAATCTCTGATCACTACCCTCTACACCGAATATGTCATATGTCAATAGTATCTCCATGAAAAAAGAAAACAAAACAAAAAAGAAAATGGAAAACAAACAATAAAAATGTTCCTAAGAGGGGGAGGAAAAGATCTAGGGGAAGAGAGAGAGAGGAGGGGCAGAGACAAAGACAGAGATGCGGAGACACAGAGAAGGGAGAAAGAGGGAGAGATGGACAGACAGAGACAGAGAAAGAGAGCCAGAACCAGAGAAATGAGAATGAGAAGACCATCCCTGAAGCGCTATACCTGTAATCCTGGGGCTCCTGGCAACCCGGGGTCACCTCTTCCATCAAGTTCTATACCTTCTGCAGCAGGAGCTCCCTTGAAAATAAAGAACTTCATCAACTGTAACCAATGTTATATTTGCAAAGCTCCTTTAAATTGCTTATTCAAACTTCTACTGCTTCAAGGATGAAAGTGCTTTTCAGGGCATACACGTAGAGAAAAGATTTAAGATTACTCAGTTTGGAAGAGATCTAAGATTTTCATATATCCTAAGATAGACAATTTCCTGGGCAAGCAAGAAAGACATAAGAATGACAGAGCATTTCTCAAGATTCCAGAATTAGTGGCAGCTCCTGATCTGGAAGTCGGGACCCTGAGCCTGACGTCAGTTCTTTCCTCCTAGACTCTATTTCCTTCAAGGATTTTCCAAAACTTGTATTTCTTAAGAGGTATTTACAGAAAGAGCTAAAAGAAGTTGTCCGATAGGAACAAATATCATGGTCCAATTATTAACTGGTTTCTGAATTAATTATGAAACCTGATTTGGAATCACTTATATCTCATCATTTAATGGAACCCCTTTCAGATGTACCATTAGAGATTTCCTTTCTTTCTTCTTCTTCTTTTTTTTATCTGTTTATTTTGAGAGACAGAGAAAGCAAGAGCAGGGGAGGGGCAGAGAAAGAGGGAGAATCTCAAGCAGCCTCCACGCTGTCAGCGCAGAGCCCATGCGGGGCTCCAACTCACAAACCGTCTTGAGATCAAGACCTGAACGGAAGTCAAGTTGGACATTTAACTCACTGAGCCATGCAGACGCCTCGGAGATTTTCAATACTAATATGCCACACATGACTTACCTTTTCTCCTTTCAAGCCAACAGCACCCTAAGAAAAGGAAACCAAATACACAGAATCACTGCTTTGTCCTCACTGCTATTCAACCCCTCTCTCGCTGTATACTTCCCACTGGCTTTTAAATATGTTCAACTTTCTTTCATTTAAAGAAACAAAACCTCCCCTTAATCTCCCCCTGCCAGTACTGCCCGTATCTCTTCGTCATGTCATCTGCAACCTTCCCATTCTGTTCAGATCCCATTCACTCCTCAGTCCCACACCTGCCTCATGCCCCATCCATGCTCAAAGTATCCTTTGCTAAGTCCTGCAATGATGGTGATGTTGTTAAAGTCAATGACAAGTTGTCAGATCTTCGTGGACTTCTCGGCAGCATTGGGCAGCTGTCTGGCACTCCCCTCTACGGAAATACATCTTTCCTAGGCTCCCATCATCTACTCCTTCTGGTTTTCTTTCTACCACCAGGGGCCCCTCCTCTTTACGGGCTTATTCTCCTTGACCCGGACATCCCTTGCTAGAGCTTTCTAAGTCATGTCCAAGGCTCTTTTCTCCTTATTCTTGCTCCTTGAGTCACCACCATCCAGGGCCTCTCTGAGCAGATCTAGCTGCCTATCAGTCATCTCCGCTCAGATGTCTCAAATGCAAAATGAAGCCTCAAAGTGCAAACCTGAACTCAACGCATTTATTCATTCATTCGCCACCCATTAGTTGAATGTCTCTTCTCAGCTGCTCTAGACTTTCCCACAGTCTTGACGGATTTCAGCATACGGCCATTCTGGAGTAAATGGCTTGTGTTTACACTTTATACAGAGTTAGAAATGGACACCTACCGGGATCCCCGGGTAGCCTGGTATCCCCGGAAGGCCTGGAAACCCTTGCTCACCCTGGAAGACATACAAAGCTTGTCATTCTTTCTTAGTTGTTCTAGAACAGCCTATTGAGATCTTTTCCCTGTTTCTGTCTTCCAACCCTGCAGTGGTAAATCTAGACAAAGTAACCCAAATTCCTTATGGCTGCTGGGTCATGAGGCTGAAGGCCAGAAAACCATTATCTTAATTGAAAACAGGATTAGAATCTACTATTTCTCAAATTGTGCATAAATGGCAAAAGTCTAATTGTGCCAAGAACTTTTTAATTGCTGTTTCCTTGAAACTTTACTAATTAGTTCTTTCATGGCCACCATTCTGGGAAAAGGAGAGTGCGGTCAGGAAACAAAGAGGATGAGTGAACACTGCAAAGTTCAGTCGTTCCTTGCCAAAGACCAATTTTGCATTCCACGCTTTTGGTTTCTGATTTGCATACACTCACAACCTCAGGCGAAAGTAACCAGGTGAGGTCCCCCCATCCTTCTGTGGGAGAACATGACAGAACGTCCCCAAAAGACAATCAGAAATCAAACCAGAGGAGGAAAGAAAACCGTTACGTTTCTGTATGCACACTATTGGTTTTGGCTAAAAGGATCTTTCAAGGAAAGCCTGTGCCGTCTCATTCCTCCTTCACCTTGATTGACTCATTTGGCAGAATGTTTCCCGACCAGCTCCTATGTGAGGAGCACATACCTTAGAACCATTGCACCCTGGTACACCAGCAGGTCCATATGGTCCAGGATGGCCCGGGGTGCCCTGGAAACACAGCAAGTCTCAGAAAGGAGACATGAGCACCAGACCCCGGGAACAAGCGACAAGAGTGAGGAACCCAAGGTAAGGAAAAAGATGGGCTAATTTAGAGAGTTATTTAAATACAAATGGCTATTAATAGTTAAGTAGTATATACAGTTATTTTAGATCACTTAAATAAAAATCATAGCAAATAAAATGGGCTAACAAAACCAAAAATTACCAAGTGAGATACAGATATTTTAGATATAACAAGAGACCTTTCTATACAAAATGAAGTCCCTTAACGTGCTGTTTTAAGCTGGAAGAAAAGAAAGGAAAAAGAAGAGGGATATGTGCATGAAGTAACTATTATTTTACTATTCTACACTATTCAACAGAGATAATCTTATTCCATCTATTCTATTCTACTCTATTCTGATCTATTCTATTCTATTCTATTCTGATCTATCCTATCCTATCCTATCCTATCCTGTTGTATTCCACTCTATTCCACACTACACTCCATTCCATTTTATTCCATCTATCCTATCCTATCCTATCTCATCTATTCTAGTCCATTCTATCTCATCCCATCCCATCCCATCCCATCCCATCCCATCCCATCCCATCCCATCCCATCCTATCCCATCCCATTCCATTCTATCTCATCTCATTCCATCCCATCCCATCCCATTCTGTCCCATTCCATCCCGTCCCATCCCATCCCATCCCATCCCACTCATTCCATCCCATTCTGTCTCATTCCTTCCCATCCCATCCCATTCCATTCTATCTCATCCCATCCCATCCCATTCTGTCCCATTCCATCCCATCCCATCCCGTCCCATCCCATCCCATCCCATCCCATCTCATTCCATTCTATCCCATCCCATCCTATTCCACTGCATCCCATCCCATCCCATTCTATCTCATCCCATCCCATCCCGTTCTGTCCCATCCCATCCCATCCCATTCCATTCCAACCCATCCCATAGCATCCCAACTCACTCCACGCTATACCATCTCATACTGTCAAGCCCCATCCTATCTTGTTCCACTTTGTACCATTCTATTCTGCTTGGATTTCAGGAAATACAGTTTGGCTTGTATGTCCTACAAATTCACACTCTAATATTTTATGTGATTCTACTGTGACATTTTCATCATGTAGCATATGTCTCAGTACCCATTTCCATGCACTATTGCTTTAACCTCTTTATTAAAATGCGCTTTCTTTTTATTTTTTAACTTTACATATTTTCCCCATTACTTACTGGAAGTCCAGGAGGACCTGAGAATCCTGGCAATCCAGTTATTCCCTAAAGCCATAGAAAAGGGGAAGGTGGCAAGAAAAACACTTTTAAAACGTTCAACCTGAAAACAGAAACTTATTTGCATTCTAATAACCCCATCCTGCAACTGTAATCAGGAATGGCTAAAATCTATCTGAAAAACAAACAAAAAAGTTTTGACAAACTTTTCTAAATCTTACATTTATAAAACTTTTTAAAAGAGATGATTAAGATCTTTTTTTGCCTTTTTGGATAGATTTTTAAGGCATAACTTGCATACAGTAGAGTGCCCTAAGCTTCTGCAAACAGCTTGAGGAACGTTTACAGATGTCTGCACGTACATATTGTTATTGCTGCCACCCCATCCAGACAGTGAACATCCCTACCCCCTCCAGCCGGTTCTCTCACACCTTTCCCAGTCCATCAGTACCCACCCCCAACATAGTGACCACTGTTTTCTGCCACTCCAGATCACTTTTACCTGTTCTTGACCTTCAACTATAGAGTGTAGCATACAGAATGTACTCCTTTGTGACATCTGTATAACTTTTACAGTGCAGAGTTCTTATTTTTTATAAAGAAGAAGATGGACCGGTTGGACTACTAACCCTTCCACCTTTGGGACCGGTGAGTCCTGGAAGTCCTGGTGAGCCCTAGATCCAACATAAAAAAACAAAAAACAAAAACAAACCCAAAAGGCAAACACTGGAAATCATGTGGCACTAAGAAACCCATAAATTAAAAGTTGCCATTTTATTCATACACCAGCCTGTTTTGCTCTTGTGTGATTATTTCAGTGTCAACACAGTAAATTGCTTGTTTGTTTAATTGGAGCTAAAATATTTATCGGAAAGGACAAACAAAAATTCAGACAAACCCCTGCTACTCCATGTGGGGGGGGGGGGTCAGGGGGGCCCGTAGCATTAGCATCACCTGGAAGCTTGTTAGCAAAGCAGGCTCTCAGGTCTCCCCCACCTCTCAGACGGGTTGACTCAGAATCTACATTTTCACAAGGTTAGAAAATGATTCATGTTCACAATGACGCCTGTGAAGAGCTGCTGTAAAAGCCCCACCTTAGCCAGACAGCTGCTGAGGTCTGATAAGGATAATGATACAGTTACAATGGGGGATGAGAACGGCAGCCAATATTTCTGTGCATGAAAAACACTTTATTAGCAAAATGTGCCTGGCACGCACAAATAAATAAATAAATAGCCAAGCAAGAACTGCCTGAACCAGAGATAAACTAGCTTCGGGCATCTAATAAATACAGTTTAGAGGCCTTGTTTCTTAGGGAATTACTTTAAATGGAGACTGTCTGAACCAGGCGACTTGGTGGGAAAGTTTCATTGTCCAAAAGCTGTTTTTATCATTCCTAGGACTTTCAGTACGTTTTGGTATTTTTTTATTTTTTATTTTGAGAAAGGGGTTGTTACAGAGCCTTCTGAGATTGGATGGTCAAGGCTAAGGTGGGCCTTCACCGAGGAGGTGGAATTTTGCTTGTCTATGTTCCCCTCCCCTGCTGGATGCTCTGTGTTATGATGCAGAAGACTCAAGAGTGACTAGGTTTTATGTCCCCATTAGAAATGTTCTTCATGCATAAAATACTTAAAATTAAGAGTGGAAATTTTTTAACCTGAAAACTCCATTTGGTCAGGTTTAATAGGCTCTAATTGTCTGCCTTGGATCAAATTATCTTTTGTGTGGCTACATTGATAAAGCACACTGTCGTCCTATACGAACTCCATGACAACATGATACACAGATATTCTTTTCTTTTCTTTTTTATATGTTTTATTTATTTTTGAGAGAGTGGAGGAGGGGGAGGGGCAGAGAGAGAGAGAGAGAGAGAGAGAGAGAGACAGAGGATCTGAAGCAGGCCGTCAGCACAGAGCCAGATGCAGGGTTTGAACTCAAGAACTGTGAGATCGTGACCTGAACCAAAGTCGGATGCTTAACCAACGGAGTCACCCAGGAGCCCCTACAATTATTATTTTAACTGATTGCAGGCTTCTCTAAAGAAACGCCAAGGTAACAAGCAGAGTGGGTGCAGAGAACAAAACAAAAAGGAAAGAATTGGCTTGGGGTTGATCCAAGTCCAGAATTGAAGCAAATTCATTTTATTAGTGAAATGGATGAATATCCTAGGCCACACCCTGGAGGAAGGCAGAGGGATGGTCAGAGACCGAATGGGTCTGAATTCAGACACTAAACGTCCAGCATCTGGATGACTTTTTTCAAAATTAGGGTCAGAAGAAAGAGAAATGGAGAAAAAGCACATAAATGAATTGGAGAGACATGAAGCGGAAGAATTCACGGAAAAACCACAAAATTTTGCATGTTTCTTTGAACATACAGATGTGGGTTTAGTTTCTTTGGTAACAGGAGTTTGATTCTGGCATCATATAAAACCAGATTTGAACTCTGATCTTGCCACCTTTCACTGTGGAGTCCAGGATGAGTTAATTATGGGCTCCGAGTGTCAGTTTCCTCATCCCTAGAATGGAGGTGAGAATATGAGTCACCCTAGTCAGGATTTCTGGGACCGATGTGAAGAGTAAACGAGATACAGTCCAGAGTAAACGTCCCAATGCTTCACATGGAATAGAGTCGCAGTAAATGTTGCCTGTGATTACCACTTAAGTATACCACACATTTGGGAAATTTAAAAAGACTCTGCAGGGATCAGTGACAATTATCTTTCAGAGCTTATTAGTTAGTGCATAGCTTGCTGGAGGCCAGCAGTCAGGGGAACAACCACGTGAGTGCAGGAGAGCCCAGGCTTAAGTTTAGCTAACGTCCACAGCAGGAAAGAGCCATCAGCAAATCTAGTGGTTATGTAGTTATTTAGCAAATCCTCTAGGGTATTTATTTAAACAAAGCCCTTTGTTGTATCACAGACTTTAGGATAAAAATGTGTGATGAGTTGAGAAAGAGGGACCCGTGAAAAAAGAGAAGGGTGTGGCAAAAAGAAGAGTATCCGAGGAAGGAGAATTCCAGAAACAAGGAAAGACAAGTGTTTCAAGAAGAGAGCGATCCGCAGGGTGTGAAACAAAGCAGAAGGGTGCGGGTCAGATAAGGACACCAAAGTCATGGGTGATTTCTGCAGGAATGTTTTCAGGGCAGGAGGACCAGAGGCAAATTATTGCCGGCTGGAGAGTGAATAGTAAGTGGGGTTAGTTTGTTTTTTTAAATCCTGACAGAGAAAGGAAAGACAGGGGGAGGGATGGCAATCCTTTGCTTACAGGACTTGAAAGATCTAGGGGAAATTTCATATTTGTATGGGGAACATCTGCATGCTTAAGGACTGAAAGAGAAAAGCTAACATCAAAAAGAAAGGGATGGCCAAGAGAGCTTAGAAACTGACATACCTTGGGTCCCTGCGGTCCAGGCAAGCCTTCGGGACCTGGGAACCCCTTCTGGCCAGGAGAACCAGCGGGTCCAGGAAAGCCTTTCTCCCCCTGTTAAAACCAGAACAAGATAAGAAACACACAGAATAGCACCGCCCAGCAACAAACACACCCACAACCGTTGCTTTCTTTTCTTTACAACTTAATGATAACATTTGGCACGTATTTTTTCCTTGGCTCAATAAAATTCGCACTCAGCAGTCAGCGTAACAGTAAGTGGAAGGCTACCAGCTGTTAGCATTTGTCTGTAGTCTTGCAAGCGGTTGCCTTTGGTCTGGTAGGAACTACTTTTCCCCAAAAGGTGGGGCTACACAGAGCAGAGATTAAGAGAAAGGGAGTCGGGAACTGGGGGTGGGGAGCCCAAATAGAAAGCTGAGACTAGCGCAGTGTGTTTGCTGGGAGATGGCGAGAGAGTGAGGCTAAGGCTCAAGAATGTGTTTGGGGAGTGTGCATAATTGCTGTGGTAGCTTGAAAAGAACAACGTGCAGGCTATCAGTTTTAGTCCTTTCTTGATTACACAGGAATTAGTAATCCAATCTATTTGTGTAGGAGATGCAGGAGATATCAAGAGTGGCATAACCAAAAGGGTGAGCGGAATAGTTTTTTTTTAGAAAGAGTTAGATACTATTATGACAAAGCCCTTAGTAACTAGCGAAAATAATTTAGGCCCAGTGCATCACGTGGTTCTACCAACAAATAATTTTCCCGACGTGGATCCTGGGATTTCACTCTAATAGTAAAGGTCGCTGGCTGATTCAGTCAATTTAATTACACCACTGGCAAATTAAATTAAAAAAAAAAGAGAGATCAAGTTGGCTATTTCATATTGTTGTGTGTACACAGCCACATCCCATAAAAAGAAACAAAAGAATTTGCTACACCCCTCCCCAAACCCAGCTACCCACACACATTCTAGAGTAGCAGCTTACACATAGCAGGGACTCAATAATTTCTTGAATGCAAGAATAAATCCCAGCTCTCCAACACGGATCTGAGTATATACATTCATAGTTGCAGGGAAAAACCTAACTCAAACTACACATCAATTATAGAATAACTGGAAATAAATGTAATAATTATTATAGTTAGTATATAAATTATATGTAAATCATTTTATCTAAAGAGCTAGAAGCATGTTCTAAAATATTTTTAGTCACCCTTCACTATTGTTAAGCAATTCATTAGCATCCCGGAGGAAAGGGTTTTGTAAACAAAGAAAAAACTTTAGTTCTGCCTCTGTCTTAATTATCACAAATTGCAAGTTAATGGAGCGAATTAATGAGATTTCATGGCATTCTTTTTTTTCTTGAAGTCTGCAATGGAGCTACAGGTTTCCCCCCCCGCTATCCGAAAGCACAGAGTTCCTACGAAACTTTTCTCAAACTGAAATGGTACAAAGCAAAGAGTATCCCCGCTTTCTAAAAGTTCGAATTACACCATTTCGCTTTTGTGAAAAACTTACATTAGTATGGTAATTTTTTTTCACAGAAGCAAAAATCCTCTTTGGAGATCTCTTGCTTAGCAGAAACAAAGGTCAAGGTCGGTCTTTCCTAAAAAACGAATTGGCGCCAGGCGAGCTTTCAGAAAGCGGGGGGCACCTGTACTACTTCCTCGTGCTGAATTTTGGCCTCAACCAGAGTGCTGCTGCAGGATTCGTTCACTAGGGGGCGCGCCTGCACCAGTGCTGCAGGACTCAAGTCTGCGGATGTCAATGTCTGGGTCCAAGTGAGTGAACAGAGCTGTTTCCAGTTGTTCTTTCGTGTTTATCAACATTGTAAATAGGGTTATACATATAGACGCATTCTTATAAATCTTTCTTTTTTGCTAACAGACCAAAAGAGTTAGAGTTTAACTGACGTTATTCACACCAGTTGTCTGAAACTTTCTAGAAGGCTTTCTTTTTTTCCTTTTTTCTTTTTCCTTCCCTTCCCTTCCCTTTCCTTTTTTCTTTTCTTTTCTTTTCTTTTCTTTTCTTTTCTTTTCTTTTCTTTTCTTTTCTTTCTTTCTTTCTTTCTTTCTTTCTTTCTTTTAATGTTTATATATGATTTCTTTAAAATTTGATTTGGGGAATGGAATAACACATTGTGGGTCTTTCTGCTATTAGGCAAAGAAGAGTGAATTCTTGGATGAGCTCTGCAGAGGAAAAAAAGCAATATTTAAGATTTTGTTTTTACCTTCTCTCCTTTGATCCCATCACAGAAGCACTGGCCTTTGTCTTTACAGACACAGCCCTAGGAAAAAGGGAAAAAAGAAAGAGTTTTGTTTAACAACAACTTAATAAATCCTGACTGACAGGGCAAAAGCAAACATATTTTTCTGTTCTTTAAGCATTAAACACTATTCGTTAGGAGCCACGTGATACTGGGGCAACATTATCAACAGAAATAGAGTCGAAAAGTGAGACGTTGCATGTAGGAGAACTCTCGGGTGAGTGTACATCATTTTTATCAAATGTAGGAATTTTAAGCTATGCGAAATACAAAAGTCATCTATCCTTTTTTTCAGGATAATGTATCATTGAACCACATGAAATTGGCATAATTGTAAGCAGAAAGTGGTCTAATGTTGGCAAATTTCTTAAGTTTAACATAATGTACATATATGCATATGCGTATATGAACTGGTCATATCTTCCATAGATGACTCGAACGGTTTCTTTTCCTGAAATGATGTTCAAGACTGAGAAAAGGTGATCAGTATCCACCATGTGTCTTTAAGGGGAACAATCTAACTCACTAATGTTGGTATCAAAATGTTCTTACTTTAAAACAAAACCAAAAATTTAGCTGGGAGCTTGGGACCTCTTATCCTGTCTAAGCGGTCATTGGGACACAGTTTAAAACCTATGCACCTGCCAACTCTAATAAAGGTCAATTTTTAAAAATTTCTCTGCCAGCAGAGGAACAAAAAAGTAGTTTAGAATACTGGATTTGCAATGTGTTTTGATACATGTTCTATGTTTATATATTTATCTTTTTCAGTTTTTTTTTTCCTTCGGGTTAATATTAACTGAGAACTAGTTTGCTTTCCACAGGAAAAGGATATTAATTGACAGCAAAAGGCAGGGCAAGTCTAGGGCATGTGCTGGCTGGTTGGTAGGAAAAATAAAAGAGAGATCGCCTCAGATATTTCCAAAGTGGAAGATCCTATTTACGCAATTAAAATAAGATACACAAGCGAAAACATCCTCAGTTAAATATATTTCCTGAGACTAGGGCAGTAGGCTATGTTGCCCTTCAAGGAAAGGAAGTGTA
Source organism: Herpailurus yagouaroundi (assembly GCF_014898765.1). Lineage (NCBI taxonomy): Eukaryota > Metazoa > Chordata > Mammalia > Carnivora > Felidae > Herpailurus > Herpailurus yagouaroundi. The sequence continues at coordinate 11,671,539 of NW_024412433.1, forward strand.
TAGTAATTTTCAGATGCCACATTTATATACCTCACAATTTATATGAATGGAGAGTGACTGATTGAAAAGGAAAATCTATATTCTCCCCAAGGGTTGGATATTTGGTATTTTTTAGAAGGCTGCATTTTTCTGACTTTCTTCCCAGATGTTTGGGGTCAAGTCATACCCTGACTGAATTGTTCAATCTTATCTTTCTAGAGTTTTAAGCTTTTATACTCATTTCAGTCACATACTTAAGCACACTCCATGAAAGCAATAGTTTCAAAGTGTGGATCCCCAGACCAGCAGCATCCGCATCACCTGTGAACTTGTCAGAAATGCAAATTATTGGCCCCACCCCAGACCCGCTGAATCAGAAACCCTGGGGGTGCGTCTCACTATTCTGTTTTCATAAACTCTCGATTCTGATACCACAGCTCTAAATTAGCATCTAAAATCTGAGTCTGCAAGATAGAGCTCATTCTCTGTTTCTGAACACTAGATCATGTGAGACACGAATTTGCACATCTGTTCTTTTTGTTTGCCATGTCTTTCTTCCTGTCATTCCAAGCAAGTAGTCAGGATTTTGTGTCCCTTACTTCAGGGATGCTTTTGTCACTTGGGTGAAAGCAAAAGCTTCCTGAAGACAAGAGTCCTTCTGGCTTTTGTTTCTGTTTTAAATATCTGCTGACAGTTGGTCCCAAGAGTGGAGGGTCACGCAAGCAGCTCCCACACAGCCTCTGGAGGGGGCAGCAGGGCCTCAATAAGGAGTCTGAGTCCCACATCCAGGGAGAGCACCAGGCATTGGGCAAGAAAGCTCAACCCTCCCAAGGACCCAATGCTCTATTTCAAATGGTGATGGCAGGCCACTGTTTTCCAATGGACATTGAGCATATCTGATTCTTCCGCCTCCCAGACACAACACAGCACGTTCTGAGAATCTCTGAACCACGGGTAATCCTCTAACCTCTGAGAAGGTGCATGGAAGCCATGAGATAGGCCAAATTAATTTTATTTCTCAAAGTAAAAGCCATATTTGCCATACATTACTGGAAATCTGTCAATGTCAGTTTGAACAAAGAAGTGTTTGCCGAACTCCCTCAAATGCAATCAGGTCCTCCTTCTTGTTTGCTCCCATGGACCACTTGTAGTTATGTTTAATGTATATTTCCCCTAACGCCCCTAGGCCCTAAGAGGGAAGGAATTAGAGTCTTCTTCATGCTAGTAGCCGTGGTGTTTAATAAATCCTGGATAAACACTTGTGGACTAATTGAATGGGTCAATGGGTTGATGGAAAACTGGTAATTTGTTTGTATCCTATCTGGACCTGGAATTTCAAGGTATTTGAATCATATGACTATTGTCACGCTGCCATGACTAAGACATTTTCTCTGCGCATGACTTAGGCAAAACTATGGTTGAAGTGGCAAAAAATGAAATAGAAGGTTTGGCTATTTTACTACATGTTAAAATTAACAAAGGCTAATTAGTTGTCAGTTGCTTGCACTTAAAAATATTTTTTAAAAATTTAAAACCCTGGGAAGAATCAAAAAATAGTGCAATTAACCCTTATGTATCTTCTCATCAGGTGTGGCAACTGTTACCATCTCTCTCTCTCTCTCTCTCTCTCTCTCCCTCACACACTCACATGCACACATGCTCTTTTTGCCAAACCATTCAAAAGTAGACTACAGACACCATGATACTTCGCCACTAATGTTTCTGCGTGCAACTCCCCCAAACAAGAGTATGTTCTTATCCAGTTGAAACATCATTCCTGAACCTACAAAATCAAGACTAATGCAGTAACTTCAGGCTACTAGTTTTTTTTTTTTTTAATTTTTTTTTTCAACATTTATTTTATTTTTGGGACAGAGAGAGACAGAGCATGAATGGGGGAGGGGCAGAGAGAGAGGGAGACACAGAATCGGAAACAGGCTCCAGGCTCTAAGCCATCAGCCCAGAGCCTGACGCGGGGCTCGAACTCATGGACCGCGAGATCGTGACCTGGCTGAAGTCGGACGCTTAACCGACTGCGCCACCCAGGCGCCCCCAGGCTACTAGTTTTAAAGTTAGACCTTATACACGATTCTTGATGACCATTAGAAAATGGGAAGCTGTTTAATTTGTAGCAAATCTTTCATTTCATACCATAGATTTGGTCTCGATCAATACTTTTACCTATAACCAATACATGAAGTCGTATCCCAACCAGTGACTGTCACAGTTCTAAGGAAGAATCCTTAGGACTCACACGGGTGGTATTATTCAGGGGTTGGGTGTGGAGCTCTCTGTGTCTGACCATACTGTTCCTTTGAGTTCCCTCTTGCCTGGGGTCTGGCTTCTTATCATCACCCATAGTGACTCTGCTCCCTTTTCTGATCATCAAAACCACAGTTCCTGAGTTTTTACATGATTATCCTTCAGTTGGATCTTGAAACATTGGGGGCAACATATTTAGCTTTTGTTTGCATTTGGTTTCATTGTCTTTACATTAGGGTAAAAGCCCTGTTTGATGGTTCAAAAACATCTGGTTAACTGAAAAAGTTCGTTAAAGCGAGAAAGCAGAAACAAATGAACAAACAGGTCCATGAACATGTTAGACATTTTATAACTTACAACATATACGTCTACACCAATTCTTCAGTCTTATGAAAGAGGGTCCAGGTCTTTTCCTTGGGAATGGGTCTGCTGTTGGAATTCTGTGACGTCATTCTTGCTAAGTCACACCCATAATGCACCACTGACAATGTCAACTTTTGCTTTCTTTGAAACAGACCAATTGCTGAAAGATGCTTATGGAGCCATCTGAGTCGAGTTCTTCTAGATATCAAACGAGGTTCTTCTCTAACTTCTTAAATGTTTTCTCAGCCACACTTAATTGGATAGCAGTTTTTCTATCATCTGATTAAACCTTTCAACCTAGTTGTCACAGCAATCCAAGTGTTATGCATTTGTATTTAACCAATTTGGCATTTAATATTTCATGAAATTCCTTTGTTATAATAATATGTACAACTGGCAGAAACCACTAACTCTTGGCAATCATAAAACTCCACCAATGGAATAAGCATATGGAATAGCATATAAGCATATGCTAGTGTGAGAGAGAAGCCTAAGGGATGGGTCTCAGGTGGGCAGTGCCAGTGGGCATCGACTGGTCTGTTATGGAGCAGACAGGGAGAGTTCTGGTCAGTTCAGGAGTCACTCAAAAGCAGAGTCATTGAGAGAGGATCTACTATACTCTCTATTCATCCATCATGTCACCCACATGCAGGTGGTCATTACTGTTGCCAAGACTCCAGAGCCAGGTCCAGGGCTATTTCTATGCCTGGGTTAGCAGAGATGTTCCCAAACTGTTCCAGCTTTAATTTGCAGTTAAAGTGGCAAGGCATGGCCTGCCTATATATCTGCAAAATTGGACTGACTAGGACTTCAGAGAATGTGACAATTTTGCTGACATGTGGATGCTCCACCTGATTAAATAAGCTCAAAATTGTAGTCAGGGCCACTCTCTGGCAGCTGTTCAACTGCTGCTTTAGAAGCAAGTACTGCCCGTGTGATACAGTGGAGAGCCCTGGACAGGGCCATGGAAATTAGGCACTTCGCTTTCTGGAGGACAATGACAGTAACCCCAGACTCAAAAGAGTCATTTCTCTTTTTCAGAATCTTTTTTTTTTTTAATGTTTATTTATTTTTGAGAGAGAGAGAGAGAGACAGAGAGACAGAGACAGAGCATGAGTGGGGGAGGAACAGAGAGAGAGAGAGAGAGAGAGAGAGAGAGAGAGAGAGGAAATCTGAAGCAGGCTCCAGGCTCTGAGCTGTCAGCACAGAGCCCAATGCAGGGCTCGAACTCTCAAACCGTGAGATCATGACCTGAGCCGAAGTCAGATGCTTAAACTGACTGAGCCACCCAGGAGCCCCAAGAGAGTCATTTCTCTTAATTAAACTGTTTTTCCTCAATTAATTTTTAAATTTGCAAATGTATTTGAATAATTCAAATAGATTATTTAGCTAAAAGATAGAGGGGCTATATTTTCATTTTCATTGAGTTTGATCCACTTTTTTGGACTCACCTTTGAAACACCATGGAATGTTGTTCCATGGTAGAATAGAATATGACCCATTACTTTCTATTCAAATGCTGTATCACTTAAAAGCAAGAGTGGCCAAATGCTACTAACCATTAAGAAAGCATAACTGATGGATATTTCTTAAGTAACATCTTTATGATTTTTCCTCTTCCAATAGTCAAGTACCTCTTAGTTTCCATATACCTTAATCAAGTAAGAAATCATTTCTCATGAGTGGAAAGCTCTTAATAAGTATTTTATGGGTTTTCTCACCCTGCTAACCATTAACACATCAGGAAGTGATCCAAGATTACATGACGGCTCAGCGCTTTTGCCTATTAAATAGTTAAACTTGTGAGAATAATTCATATAAAGGTCACATGCACTTTTTACAACCTCACTTAAAAGGCAAAATAAACTTCGATAGTAGAGAATCTTAAAAGGTTTAGAAGTCCAGAAATCACAGTTCTTAGGCCAGATCTACATAGGATCTATTCCTCGATTTGCCAGCTATGAACTGGAGCTTTGGACAAATTACTTAATCCTTCCAAGTTACCTCTTTGAAGATGGAAGACATTAACATCTATCCTGCAGTGTTTTTGTGAGGACGATTTGAGATGCTGTCAATACGGAGCTTGCAGAATGCCCGGTATTCAGTAAAAGACTCAGTCAAAGGGGGACCCCCCCCCTCTTTCTCCTTCTCCTTTCTTGCTGCAATACTCTAGGCCAAAGGACACACACGCTATTGTCTGATCCTTCCTACCATCATCCCGTCTAGCCGCCATCTTGTCTGACATTTCCTCCCGAAGTTGTTTGTCCAATGCCAAAGAATTGGTCCCGATTCCAACAGCAAGAGTAAGAGAGATTGAAAAGCCAACTGTTGTTAAGCTGCAAATGAATTAAGTAGTATTTGTTACTAGTACTCTCAGAGTATACCGAATATATTAGTTGACATCATTTGTCCATGAGCGCAGATATAATTTATTTTACTTGTTTAGTAAAATATTGGTTGGAAACCCCAATGACACTTGATGCTTCTACATGACAGGTGCCAAGTCAAGTGTATTATACAAAGGCAGCAGGCACTTCCTGGAAGGCTGATCTCAGCTGCTCTCACACTCTTCTTTTTGTCTCAGCTCCTGTCTGCCCTTGGATCACCCATGGATCGCTCGCACATTGCCTTCTCTTCCTGGCATTGTGGCAGAAGGATTAAGGGCACTGGTTCGAGGACACACTTCCTGAGTCTACATCCCAGCTCTGCCAAGTCACTCGTATAGTTTTAGGTGATCTCTAGTGCCTCAGTTTCCACATCTGTAAAATGGGGTCAAATGGGTGAATATCAGTAAAGCACTTGGATGAGTATGTGGCATGCTTACTGAAGGCTGTGAAGGAAACCAGAATGTGTCAGCCCAAATATACCTCTATGACATAAAAAATTACTTTGAATTGTAAGCAATTAAAAAGCAGTGAGTGCAGAGAAGGCTCCCCCTTTTCTGTGCAAAGGCAAGAAATAAACTCTCATTTGACTGGAGATGAATTCTTACCGGTCCAGAGGCAGCATCAGAGGAATCTGAAAATAAACCTTATCCTCCTAGTTACTCCTGCACCATTTACTAGCTCTCCCCAAAACCCCTTTGTCTTGTTAATTCTTCACAAATTTATTACTTCTTTGTCTAAAAGGTATAAAAGCTTCCTGCTCTGTTCACTTCTTTGGTTCTTCACTCCCTTGTGAGGGCTCCCATGCACATGTAAAATTTTAATGAAATGTGTGTGATTTTCTCCTGTTAACCTGTCTTTGTCAGTTTAGTTTTTAGACCCAGCCAGGGGCCCTAAGAGGGTCAAGGAGAAGGGTGCCTGAGGGGCTCAGTTGGTTAGGCGTCCGACTTTGGCTCAAGCCATGATCTCACCGCTTGTGAGTTCGAGCCCCACATCGGACTCTGTGCCGACAGCTCGGATTCTGTGTCTGTCTCTCTCTGCCCCTCTTCTGCTCCTACTCTGTCTCTGTCTCACTCAAGAATAAACATTAAAAAAAAAAAATTAAAAAAATAAAAGAGGGTGAAGGAGAACTTTTTCCTCCCCTACAGCTCTTACTTGGGCTATCAACAGTGTGGGCAATTACTAATTTATTAATTTAATACCGCTACTTAAATGCCCATGCGTTGAGGGCTTACTCTGTTTTCCAGACTGCAAGTAGAAACGATGTGTCACAATTCCTTCTATCTCCCCAGCGCTGGCAGGCGGCAGACATTTATGAACTCCTTTTACTCTTAAAACAAATAAAGACGGTAACTACGCACATGCATTTGTATTAGTCATTAACAGGCCGGGAGATAATTTCCAAATAATCTTGGGTGTTGCCTCTCTCTACCCTTAAAACCCCGTATGCCCATCGTACGTGCATTCCCGTGGAACACAAGTGGCCTTCCCTGCCTGCCCCCCAACCCCCGCCCCCAGCCTCGCCTCCCCCACGCCCAGCCCAGCCCGGTTTAGTGTAAGGGGAAGTTGGCAACGGTCAAAGCTGGTTAACACTCTACTGAGCAGGTCTGTTGATTCTGCATTATGATTATTGATCCTTTGCCCAGCCAATGGCCTGAGGCGAACGTTTTGTGCGTGAAAAGAGCTGACCAAGTGTGGCTGACTGGGCCAGACAGGCTCCATGAGCTGGGCTTTGCAGGGCCCCTCCGTCCCGCGTCTGCCTCAAGCAACGGACCATGAGCCTTGGCAGTGTGCCCTCCAGTGAAGGAGAAAGACGCCCGTGCCCCGCTCTCTCGGTGGCCCCTTCTTCCCCACCCAGGAGCCGCTGCCACCACACTTGGGTGTCACAGAAATCTCACTGGAGCTGCCACTTGCTATCTTTCAACCCCTGTCCGGAGACACATCACTAGTCTAGACATCTAAATCAGCCACCCGTTTCTGATTTTCTGGACAGCAGCGGGCAGGCAGATTGCTGGCTCTGACAAAGAAAGTGGCAGTCAGAGGTCTCTGGTACAGTGGGGAACGAGTCCAGTAAGAAAGTTGCGTCCACCTCGTATAAGGCAGTGAGTCCCTCGTGTAAGGGATTCCCATCTCTCGTCATTAACTCCAGGTATTTTTCTTTTTGCTTGTCCTAAAAGGTGTCGAATCCAGTAGGACTAAGAGGCCTTCGCCATTGACGGGAGATTGATGGACTCTGAAGGGTCCCATGATAAGGATGCTGGAGAGGAAATGAACTTTGATCGGTCCTATAATGATTTCAGTAGTTCACGTGTTTTGAGCAGTGTTATGAGCAGATGGCACTTGCTCAGGCTCTCTGCCTCGTGCATGACCTCATTTACATCTGGTAACAATTCTGTGAGGTGGGTCCTAGTATTAGCCCCCCCACCCCCCTTGTAGCAAAGAAAACTGGGCTGTCAGAAGCGACAGGTAGTTACGAATGGAGCTGGGGGGATCTGCATCCAGGTTTGACCCAGAGCCATATTCTCAACCATTATGCTGTATTTAATGATCAGCTGGCTTTTCGGGCCACTGAGGCATTGGCGGAGGGACTCAGATGTAGCTCTTCCCCTCACCCTGTCGCTGTGCCCCCAACGATGGGATGTAAAATCCCAATGACAAACATAACATGGTAGTTCATGAAATTTGCAGTATAAATCAGGAATTGGCACACTGCACTCCACAGGCCAAATCCAGCCAGCCATCTGTTTCTATACTGCTTCTGAGCTAAGAATGGTTTTTATATTTTCTTTTTTTTTTAATTTTCAAATAGTTAAAAAAATAAAAAGAAAAATAATCTTTTGTAACGTGAAAATTATATGAACTTCAAATTTCAGTATCTATAAACAAAGTTTTATATTTTGTTAACAAAAACTCTTGTATGTGTTTGGGGCACCTGGGTGGCTCAGTCGGTTAAGCGTCTGACTTCGGCTCAGGTCATGATCTCGCAGTTCGTGAGTTCGAGCCCCATATCGGGCTCTGTGCTGACAGCTCAGAGCCTGGAGCCCGCTTCGGATTCTGTGTCTCCTTCTCTCTCTGCCCCTCCCCCACTTGCACTCTGTCTCTCTGTCTCTCAAAAATACATAAACATTAAAAAAAATTTTTTTTAATAAAAAAAATAAACATACTTGTATGTGTTTTCTCCCTTGTTCTACAGGTATCTGCATAGTATCCTTAATGTTGCCTCTTAGCCCACAAAGCCTAAAATAGTTGCTAACTGACCCTTTATAGAGAAAGCTTGTTAAACCCTGGTGTAATTTATCTTAACTACATTTTTTTCTGTGACCATATAAAAGTTAGAGTAAAAAATTAAGAATGAAATGGAAGAAGGGACCCCTGGGTGGCTCAGTCGGTTAAGAATTCAACTTCAGCTTTTGTCATGATCTCGTGGTTCATGAGTTCGAGCCCCACGTAGGGCTCTGTGCTGACGGCTCAGAGCCTGGAGCCTGCTTTGGATTCTGTGTCTCCCTCTCTCTCTGCCCCTCCCCATTCATGCTGTGTCTCTCTCTCTCAAAAATAAACATTTTTTTTTTTTTTTTTTAGTAAAAAAATAGAAACGGAAGAAGAGATCAGTTCTGAGCTCCACTGATAGACAGGGTCTGGCACCTGAGAACAGCAGATGGGGGTCTCTTCCCCCTTCCCTCCCTTCTTTGCTTCCCCTTCCGGCCACCACACTTTAGTCCAAGGGTTGGTTGTAGGGCAGGAGAGCATAAGTAATGCAATTTTGGGGTTGGAAGAATCCAGAAGATCATCTAATCCAGAAGTTCCTTATATTTGGACTTCACAGAGCAGGAAAAAAAAATTAATGGAGATCAACATCAGATTGTCTTATTCATAATTTGCCATGTAAGCATGACAACTACATTCGGTAGCCGTGCCTGAGCCAACAGTAAATCGGTCATCTACTCCCATCATTCCATTAGAAAACAACAAATTAAAATGCTGTAAAGGAGGCAAGTAAATGCTCACAGAATACAAGATGCTCCTTTATTTTTTAATGTTTATTTATTCTTTAAAAAAAATTTTTTTTTAACATTTATTCATTTTTGAAAGGCAGAGAGAGACAGAGTGAGAACGGGGGAGGGGCAGAGAGAGAGGGAGACACAGAAACAGAAGCGGGCTCCAGGCTCTGAGCCGTCAGCACCCGAAGCGGGGCTCGAACTCACGGACCGAGAGATCATGACCTGAGCCGAAGTCGGCCGCTCAACCGACTGAGCCACCCAGGCGCCCCTAATGTTTCTTTATTCTTGAGAGAGAGACAGACAGACAGAGAAAGAGCATGAGCAGGGGAGGGGCAGAGAGAGAGAAGGAGACACAGAATCCGAAGCAGGCTCCAGGCTCTGAGCTGTCAGCACAGAGCCCGATGTGGGGCTCGAACTCACGGACCGCGAGCTCATGACCTGAGCCGAAGTGGGACGCTTAACCCACTGAGCCACCCAGAGGCGCCCCACAAGGTGCTCCTTTAAAGTCAAAGTGACATTTACTTCATAAACAGTATCCACACTGTTCTTATGTTTCTCATTTACTTGGTCTGGTGAAAGTCTACACTGTCCAACACAGGCACGACTTTGGAAGCCCTAGCCTCATCACAGCTGTCTCCTCTCTTTCACCCACCTGTCTTTTGGTCACCCACTATCTGCTCAGAGACCCACCGCTGCCTGGTTGTCTCTCTGAGGGCATCAGCAGGCTAATCTCACACAGTGTACTGCATGCTAATTAATTAATTTTTTATATGCCTTGTAACTAACACATTTTTTTTTACCAATAAATGCCTCTACACACACACACACACACACACACACACACACACACACACGCACACACCCACACACACACATCCCTCCCATAAATGCCACAACTGGTAGAAAATTCAAACTCCAGACCGAGAGGTGAGACACATGTTGGGGCAGATGGGGCCCCTCAGTGCGCATGCCTGGTTTGCCATGTAGGCCCACGTCTTCCAGAAAGTATCTCTGATGCTATTATTGGTTTAAAAGAGTAGCTTGCACATGCAACTCGTCTCCTCCTTTTTTGTTTGACAATCGGGGAAAAGGCACAGTCGAACACGGCAGGTCTGAGTTCTTGCTCATCTCTCCAGGGATGCTACCTCTGAGGGGAGACAGTCTTCCTGGAGAAGCTGCCCTTAGCTCTTGTCCGTGTGGAGGATGATCATGTGCCTTTCAGTACTTCCACAAGCTGTCATCTGGCTCATTATACCAACTGTTGATAGCAAATCTAAAGTGAATTTAAAAGTTTTGCGTTTTTCAGCTTTGGGTTCTGGGAGAGTTGCGAGAAGTTTTGGGTTTTTTTTTAAAAGGTATTTATTTATTTTTGAGAGAGAGAGCATGGGGGAGAGGCAGAGAGAGAGGAGAGAGAGAATCCTAACCAGGCTTCACATTGTCAGCATGGAGCCTGATCTGGGACTTGAAGTTATCATAAACCATGAGATGGCAACCTGAGCCAAAATCAAGAGTCCGACACTTAACCAACTAAGCTACCCACGTGCCCCAATTAGAAGTTTTTAGACACTTTGCACTTAATCGCATAAATACCAGACATTTCAAGGAAATATTCATTTTCTATCTGTGAAACCTAAAAGGAACCTAAAAGGAACATAACAAGCTGAAAGTCACCCACCCATAAGACTAGGCCAGTTTTCCAAATGGAAGCCTTCTTTGGATTCTCAGTAAGACTGTGATGTGACACTATCTGAAAATATGGACACTACTTGGGTAGCAATATTATTCTGAATAATAAGGAGAAAAACAGGCTCACATGTGTATGTAGAAGTTAATCCAGGAAGATAGTTGTTTAAATACTTTCATATGTGTCTTCGTGTGTGTGTGTGTGTGTGTGTGTGTGTGTGAAAAACCAGAATAAGATGATGGATAAAGAACAAAAGATAGTAACAACCCACCAGATAAGAAAAACAGGTGAAAAGACTAAAACCAATGACATTGTCAATTGTTGGAAGCTGGATAGCCTGGGAAAGCTTTGAGTCAACTGGACCAGTACATTTATAAATACTCTGGCACATATCCTCTGTTCCCATAAAAGATAAGACACAAAAGCAGAAAATAAAAAGGACAAACTCAAAAACAAGATAAATGTTTCTGGTGATCAAAACGCAATGGAAACACAAAGCAGTGGGACGGACTGATGCATTAGAGGCTGGACTGAGTCTAGAAGCCAACTGTGGTGCTTTGGGGTTTGGCTCCTGTGCATAGCAGGGAACATTAGCCAAGAAACACCATCTTAACACGATTTGGATTGGGGTCATGAAGGAGTCCCAAAAGGGGCCATTCCAAAAGGGTGGGCACACACAGAGGAGAAAGAAAAAAGAAAAGACGAAAATTGGAACAGAGAGCTGTGGTAGCCAGTTTCCAAGATGGCCCCCAGTGATCTCTCCTCCTGGCATTCAGGCTCTTTCGTAGTCCCCTCCCATATTGAACCAGAGTTGGTCTGTACGACCAAGAGAATAGGACAAGTGTGATGCACGTCACTTCTGAGACTAAGTCATAAGATGACATTGTGACATCTGCTCTGTCTTGGGTTAATTGCTTTGAGGGGAGCCAGCTGCCATGTCAAGTCAAGGAGTCTTACGAAGAGGCCCATGTATGGAGGAACTGAGGTCTCTGGCAACAATCCTGTGAATGAGCTTTCTTGCAAGCCAGTCTTCCAACTCTGTCAAGACTTAGATGACTATTGCCCCAGCCTACAGCTTCTGAACCCAGTGAGGGACCTTGAGACAGCACCACCCAACTAAGCTGCTCCCAGACTCCTGACCTTCAAAAAAACGTATGAGGTGACAAATGCTTGCTATTTTAAAGTGAATCATTAGGGGAGATAATATGTTAGGCAGTAATAAATAATACAGGAGTCCAACTGAAAAGTTTGATGGAAATGATAAAAGAGAAATTCAGAAATTTTCCCAAAAAGTAGGCCAAAAGGAAAAGTGAACAAGAAGAAAACAAGCTCACAAGTTTTGAGGGTCAATCAGGATGTCCAGTATCTTACCAAATGGCACTTTCAGAAAGACCAAAGAGAGAACGTTGGAGGAAATTATCAAAGAAATAATATAAGAAACAATTTTTTAAGTGAAGAAAATAAATATTTAAATTGATAAGGCCCACTAAATGTCCCCCTCTTACAAACACACCCATCGGAGGCACATTATCAAAACATTCCAGAACACTGGGGACAATGAGATTCTAAAAGGAAACAAGAAGAAGCAACAGTCACAAAAGTATCGGAATCAAAATGGCATTGGGAAAAAAATGGCATCAGATGTGTCAACAGTAATACCACAAGGGAGATGTGCATGTAGGCCTTCAGAATTCTGGGGGAAACTAATTTTCAACCTAGACTTTTATACTCACCAAATGATACATTAAGTTTGAGGAGACACAGATTATTTTCAGATATGTAATGAAGTGAAATTTTTAGTATACAGGCATACTTTCATGGTTAACTATTGGAGGATGTGTTCCACCAAAGGGAAAAAAAAAAGGAATTAGGTCAAGAAAGGGAAAGACCTGGAATCTACGAGAGAGGATCTAACTTGGATTGATTGTCTCAGGATGACCATGGTATAAATAAATAAATTGGAGCCAGAGGGTGGCAGCCCTTGGGGGGACACCAAGAAAACTGTCTGACAAGTGTGACAGTAGAACATTTAAAAACTTCAGGAAAAACAAAAGTTTGTTCAAGAAAGTTACAAACATGAAAAGCAGTGGCTTCGCAATGAAAACAATTTCTGAAATCCTACACTAATGATTTAGCCAGAAGTTTTGACATAAGCATATTGGGAAGATTTGATGAAGGAGGGTTGTAGGTCACAGATAGGTCCTCACCTACTGAGCTGCAAGTCAATAGACAGTGTTAAAATAACTCTAGAAGCCGGTTTTTCAGAATTATGGAGATAAATAAGTGGAAGAAATAGCTGGAAGGTTCAAAAGTAGTTGCCTTGGGGCGCCTGGGTGGCTCAGTCAGTTAAGCGTCTCACTTGGGCTCAGGTCATGATCTTGCGGTCTGTGGGTTCCAGCCCCGCATTGGGCTCTGTGCTGAGACTCAGAGCCTGGATCCTGCTTCAGATTCTGTATCTCCCTCGCTCTCTGCCCCTCCCCCTACTCTTCCTCAAAAATAAATAAACATTAAAATTTTTTTTAAAGTAGTTGCCTCTTTGGAGGAGAACTTGGGAGAAGGTAGGCTGGAGGGGGACTTTGTTTTTGTTCCAAGTCTTGAATATTACAAGTTTATTATTATTATTATTATTATCATCTACTATCTGTATTTTTTTTTTTACTTTACTAAGAATTAACAATAGAAAAGAAAGTTCATCTCAAAACCAGAAAAATTTCCTGTTAACTTTATATTTAAATTTATTGTCTTCTCAACCTAAAAAGCATTCTAAGTTCATCTTAAGTGATGTTTTTCTCCAATTTGGAAAATCACCAATCCAGCTCTGACTTCCTGGTAGAAAAAAATACAGTAAGAATAAACATAGGAAAATTTTAAAAAAGATTCAGATATTTGATGAAGAAACCTTTGGCTGACAATTCTCTGCCTATGAAGGTCAATCCTGGAGGTTGTCTGACCTCCCATGTGCTAGTAGTGGGGGAGGGGGACAGACACTCTCTGTCATTCTAAATCATAGACTATGAAGACCGCAAGAGGCCTTAGGTTTCATCTGTCCAATACTGAGTTCAAGGTTGGTCCAGATTTTATTTGGAGCCCAGAATTTCTCCTTTTCACTTGGGCAGAGGAGCTGACTACATTTGGGGGAGACTTACAAGCATAGAGGCCATCATACTTGCTAGCTCACTTGCCCATGGCTGGGGCTGGATTGGAGAGGTGGGGTTTTGTTCCAGGTGTGCTCCCCTTAGAGAAGACTAACTCATCATGGCTGAATTGGGCTGGGCTCGATTCCTGGCTTGCATTGGCCACTTTTGTGAAAATATTTTCTTCCTAAAAGTGGAGGGCAGTGAAGGCTCTCCAGTTAACCCTTTGACTGGGGCAGGACATAAGCCAACAAATCACATATAGAACTCTCTATAAAGGATAAGGAGAGAATCTGGTATCCTGAATTTGCTTTTCAAAATAAACTATAGAAATGTTTGGAATGTTTTTGTTGCATTTGTTGTGATTAATGTGTTTCTTTGATAGCACCAGTTCGAATCAAATTGTGATAAAAAAAAAAAAACTCTCTGTTTAGTTTCATGGTATTCCAATGGAAAGTTAGGATTGTGGTTCTCAACTTTTAGTGTACATAAATTACCTGGATCCCTTAGCAGTCTGGATTTTTCCAGAATCCCAAGCCTAGAGAATAGTTCTGAGTGCCTGGAATCTGCATTTAAAACAAACAGCCCAGGAGATGGGTTTGCAGGGGTTCCCCAGACCACACTTTGAGAATCTCCTTTACATCTTGAGCCTTAAACAGCACATGTTTTCACTCATATGTGGAATTTGAGAAACTTAACAGAAGACCGTGGGGGAAGGGAAGAGGAAATAAATAGTTTCTTTTTTTTTTTTTTTAATTTTTTTTTTTCAACGTTTATTTATTTTTGGGACAGAGAGAGACAGAGCATGAACGGGGGAGGGGCGGAGAGAGAGGGAGACACAGAATCGGAAACAGGCTCCAGGCTTTGAGCCATCAGCCCAGAGCCCGACGCGGGGCTCGAACTCACGGACCGCGAGATGGTGACCTGGTTGAAGTCGGACACTCAACCGACTGCGCCACCCAGGCGCCCCAGGAAATAAATAGTTTCAAGGAGAGATGGAGGTAAACCATAAGAGACTCTTAAATACAGAGAACAAACTGAGGGTTGATGGGGATGGATGGGGGAGAGGGGCAAATGGGGGGTGGGCATTGAGGAGGGCACTTGTTGGGATGAGCACTGGGGGTTGTATGTAAGCAATGAATCATGGGGATCTACTCCCAAAGCCAATGGCACATTGTATACACTGTATGTTAGCCAACTTGATAATAATAATATTGTCAAAAAAAAAAAAAAACCTGACACTCATCTGGAAAACTATTACACTGATTTCTGTGGTATTTATGGAATAAAACAGTATTTAGTTTTAAAAATAGAGGTGAGGATTAATTATCCACCATAAATAAATTTCCCAATTGTATTATGTCACTTCCTTGATTAGAATTGTTTGTTCATTCCTCACGGCCGGCAGTGCTGAGTCCAAACTCATCAGCATGACGTACGAGGCTCTTTGTATTCTGGTTCCCCCTATTTCCCCAGCCTCGGAGGCCACTGGTCACCCCGAGCTCTCTTTTGCATTCCTGTGATTTTCCACATGGTCCTTCTTTGGCCTGAATGCCCACTTCTCAATACCCCTTACTCTGCTTGGCTAAGTCGTGCTCATTCTGGAGCAGTTCAAAGGTTACCTCTTCCGGAAGACTACCTCCCTAAATCCTCTAGGTAGTTACTTGCTCTCTCATCTGTTTTGTGCATAACTGCTCTTATAACACATATCTAATTGCATTGTAATTGTTTGTTTCTCCACCACCTAACAAAGCTTCTCTTAGGAAGTCACATTTTACTCATCTCTGTGTTCCTAGTAGAGGGGACAGTTTACAGGGCAGGGGTAGAAAGGAGTTATTCTCCCAAGGGAGGGGGAGAACATGACATCTGGGCTTATTTGATTATACAACGAGGCCCTCAAGACATACCTCGGGGGGGAGGGTGGGTGTCCATATATATGGAAAGGTATAAAGAGACGTGTAACAAATACCGCTTCACCTACCACCCAGCGTATGAAATAGCACATTACAAATATGGGTGACGTGCCCTGTGTTGTCTCTACAATCAAGTTTGTTCTATAAAACTGCCTTATCCTGGGAAAACTGAACAGGCATCACTCTCTCCTGCTCTGGTCCATGAATGGAAGAATAATTGTGGAAGCTGACATGCTCCTGAGACTCTGTCTTCAGCAAGTACAGGAAATAAGAAGCTAGAGACAATGTGGGCCCCAGGGAGTTTGCAGAAAATCTTGGGCAGAATTTGGATTTCCCGTGGATTTGAGATGCTATTCCAAGAATTCCAAGTAGTTTTAAATCTCAAAGGGCAGGCTACTCCTAGATAGCACAGGGCTACAACTGTAAGTAGTAGATGTTCAATAAATAGGGACTATATGAGAAGGTAGATGATGGGGCACTAAATACATGAAGTTGGTAGGCATAATTTATATAACCATATAAGATACGTATGTATTGTTAAAGCGACAAAAGAAGGTTAAAGATGAAACTGGGCACATGTCAAGAGTAACACAGTGCTTCATGGCCCTGGAAACAGACTATGGAGAGAGAAACCTATAAATATGGTGATGACAGCTGGAGCGAGACATCATACAAAAATAAATAAGAAAGTGTAAGCTGCGTCTCTGGAAAAACAAACATATGGATATTTTAGACATTTTGATGGCTGATTTTCTTCGTCTCTTCCAAATGACTAATGCCAAGTAAATAAAAATCATAGGGAGCAGGTAGATGAAAAAGCCAGGGGAGAATTAACCAGAGTCCTTAGGATGGGCACCGGAAAAAAGAAATGGACTAGTTGGCATAGTGGAGTATTACAAATGGGAGGGACTAAGAGAAGGTAAATGCACCAGCTGGAAAGCACAGTGAGTGGGACAGACAAAGATGAGGTAGGAATGATGGGTCACTGAATGCTACTGAAACCAATACTGCACTGTATGTTGACCAACTAAAATTAAAAAAAAAAAGAAGAAGAAGAAGAAAAAAGAAATAATGGGTCAGTGGACAGAGATTTCATTCCATGCTTTCTTATTTTAGATCGGAAGGAGGGAAATTCTGCACCATGGTGACATCCCTTTGGGGGGGAATACAAAAGTACATGAAAACTGAGTTTTTATTAATTCCATACTTTAGAATAAAAAGGAAAAGTGGGCAAAATGACAATTCAGAATTTGAAGCAATTGAAATCCAGGTCACTATATCTCTTTTATTTATTTATTAAAAATTTTTTTAAGGTTCATTTATTTTATTTTGAACTCATGAGCGTGAGATCATGACCTGAGCCAAAGTTGGATGCTCAACCAACTGAGCCACCCAGGTACCCCCAGGTCACTAAATTTTTAAATGTTAAGCATCAGATATCTTTTGGAGCTCTCTGACATGATCGTATTTTCACACTTGCCTAATATTTGCTTCGCTTTGCTCTGGATATCAAAAATACTGTAGGGAGCCTAGGTGGCTCAGTCAGTTAAGCACCAACTTCAGTTCAGGTGATGATCTCACGGTTTGTGAGTTCGAGCCCCATGTCGGGCTCTGTGCTGACAGCTCAGAGCCTGGAGCCTGCTTCAGATTCTGTCTTCCTCCCTCTCTGCCCCTCCCCCATTCACACTTTGTCTCTCAAAAATAAAATGAAACATGAAAAAAATTAAAATATTGTTTGTTTTGCTAAAATAGACTTTGATTGTTCAACTTGGGCAGACAGAGCAGGCATCTAGATAGCTTGCTTCACTGTGAGTTTTGGAAAGAAGACTACAGAAAGAACAACAAAAGCTTATTTAAATTAGTTTTCTTAAGACACACATGTCATCGGTATCATATCCTGATTTTTAACAATGCAGTGTTTTTGCTTTGGATGACATCTTTCCAACTGTGCAATTGCATTTAGAAAACCCTAAAAAAAAAGGCATAGCTATTCTGGCAAATTCAAAAGAATTACACACACACACACACACACACACACGCACACACGCACAAGGGCATACACACACCTATACGATGGTGCCGTTGCCCTATAATAAGACTTTGGTAGCTAAGGCTCATGGTAGCAACAGTGATGTGTGCAGCGTGTAGTCTTTATACGATGTCGGCAGTCAGTCACATTCAGGTATTTCAAAAGTCATTAACTCTGGGAATTTGAATGTGTGTTTTAATGGATGAATATGAATTATCACAGCAGTGCTGAAAATATCTTCTGCCCTCCAGCAAGCATGGTCTTGTTTGCAGAAACATCCTGCTCCGTGGAACAAAGCCAGTAGTGTCCCAAATAATGTGTAACTTTCAAGCTTCCAAATTTTATTTATTTATTTATTTATTTATTTATTTATTTATTTATTTATTTTTTTACATATGAAATTTATTGTCAAACTGGTTTCCATATAACAGCCAGTGCTCATTCCAACAAGTGCCCTCCTGGATGCCCATCACCCACCTTCCTCTTCCTCCCACCCCCCATCAACCCTCAGTTTGTTCTCAGTTTTTAAGAGTCTCTTATGTTTTGGCTCCCTCCCTCTCTAACCTCTTTTTTTTTTCCTTCCCCTCCCCCATAGTCTTCTGTTAAGTTTCTCAGGATTCACATAAGAGTGAAAACATATGGTATTTGTCTTTCTCTGTATGACTTATTTCACTTAGCATAACACTCTCCAGTTCCATCCACGTTGCTACAAAAGGCCATTATTTCATTCTTTCTCATTGCCACATAGTATTATATATAATACTAGTATATTAGTACTATATATTATATATAGTATATTATATATATATAATACTAGTATTATATATAATAGTAGTATATAATCCACAATTTCTTTATCCATTCATCAGTTGATGGACATTTAGGCTCTTTCCATAATTTGGCTATTGTTGAAAGTGCTGCTATAGACATTGGGGTACAAGTGCCCCTATGCATCAGCACTCCTGTATCCCTTGGGTAAATTCCTAGCAGTGCTTTTGCTGGGTCATAGGGTAGATCTATTTTTACTTTTTTGAGGAACCTCCACACTGTTTTCCAGAGCGGCTGCACCAGTTTGCATTCCCACCAACAGTGCAAGAGGGTTCTCGTTTCTCCACATCCTTGCCAGCATCTATGGTCTCCTGATGTGTTCATTTTAGCCACTCTGACTGGCGTGAGGTGGTATCTGAGTGTGGTTTTGATTTGTATTTCCCTGATGAGGAGTGACATTGAGCATCTTTTCATGTGCATGTTGGCCACCTGGATGTCTTCTTTAGAGAAGTGTCTATTCATGTTTTCTGCCCATTTCTTCACTGGATTATTTGTTTTTCGGGTGTGGAGTTTGGTGAGCTCTTTATAGATTTTGGATACCCTTTGTCTGATATGTCATTTGCAAATATCTTTTCCCATTCTGTTGGTTACCTTTAGTTTTGTTGCTTGTTTCCTTTGCAGGGCAGAATCTTGTTATCTTCATGAGGTCCCAATAGTTCATTTTTGCTTTTAATTCCCTTGCCTTTGGGATGTGTCAAGTAACAAATGGCTGCGAGCTTCCAAATTTTAATACTTTGTCTCCAAAGAAAAGTACTTAGGTCCCACCACAGAGACTATGGCAACCAAGGATTCTGTATGCACATTCTTCTTGAGCAATTATCTCTGCTACTGAATTCAGTCGCTGAAACCATACATTTCATTTCTGATTCTTCATGTGGTAAATAAACTCCTAGATGGCATACAGATAATTTCCACAATTTACAACTTCCCCAGGAAAGAGGAGGAAGAACTCCAAATTAACCATCGTGTAGCGATGGTATACTAAGCATTATTTTTTCTGTACTGCGTCAGCTTTTTCAACAGCCCACATCTCTGAACTGTGGCTATGGGCACAAATGCCCAAATACCACAGAGCTATAGCCAAGAAAATATGGTGGCTAAAATCAAGTTATTGCAAATGTTTAAAACCAGCAAATGTGCCTTCATAATCTGCATGCCTGTTGTTTGGTGTATTCCATGCAAGTTTACAAAACTTGATTGAAGTCTGTGAAAATAGATAAAGTCACTAATCTATATACGATTGCTAAACAAGAACCTCATTTGGAACCAGGGTTGCTGGGAAACATGAAACATTTTAAGAAGTACAATTTCTAGATAACTAAAGTTCACCCCTACAAGTACCCAATCTTTGATCAACGGTCATTGTGTTACATGGTCTTTTGCCTTTGTAAATAGACTGTAAGTGACATAATCCTCCCTTTCTAAACACGATTGCTGTCACTGTCAACACATTTGTGCCCCAGTGGATTCTTGGCACACAACTGATGACGAAGAAATATTTTTTGAGTGATGCTATTGCACGTATTGAGATATTTGCATCTATATCATTTGATTGCAGGATGGTATGTGGTTTCAATTGCTAAATATGCTTTGTTTTTTTCTTTTGAGGGAAGCTCTTTTCATGGGATTAGGCATTCTGCTTTTCCTTCTTTCTACTGGTGACTTCTTGCCTGTAGCTGTCTGTACCTCTCCCCACATTTCTTACTGTTTCATACATGCTATTATTTAAGAAATCGGGTAAATAAAGCTTGGTAGAATTGCTTATAAATTCAGAATAAAGAGACCCTGGGTAAGTTTTGAGGGCCTATAAACAAAGTTCAGAAACTTTACAGCATTGTTCTGCTTTTTTTTTTATACTACCTTCTAGATAATTGAAATCACTAGGAAGAATGTGATTATATAGAATCACATTATATATAGAATATAGAATATATATATATTCTATATATATATGCACACATGTGTGCACGTGAGCAGGAGAGGGGCAGAAAGAGAGAGACAGAGAGGATCCCAAGCAGGCTCTACTCTATCAGCGGGGCTTTATTTTTGAGACAGAGAGAGACAGAGCATGAAGGGGGGAGGTCAGAGAGAGAGCGAGACACAGAATCCGAAACAGGCTCTAGGCTCCGAGCTGTCAGCACAGAGCCCGACGCGGGGCTCGAACTCACGGACTGCGAGATCGTGACCTGAGCCGAAGTCGGCCGCTCAACCGACTGAGCCACCCAGGCGCCCCCATCTTAACCATTTTTGAGTGTACAGTTCAGTATTGGTAAGTACATCCACACTGTTGTGCCACCGATCTCCAGAATTCTTTTCATTTTGCAAAACTGATATTCTGGTCCCATTAAACAGCTCCCCATTTTCCTTTCCCCACCAGCCCGTAACAACCACCGGTCTATCTCTATGAATATGACTGCTCTAGGTACCCCATAGAAGTGGAATCATGCATTATTTGTCCTTTTGCGTATTTCACTTAGTATAACACCCTCCAGGCTCATTCATGATGCAGCATGTAAACACCCTCTTGTTTGTTTTATCAGAATTAAATTTTTAATACCAAGACATCTGTGATTGAAAGCCACAGTCATGAGATGCATACCTACACATGTGATACTAGGAAAAGAGTGTAAATGTGCCCACGAGATAGACAAGATCTCCAAGGACTCAGTTGCATACATTATGGCCTATCAGTACTGTGGAATATTATGGAGATTTACAAAAAGGTGAGGCAGATCCAGATGCTTTACCTTGGAGAGAAGATACGACATTAGGTAAAGAAAATACACAACTAAACAGCGTGATCATATTTTTGTATGACACACATATGTATATGCATAGCAGTAGGTCTGGAAGTATGTACATAGAATAGTTAAAAATGGTTACTTTCGGTGGTGGGACTAAGGTATCTTTCAAATTTGACTTTTTACTTTCTTGAATGGTTTTACAACTTTGGCATCTCCATTACTTCGCAATCAGGAATTAAAAACAATAACATTTTCATGTTTTTTAAAAAAAGGAAATAATAATAATGAGGGAATGGAAGGCCATTGACCTATCCACAAAAATGAAAAACAAAAATGCTTTGCTAAGACAAGTCTATTTTAGGTTTAGTTTATGTTACTTTCTCCTTTCCATCCTCCATTCTAAGCCAATTAAAGAAACAAACAAACAAAAACCCATTATAAGTTTCAGACATTCAAGAATGAGTCTGTCTGAAAAATGTTTTCAGGTACACTTTTCATTTTTGCGGAGTTGATAAATAGCGCCCTTTGTAGGTAATGATGTGATAAGAACATTCTTAAAGCAGACGCCCAGACTACAGAGCCCTATGAGTTTACAAAAAGCCTCTTCAGAATATGAATAAAAGGGAAGAAAGTGAACATACCCGGCAACCATATTTCAAAGGACTGGGCCGTGAGTCTCCAGTTCTCCACACACACATCTCTGAAATGTTTTCACTTTACACAGCTAGTGCCTACAATAAGGAACAGGTATTTGAAGAATGGAAAGCCAGTTGTATGCCTAGAGATAGGATTGTGAAGTGTTTTTATACATTCTGGCTTAAGGAATAAAAAATGAAAAAAGACAGAACCTAGGACACATTCTACAGGGAGCTGGATTTACAGCAAGAAACAGAGAAAAGGTTCTGATGCTAACCTGTTGTGAAAACACAAGTTCCTTTAAAACGTGTGAGAGACAAACAACTTTTGTTTAAGCCAGAGAAAATACAAACAACAAAATCCTGCTCAAGGAAGACTTCTGTAATAGAACACTAGAAATATTACTGGCATGTCTATATGCTCCTAGTTATAATATACTTGGGTTTGAAGAAGCTCTAAGAATAATTCAATACAACCTTTTAATCTTTAAACCGAAGAAAAGTATGATACATATTAATAATCTTGTTTCCCCGGGGTGTCTAGTTAAGGGATTATAATACACATGAATGGTATTTTACCAGCTTATCAAGAATTCTCACATCAATTTCCTTTCCTAATTTCGTGGTTTGGTACTAAAGAGTCCCAGAGGCACACAGCCTTCTCGATATGTGGAAGATAGGATGAACCAGACTCCAAGTGACTTAAACCATCTTGAGAACGGATGCTCAAATACATACAGTACAGAATTAAGTTTCTGTCTGGGAACAGAGTTTCACCTGTGGTTGCTTCTAACACTCAGTCAGAATCTTTGTTACATGGCGGCTTTGACTTTGTTTTCACGTGCTTCTTGTCACTGAAAGGGCAGAGACAAGAATTTACATCTCTTAGGTACGGATTAGAGCAGGGGTGGAAAGAAAGCCTACCGAGCACATCTGGTTCACTGCCTATTTTTGTTTGGACCCCAAGCTAAGAATGGTTTTACATCTTGAGATGTGAAAACACTATCATTCGCCTTTCTAGGAGAACAGTTGCTCAGAATGCCAAGGACATTGCCTCTTGGCCCACAAGCCTAAATATTTACTATCTGACTCTCCAGAAAAAGTGTGCTGACCCCTGATATAGAGGAGAAAGATTTGGAACTGGACAGAAAGCAAAAATACTTGAGTTATTTTTCAGACTGTATGACCTCAGGCCGGATGAGGACCCTCTCTGGGTCTCCATACTCTTATACATACGGTCTCTTTGACATTGAATCCTAGTTTGTGTTTCAGGCTACCCTGTAGCTGTTTGAGAAATCCTAACAAACCTAATTTAATTTGCACAGCTTTCAGAGAATAGCACTGTGACCTTGATTTGGTTTGGAAGAAGCCAATCTGGGTCAGGATGAAAGGAAGTCATTATGGTGTTTACAACTTTCTAAAGGTCAAACCCCAAAGTTTGACCAGAACCGATTGGTTTATGAATGACTGTCCCTATTCTGATTGGGTCAAGAACCATCTCTAGGGCAAGGGTCTTAGGTTTTACTTTAAATGTTTATAGGTTATAAGGCTTCTAGTCTCCAAGCAGACAATAAGGAAAATGTTGCGTCTTGTCTCTGAAACCTCTCAACTACTTTCACCAGGACCTTACAAATCATGGATGTTCCCTCATGCTGTAGCCTGACATCTGACACCCTTCAGTGAGAACTAAGAATGTTCTAGCATAATGATGGGAGCCATATGCATTGGGGATGACTGAGAACCACAAAAAGTTGGAAACACCATTCCAAAATGTATTTGGAAGCACAGTGGGCCCATAATAGTCCAAACATAACTTAATAAAAGAACCAGGGAGGGTGTATGCCGTTCTAGATTTCAAGACTTGTTTTACAAAGCTTTGGTAATGAAGACCCTATGGTGTTGGTGTACAGATGGAACAACACAGAGAACCTAGAAATAGACCTGCCATATATTGAAACTTTACATATGACTGAGCCAGTGAAGCCGATCCCTGGGCAAAGGATAGACGTGTAATAAATGGTGCTCAGTCGATTGGTCATCCATCTGGAAAAAAACGCAAAGTTTTTCCAACTCATACTTTACAAAGGGTCAATGCCAAGTGGACTAAGGACTGAAATGGAAAAGATAAAATTTTTAAACCTTTTTAAGAAAATTTAAGAGTATTTCTTTACGACCTCAGGGGAGGGAAGGGTGTCTTAAACATGACGCAAAAGCACAGGCCATCAATGAAAAAGTTGATGCATATTAAAGCAGAAAAACTTTTGTTTTTCTAAAGATCACATAAAGAGAATGAAGAGGTAAGTCATAAACCGTGACAGGATATGTGCAACACATATGACCAACAAAGACTTCGTCTCTTAGGAATCAGTAAGCGAAGCAAACCAACGGACAACAGATACGACCAGTCATTTTACAGAAGGGGGAACACAAACAGACTGTAAATATACGCACACATGCTCAACACCTTTAGTGATCAGAAAAACTGCATGCTTAACTCAAACTCAGGTTATGACTTCATGCACATCATTTTCGCAAAAATTAGAAGTGGGTTCCAGAATGGCAAAAAGTAGGTCCTATGGCACCAACTGAAGATGAAGAGAAACTGAAACTCTCATATCCTGCAGGAGACACTGTAAACTGTGTTCCACCATGAACGTAGCATTTTCTAATGGAGACACATATGGGCCTTCTAGTATATTCTAGCCTTCTAGTATATTCCCTAGAGAAGCTCTGACACAAGTGCACCAGGACAGATGTACAAGCAAGTTCAGCACAGTATTGTTTGTAACAGTAAAAATGGAAAGTCTCCACACATGCTTCAAGGATATGGAAATATATTCATAGAATATGCAGTATATATAAACATATACGTATTCCTAAACAAATAAATATATAACTATATGACCATATATATATTCACCATATATACATATGGTTAAACTGTAAAAAATTAAAAAGTAGCATGGAATTCCAAACCACCTTTGGTGGCTAGGAGATTGTGGGAAGGGAATACAGCTGTGGTAGATCACGCGGGTATCAAAGGCACTGATAACGTCCTCCAACTTAAGGCATGCACACACCAGAGAGTATTTTGTACTCTTTACACTGAGTTAGGAGTCTAGCGTTTGAATCCCCGCTCCACTACTTTCTAGCTGAACAAAGCACCAAAACTTTCTGAGCTTTCCGTTTCTTCATTTGCAAAACTGGGTAAAGAACGCTTCCCCGTGGGTTGTTAGGAAGCTTAGTGGAGATGAGAACCCGTAACATTGACTGCCAGTGCTTGTCAGTGGTTCTCATGAATATTATCACCCCGTGATCTAGCTTGACCTTGATTTGTGCATACAAATCACGGCTGGGGGGGGGGGGGGAAAAAATAAAATGCAGATTTTGGTTTAGTAAGTGTGGGGTGGGGCCTGAGAGTGTGCATTTCTGGCAAGTTCCCAGGTGAAACTCATGACGTAAGCAGAAGGAACCAGACGATTCTTTCTACTCCTATTGTTCCCACAGCAACTCCCTTTTTCTGCCTTCCTAAGTTCCCTTTTTTCCTGCTCTCTCAAATTCTCTCATTCTTCTTGCCCTGTGCCTGGTCCCCATCCCAATCTATCAAAACCCTACTCATTCTTCAAACCTAAAAATCTAATTGGTTGCACACTAGAATTGCTTGGGGAGCTCTTAAAAACCTGTGAAGTCCCAGACTACTCTCCAGACCAACTGATTCAGAATTTCTGAAGGCTGTCCTCACTTGTCATATTTTTTAAAGCTGCCCGATGATTTCCATTGGAAGCCAAAGAGAGAACTTCTGCCCAAGGGCCTCGACTGAGCAACAACCCATCCACATACGATGGGACATTTGGACACCTCTCTTAGGACATTTGGCATCTTGCTGTTTTATTTCATTACAAAGGTTCTTGTCCCATGCTACTTAATCAAATGAAAGTTTCCTGAAAATCGAGATGTGTCCTAGTAATATTGAAAGCTCATGAAAATCACAAGAGAACATTTTGAATGAGATTTCAAAATATATTTCTTGTATTGAGTTGTATACTAACTAGCATGAGTTTTGATTGTATGAAATGGACGATGGTGCTATCATTGATAAATATTTTTAGAGTAATATCCTTGCTCCCAAGTTATTTTTTTAATTAAAAAATTTTCAATGTTTATTTTTGAGAGAGAGAGAGAGAGCACAAGCAGGGCAGGGCGGGAGAGGGACAGAGAGAGAGAGGGAGACACAGAATCTGAAGCAGGCTCCAGGCTCTGAGCTGTCAGCACAGAGCCCAATGTGGGGCTCCAAACCCATGAACTGTAAGATCATGACCTGAGCCGAAGTGAGACACCTAACTGATAGCCACCCAGGCACCTCGCTCCCATGTTATTATTATTTTTTTTTAACGTTTATTTATTTTTGAGACAGAGAGAGACAGAGCATGAACAGGGGAGGGGCAGAGAGAGAGGGAGACACAGAATCTGAAACAGGCTCCAGGCTCTGAGCGGTCAGCACAGAGCCCGACGTGGGGCTCGAACTCACGGACCATGAGATCATGACCTGAACCAAAGTTGGACGCTCAACCGACCGAGCCACCCAGGCACCCTTCCCATGTTATTTTTAATTTCAGTCGAAGACAATCTCAGGTATCCGTTAATATTCTCAAAAAATGTGCACATCTCTGGGATTATTTACAACAACAAAATCATTTCCAATATAAAATATCAATTCTGTAATTATAGAGTATGATGAAAGTATTGTAGGACCTGAGACACTGAAAATAAATTCTCTGTTATAAGGAATCTCAAAATGTTTGTGCTAGTGCAGAGATTGCTAATATAGAACAACAGAATTTTACTGTGAAGCGTTAGCTTTAATATACGGATTTGATTGTTTAAAATTGTGAAATAAAAGAAAATACATCGAACCTTTAAATTTCAAGACACAGGGGCGCCTAGGTGGCTCAGTCAGAAAGCTTCTGACTTTGAGTCAGGTCATGATCTCACGGTTTGTGAGTTGGAGCCCTGCGTTGGGCTCTGTGCTGACAGCTCGGAGACTGGAGCCTGCTTTGGATTCTGTGTCTCCCTCTCTCTGCCCCGACCCTGCTCACGCTCTGTCTCTCTCTCTCTTTCAAAAATAAATAAACATCCAAAAAATTTAAAAATATTTCAAAATACACGTGAAGTTTTATACAATATCCGTAAAATAGCTGAATCTACATTTCTGCCTGAAGAAACTTTTGTTTACGATTTGGAATATAATCGAATCTTTCCATAATTTTCATTTACGCATTTTAAAGGTGAACCAAAAGGACATATGAATCCTATTGTTCCTCACTGCTGTTGTACACGACACACTTCATGCGCTGTGTGCCTGTATATGCAACCCGTGACTAGCCAAGTATACCAGAAAGATTAAAAACGGTCTTGATTTTTAAGATTTGTGTTCACGTGTGAACACATATTCACAAACACACTGGACACTACATGTTTTTGTTCTGAGGATCCAGACGCAGAGAGGGAACATCTTAGGTTCCTTCATTAAACCTTTCCCTGATTAAAAAAAAATTTTTTTTAATGTTTTTATTTATTTTTGAGACAGAGAGAGACAGAGCGTGAGCAGGAGAGGGGCAGAGAGAGAGGGAGACACAGAATCCAAAGCAGCCTCCAGGCTCTGAGCTGTCAACACAGAGCCCGACACGGGGCTCGAACTCACAGACTGTCAGACCATGACCTGAGCTGAAGTCGGACGCTTAACCGACTGAGCCACCCAGGCGCCCCTAAACATTTCCCTGATTAAACAGGGAAGCTACACACAACGTAAGAGATAATGTGTGGTTGAGGCAAGTCTGGGATGAAACTGGAAAATCCCTGATTCTTGGTCCTGTGTCCAGCTGGGCAATTGTTGGGTAACAGGATTAAGCTAAGAAAGAGGCATTCATAAGGAAAGTACAAATGAGGAATTCTGTTAGCCTGCCTCTAGAAACTAAAAAATTCTGTATTCTTGAGCCATCATTTGCATGGGCCCCATATATATAGTGAATTCAGTAATGTTTGTGAGAGTCTCTAGCAGGATTCTAGTGAAGGAGAAGGGGGCAGGGGGAATAAAGGAGGAAGAAAAAAAAAGCGAGGTAGGAGGAAAGATGGAGAAATAGAAGGGAGAGAAGAAAAGAGAGCAATGAAGGCAGGATCTAAAAATAACACCTTAGATTTACTGAACATTCACGTGGACAGGCATTGCTCTCAGTGTGCTATTTCTATAAACTCATTTAATGTTTACAACACATTTCAGATAAAAGAAAACTGAGGCCCCGAGAGATTAATTTTCCAAAGGTCACCGAGCTAGTAAATCATAGAATGTGCGTTTGAATTCAGTTAGTCTAGATTTACTGCATGCTATCAAGATGACACCCGATGATATTTGTGCTGTAAATTGCCGCCGTCAGGAAAAAGGCAAGCTCCATGCTGCCGAGGATCTTCTTTTTTCAGTACTGCGTCCTCGGTACCATTTGAGAGTGGATGTGAGTTAGTGAATATTTGTTTAGTCCTTACTGTGGAACTGGTCTAAGTGCCGGAGATCCAGCAGCGAACATTCCACACACACTCAAGAAGCTTATATTCTAGGGGAAAGTACTTGATATATGGAAAATATGTGTGCAGGATTATCCTGAAAATAAAATGAACTAGGAGATAAAAGCGGACTTTGCTCCTGTCATATTGGGTTCTTTTTCTTTTAACACCAACAAACCAACATCATCAGTCAATACAGACAGCAAGCTTCCGGTGCCAAACAAACAAACAAGAACAAGCAAACAAAACAAAAAACCAAAACCAACACCAACAAACAAAAAAGCCATATAGCAAAAAACATAAAATACATATAGAAAACGTTGTAACATTGGATAGATAGGACAATGAAACATGCAAAAACATGGGAACAGCCACAAAGAAAATACAAACTACACAGTTGTCTGAATCTAGGTGAACTACATAGTGCAGGCTGGCTAGAATGTGTATGTTCTGATATTGACACCCTACAATGTTACACTGAATTCGAAACATCAAGTTCCAACGAACCTTTGTTTAATAGTACATGGTAATACAATAATTCTGGAAAGGAATTCTGCACCTGGTGACTTTCATGCTGCTAACCAACCTTGAAATCAAACTGCTAAATAGGGCTTAGTGCACTGGCAAATCTTGAAGTCTTTTTTTTTTTTTTTTTTTATACCAGTGTTCAGGTTAATGGTTAAGGGTTGGTATTTAAAGTATACTGCAGTTTCTTTTAGTTAATAATACATCATCCCATGGGTTCTGAAGAATCTGTCAAAACAAATAATGGCAAACTAGACCAATGCTTCATTTGGACTAGAGGGTGCCTTGGACAAAATGAATCTGGTTGTCCGTTTCCAATAGACAGGAGTCATTAATTTCCTTAGGAGAGATCTATAGAACTGGAATGCTTGAGTTTCACAGATGGTTTTAAATCTCTTGTTCCATTTAGAATTGTTTCTATTTTACTGGTGTTTCTCACTGTTGCCTGTAGTAACATCAGGTATTTCTCAGTTTTTAGAACGAACTATTTGTTTCTTTAAACACAGGTCCCCACACCTTGGATTTCACAGTCTATTGAAATCAAGGTCAACTGGAAACTAATACTCTGCTTCCATTCATTTTGTGCCTTGAGACTTCAACCGAAACCACTGAGAGAGGATAGCCTCAAATACCATGTAAGTCTGGGATGTGACAATTTGCTTTCCACGCCAAAATATGTTGGGATTTCTTTCTTCCTTCCTTTCTCTTTCTCTTTTTCTTTCCTTCTCCTTTGCTTTCCTTTATTCCTCCCTTCCTTTCTTTTCTCTCATTTTCTATTTTGCTTTTTGATCTTACTTAACTATCTTGCTTAATTATTAGACTACTGTTAACATTTTACCAACAAGGAAAATTTTTTATTGCTTCTCAGTGGAAACGTTTCAGGTCTTAAAACTATTCATGAACTTATAAATAGGAAGATTTTTTTTTTTCCACAGAAAATATTCCCTCGGTCTTTACAAGGATGCTAAGTCAAATTTGTTTGACTTTACTTTTACTCTCTTTGTCCTTTCTTTGGGGAGCTGATTGGCTCTAGAATACAGACTCATCGAGGTAACAACTTGATCTAACTTTAAAAAAATGTATTTGTTCAATTGTTCAAACAAAAATATATTTATTTATTTATTTATTTACTTATTTGTTTAATGTTGATTTTGAGAGAGCGATAGAGCACACGTACATGAGTGGGGGAGGGGCAGAGAGAGAGAGAGGGAGAGAGAATCCCAAGCACGTTCTGGTTGTCAGCACTGAGCCCAACACTGGGCTCGATCTCACAATCCATGAGATCATGACCTGAGCCGAAATCAACAGTTGGATGCTTAACCAACTGAGTCACCCGGGGATGGGGGGCAGGGGGGGTGGCGGGTGGGCAAGTAAACTATTTTTAAAAACAATCAAGACACCTCATGTTTTACTCATTAAAATTAAATGTGAAAAATACCATTTCTAACCTAAGTTTAAGTAAACTTAAAGGAAAAGTCCTTTCCAATTTCCTGCAAGGTGGAAAATTTCCACAATAACATTTTTGGGGAAAAAAATGCAAAACAAAACCAAGTAAAAAACAAGCAGAGATTTTGCCTTTGCGGTTGAAAACTGAAGTCAGAACCGGCATTGGGAATTAACGTCACGAAGTTGATTAAAGAGACAAACAAGTGCAAGGCACAGCGACCTAAGGTGTTCTCTTAGTTCTTAGAGAACCCTGCTTTTGGAGTGTGCACAGGTTTCTAGAATTAACAGTCCAGACCATAAACATTTCAGCTCTATTCGTGTTCCTGAAGGGGAAGAGAATATGCCACCTCAAAATATGCCACTTTGGTATGATGCTCAGTTGCAGGTGAAGGCAACTGAGAACCAAAGGGATACAGGATACAGGATGTGCACTCTACCCTCCCCCAGTTGGCCTCAGAGCGAGTCACGTGCACCCCTGTGAGAGTGTTCTCCCCTCTCCCATATCGGGGAGTCTAGAACAACCCTTTGCACCAGAGACAGAGACAGTACAGAGGATGAATCTGCGTAAATAAACCTTAATAAAGAAGTCTTATCTACAATTAGCTTCTGCAACCTATTTACCACTCTTAGAAGCCCAAACCTCCTTTTCTCTGGCAGTCACTGCTCTATAATTTGTTGCCTTCTGTTAAAATACTATGTAAGCCCCAAGTCTCACCACTTCTTTGGGTTTTTCACTTCTTTTCTGTGAGGTCCCTGTGCCTGTAAAAATACTGACGTCAAATAAAAGTTGTATGCTATTCTTCTGTTAGCCTATCTTCTGTCAGTTTAATTCACAAGCCTCTGGCATCGGACCTAAAAGAGTAGAGGAAAAGATTTCCCTCCCCTACACTGCCAGAGGGCCTGCTACAAACGGTTTTGTGAGTCTCAGCAGTTTTATAAGTCCTAGCACCCGTGTGCAGTGGAAACATAACGGGCAACAATTAAATCTACACGCGTTCTTTAAGCACCTGCGGTGTGCCATAGCTGTGTTTGGAACCGTGAAAAAAATGCCACGCGGGCCAGCCTCAAAGGAACCAAGGATGCAGAACAGAAGAGAAAAGACAACTGATGAGAGAACAAGCAACAGTGGAAACCCCATGTGGACCCAGGGTTATTTGAGATGATGGAGAAAAGCAAGGTGCCTGGGGCGGCTGCTGGCACCCGGGAAAGACTTCGTGATGCTTGAACCCAATATTCTTTTTATTTATTTATTTAACATTTATTCATTTTTGAGAGAGAGAGAGACAGAGTGTGCGCGGGGGAGGGGCAGAGAGAGAGGGAGACACAGAATCCCAAGCAGGCTCCAGGCTCTGAGCTGTCAGCACAGAGCCTAATGGGGGGCTCGAACCCACAAACCATGAGATCATGACCTGAGCTGAAGTCAGACGCTCAACCGACTTAGCCACCGAGCCACCCAGGCACACCAAGAAATACCTTTAGATGGTAGGGTGATAGGATTTAGCCCACAGTTGGGGTCTCTCCCAGCATTCAGCCGTGTGCACCTGGAAAAGGCTTCTCTCCTGAGCCTCAGCTTCCTTAGACTGGTCGAGGCCACCTGTAGTACAAGCACCTACTTCTAGGACGAGGTCAAGCTCTGCTCTGCCTACCGAATGGGGTGCCTTCAAGGCTATGCATAAACATGCAATGTAATTCATTAATTTACATACAATATGCAAAGATAAGCCCTTGCTTCAAATTTTCTATCCTACAAATCATTGAAGGTATGACCCATCTTTCATCCTTCGTTTTCTTTTTAACATTTTTTATGTGCAGAAGAATTACCCAGGGAACACGGCTGAAGTGCAAGCCCTTCTGAACTTCTGCTCCCTGACAACCAGTCCTGGTTCTGATTCAGGGAGTCTGGGCTGGGCTCAGGGATTTGCATATTTAAGTTCCCCCAGGTGATTCTGATGCCCTGGTTTGTGGATTGTTGTCCTGGGTTGTGGGCAACAATTCAGGAACACTGAAGCAGGGGATTAAGCCTGACCCTGAGCCATTTCTCCAGCTGAGTACTTTCAGAGACTTTAGGGAAGTTTCAAATCAATCTCTTTGGAATGTTTCAGATTAGAGATAAACCCCTTAGATCTGTTTTGATCCAGTCGTGGTTACTGGCTGAACCAAAATGAACTACAACAGGGCACTGATTATCTGGTTATAGTTAAATCCACAGGCCAAAGTTTTCCAAGTTGTGTCAGTGATCGAAACAACACAAAAGGGGGCAGCGGGGAGAGGACAGACAAAGAAATTAGCAACTGACTCTGCTACGAAACTACTGAGTTTGCAGTGACCAAGGTAAACCCTCCAGAGGAACATGGACTTTTTCTTGTGATAACCATCTCAAGATACTTATTTTGAGATGCCCTATTGCCATGCTGAAGGGTCTTCACTTATTGGTACTGTGCTTCTCCGTGCCCGGCCTGAATTTGTTACTCCTTCACTCATGTTCCTTAGCTAAGAGTAAAAACGACTGGTACTTTCCACTGTGAAACAAACCAATAAACAGAAACACTTCTATATATGAGGAAAATATTAAAACAGTCCCTTGGTTTACTCATCTTATTGTCAAGTGTGGTGAGTGCTAATTTGGCTCTTCAGTGAACATGCTTACATTTTCAGAGAGGGAAATCATTGGTCCAAAGTCACAGCCCCTCTGTGGGCCAGGCTGCGTGCAATGATGATATGATAGGACAGGGTGGGGTCTAATGTCTCAGGCCCTCGCTTTGATTCCTTGGGTTCAGTAGGACCACCCCAATTCTGCTGATTTTCAGTCAATTTTCTTTCCAGCCTCCTTTTAATTTTTTTTTTTTTTTTAACATTTATTCGTTTTTTTTTTGAGAGAGAGACAGAGTGCAAGCAGGGGAGAAGCAGAGAGAGAGGGAGACAAAATCTGAGGCAGGCTCCAGGCTCTGAGCTGACAGCACAGAGCCCGACGCGGGGCTCAATCTTGTGAACCATGAGATCATGACCTGAGCCAAACTGGATGCTCTACCGACTGAGCCACCCAGGCCCCCCCTCCCCAGCCTCCCTTTATACTGTCTCTAGAATGTAGATGGGCTGATTCCCTGTTAAACACCTTACACTGCCTTCAATATAAAATTGAAATGCTTCTAAAATGGAAAAAACCGAGGGGGGGCTTTCATAAATATGGAATATTTCTCCCCCTCCTGCTCCCCACCTTTTCTCTCTCCCCCCCCACCTCCCAGTAAGAAGCCTGACCTTCCACCAGGTTGCCAGAACTCCTCCCTCCCGACTTTTTTTTTTTCAACGTTTATTTATTTTTGGGACAGAGAGAGACAGAGCATGAACGGGAGAGGGGCAGAGAGAGAGGGAGACACAGAATCGGAAACGGGCTCCAGGCTCCGAGCCACCAGCCCAGAGCCCGACGCGGGGCTCGAACTCCCGGACCGCGAGATCGTGACCTGGCTGAAGTCCGACGCTTAACCGACTGTGCCACCCGGGCGCCCCACTCCCTCCTAACTTTTGATGCTTACCTCGCCAGAGCAGTTTTACAAGTAGTTTGGAAACTTTTCTACTCTACCACTGGGATGGGAATTCCTTGAGTTCATCCCTGCTCATATCCCCAGCACCGGCACATGGCCTGGAGTTTTTGTTAAATAAATACATTTTTTTAAAGAATGAACGAATGATTTGTCTCAACAACTGATGTATATATCTCATGTGCTTCATTGAAAGTCATAACAAATAATATATTTATAATAATATTCACTTTTACTCAGCTCATCTGAAATAGTTTAGTACTTAATTGACATCACAGTACGTGTTCTTCCTAAGTGATACATTATATAAATATTTTTCTGTTTTCATAGACTACTTTTTATTTATTTAAACAATTTTTTAATTGAAGTATAGTTGACATATAATATTAGTTTCAGGTGTACAACATAGTGATTCGACATTTACATAAGGGACGAAATGCCCACCATGGTAAGTGTAGTTACCATCATCACCTTACAAGGCTATTACAATATTATCAACTGTGTTCCTGATGCTGTAGTTTTCATTCCCATGAGTTATTTATTTTCTAACTGGAAAATTGCTTTTAAGTGTATTTATTTACTTTGAGAGAGACAGAGACGACGTGAGGGAGGGAGGGGCAGAGAGGGAACAAGAGAGAGAGAGAGAGAGAGAGAGAGAGAGAGAAGGGACAGGCAGAGGATATTGTCAGCACAGAGCCTGACACAAGGCTCAAACTCATGAACCGAGATCATGACCTGAGCCAAAACTGGATGCTTAACAGACTGAGCCACGCAGGTGCCCCTCTAAACTGGAAAATTTTACCTCTTAATCCCTTTCACCTATTTCACCCATCCTTTTACTTTCTTCCCCCCCCCCCGCACCCCCCCCCCCCCCCCCCCCCCCCCCCGCCAACTGGCAATCACCAATTCTCTGTATTTATGTCTATTTCTGTGTGTTTTGTGTTTTAGATTCCACACGTAAGTGAAATCATACGGAATTTGTCTTCTGTTTGACTTACTTCACTGAGCATAATACCCTCTAGGTCCAGTGATAGATTACAGTTAAATTTTTAAACAAGCATTGTGATAATTTTTAAAAAAATCAACGTTTGAGGTTAAGAACCTACTTCTAATCAGACTCTGATGGCCATTCACAAATCCAAGTTTGCTTCATTAAACCCTGATTCCGGAAATACCCATCTCAGTTCCAGGCTTGGGTTTCAATGCCATGAGAGGTTAGCAAATGAAGATGGCCGTCCCCGCTATCGCTTACAGAAGATGACCCACATAGATGGCTAAGAACTGAATCAAATCTATTCTGACCAAGGGAAAAATGCAACAATCCTTAGAAAGACAAGCCAACAAGCTGAGCCTCACTAATACTTCTGACCAAGGGAAAAATGCAACAATCCTTAGAAAGACAAGCCAACAAGCTGAGCCTCACTAATACACAGGTAGGAGTGAAACAGGGGCTATTTCCAACACATTTGGCAGTTTGACTGCTCTTTGCCTGGGCATAAAAATGATTTCCATATTTACAAAGGGCATGGAAGAGGCATGGAGTGGTCACACCCAGAGTTCTAGAGTTAGGCCGCCAGGGTAACATGCCAGCTTTACTACTCACCACTCTTACAATTTGCTTCACTTCACCTCCCTCTGCCATTTCCTCATCAGTAAAATAGAATAATTGTAACCTCCCTCCTGGGAGTACAGGGGGATTCTAATTACCACATATGGAATGTTTACCACCATGCCTGGCACACAGTAGGCGGGCTCAGCAAGTATTAGCTATTGTAATTATCCACTTATATCTACTCTTCCAAGTTGTGTGTGTGTGTGTGTGTGTGTGTGTGTGTGTGTGTGTGTTGTGAGAAATGACTAGAAGATTTTCAAATGCTTTCTAGCATCTCTAGGGAAAAGGTTATGTTTTCTTTTTTTTTTACCTTTTTGATTCAATTTATAAATAAAAGTATTAAACGGCATTGCATCTCTCTAGAACTATGACTTTATGGTGTTTTATTATTTTTTTAAATATACTATCCTGTGTTTTTATTTTATTCCTTCATTTTATTCTGCCAATGTTTTATTCAGGTCTTTTTCATCAGGACACTTACAAGATGGCAGTTTTTCTGCAATACCTCGCTCCAGGCTGGAGGTGGTTTATAGTGACTTGTAAAATAACACGGAAACAAAAAATTAGGACACCTATAATTTTAGTTTATGTACTAGGAGTTAAGTTGCGGGTTATTAAATATTAAGCTTTCCTGAAATGGAGAAAACTTCACTGGTGACAACTCTGGGATAAGAGCTTCCTTAAGGGGCAATTATTAGAGAACTTTGTTATTTCTCCCCAGATTATTGGCTTATTCTATTCATTCTTTTTCTTATTCTCTTAATAGTTCTCTTAGCTTTGATAATATATATTTTAATTTAAAATCATTGCAATTCATCTATGTTTCAAATGTATTAGCATAGAGCATTCAAACTATTTTTCCTTACACGGGTACATGTCATTATTTCCACATTTTCATTTTGTGTCTCAGCGATCTTTCTTTCTTTCTTTCTTTCTTTCTTTTTAATTAGCTGAGACTGTGTTGTCTTACTTCCAACTATTTGCCAAAGACCTAGCTATTGTATTTTATAGTTTTCTATTTTCACTGACACTCACTTGATTTTTCCCCTTCCGATTTCATTTTCTATATGTGAATTTTTATTTATTTTTATTTTTATTTATTTATTTATTTATTTATTTATTTATTTATTTATTTATTTTTCAATACATGAAATTTATTGTCAAATTGGTTTCCATACAACACCCAGTGCTCATCCCAAAAGGTGCCCTCCTCAATATATATGTGAATTTTTAAAGAAACCTTTTGAGTAGATTGCTTACTATATTTGTCTTCGTTATTTTGTTAAGAATGTGATTTACAGCACTGGCAGGTAACCCCTGGACCTCTCTCCAGGCCTGCTTCCTGTCCTGGGAGGCTCACTGTGACGTCCTCAACTGGGGCTCCATTTCAAGGGACTTGTGAGAAGTCAGACTTCCAGACAGAGATGGAGGGAGGGGGAGAGGAGTCAGGGTCTTCATCATCCTGACTCCCTCCCTGCCTCAGGGCCTTGAACTCCTGGGCCCCTCTGTCTGTGTTCTCTGCACCCCCCAGTTGGATGGCCAACTCAGTACCACCGTATTCCCGGCTCCCAGGAAAGGAAGGAGAGGTGGAACTAGTCAGGCTTCTCTGCTATTCTAATGGTTTCCCTGGACCTCACCTTTGTAAACAGCGTATCCATAAATAAACTCTGCTGAAATCATCTGATCATGAACGTGCCACGTGTGTCTTGTTGGGACACTGACTGACACCACAGCTATGCATTTTCCTCAGAGGATGTTTCCCACAGGATTTTATTCCTCATCTTCTCATTCGCAATATTTATTTAACTATCATGCCATTGTGATCTTGACTTCTTTAAGGTAAGAGTTATTTAGGAGGAAGATTCAAAATGTATAGGTAGGCTTGTTTTGTTCACGTTTGTTTCTATTTGTTTGTAATTTTATTGCATGGTGAGCAGGTTTTGATGCTTGCTTTACTTGTGGAATTCGTGGGATGCCATCAGCATTTCTTTGTGATAAATTATGGCCAATTTTTATAAATATTTTAGGGGCACTGGAAAAGAAGGATTTTTATATTCAGGACATTGTCTGACATATCAGGTTAATTGTCAATTGCGCTATTCAGGCCCCAGTGCCATTCAAAGCATGGGTCTTCGTTTCTTAACCTGTCCATGGTTAAATAAATATAGAGCTTGACCATAAGGATTTGGAAAGGGGAGAGTGATTTGACAGAGCTAACAATGCTGGCTGAATCTAAAACAAGAGATTTGGGCTTATATTTTATATCTTTCTTATTCTACTTTCTTACAAGTCATTTTCATCACATTTTACAACACTAATGGTCCAAGATAAAATGGAAAGTAAACCACAAAGCCAAACGGTCCCTTCACGACAGGAAGTTTGAGAAACGTTGCTCTAAACTCTTATTTTGGCCAATTTGATTTATCAAAGATCTTTTACACACTCTTCACTCTCGCCCACACAGAGGACACATCTGTATCCACTTCTCCCCATCCCTTCCTCCACCACACATACAGAGAAAGTCCCAGTAAAAGGGACGCTTTCAAAGACTGAGGGTTTGGGTCACAGAAGAGGGCCGTCACGCAGTCTCTCTCCAATGACAGGTGCCGCTACTTTTGAGGACTTCACAGTCCCAACGTCAACCCCAGGACAAGAGGGACACACTCATATCTGCTACATCAGTTCATCCCCACAAAAAGCTGAGGAGATCAGAAAACTCGAGCCTGGGATGGGTGTTCGTCCTGGTCTTCTGACTTCATCACTCCCCTGTGAGGTTGTGGGGAAAACGAAACGACCAAGTTGAATGTGGCAGCATATGCCACACCATTTCAACATTTCACAACGTTATACGCACATGAAGAAATTCCACAAAATGATAGGAGGGGGAGATAACAGCCGAACGCCAACCTAGCCTGCTTTCCAATCCTGTAGCCAGGCTTGGAGAAGCTGTTCGAGATGAACTAGGTGGTCAGCACCTGGAATAACGGAATTAATGAACCGTCTCTTTTTCAGATACATTTTGCATCTGAATGGTACTTATACTCTGTTCTAAAAGCATGTCTCGCGGGGCGCCTGGGTGGCGCAGTCGGTTGAGCGTCCGACTTCAGCCAGGTCACGATCTCGCGGTCCGGGAGTTCGAGCCCCGCGTCAGGCTCTGGGCTGATGGCTCAGAGCCTGGAGCCTGTTTCCGATTCTGTGTCTCCCTCTCTCTCTGACCCTCCCCCGTTCATGCTCTGTCTCTCTCTGTCCCAAAAATAAATAAAAACGTTGAAAAATAAAAAAAAATAAAAAAAAATAAAAGCATGTCTCGCTTTCTATCCTATAACCAGGGAAAAATTGAGTACTGGAATTTAGAGCAAACTACTTTCTTCTAAAGGGTGTGCTTCGGAAATTGAAGAAATTATGCAGTCACCGTTAGAGAAACTCAAGCTCCACGACTCTCATTAGCCTGTTTTGGATAAGGGCGCTGCCCTTGAAGAAATCATCGAACTCATTCCAGCGTATTTGTGCTTTGTGAGAACATTAGCATTATTTTAAGTTCTTACTGTTATTAGTGTTTCACAAATGAATTACGGGAAAAAAAATCTTTATTTTTAGCCTTTTGCAATTACTAAAATAAGAAAGTGGTTTCCATGAAAAGTTATGTGAGATTTCACAGTGGGTTTCTATTAGAATTACACTGAAATTTCTTGAAGTTGAAGCCAACGGTGTAAAGTTTTAGCCACATCTGTCTCCAAGATGAGTTATTAGGCTGACTTTGAAATATGATAACTCTGTTTTGCTGAGTCACTGTAATCTATTGTGGCCCATTGGCACATTTTGCTTTGAATCCTTGATACGGGGCCTGGCCACCACGGGCGCTCCGTAAACGCTTCTTGGATGGAGCCATTCAACACTTTTTATACTGCTGAGGCAGAGTGATTTTGTGGACTGTTTTTCTTTCTTTAAAAAAAAATTTTTTTTAATGTTTATTTATTTTTGAGAGAGACAGAGCGTGAGCAGGGGAGGAGCAGAGAGGGAGACACAGAATCTGAAGCAGGTTCCAGGCTCCAAGCTGTCTGCACAGAGCCCAATGCGGGGCTCGAACTCACAAACCGCGAGATCATGACCTGAGCCGAAGTCAAACACTTAACCAACTGAGCCACCCAGGCGTGCCTGTGGACTATTTCTCAAAACACTTTCATAAAGATGATCGTATCTCCTGCTTCCTCATTTTTTTTCCCCCATGACATTCAAATTCAAAAAATGAGTCTTATGTACGTATCAAGAATCTTACACATTTATATCCTTTGACATAGCAATTCCATTTCTCGAATTTATACGGAGAATAGAATCCAATCCGAAGCAGAGTGCCATATACAAATATGATTACAGCACTATCACTTACAGTAATAAAAGATTTGTACTATCCTTAGGGTCCACTAAGAGAGAAGTATCCAAGAAAGACTGAATGTTAAAAAATGTTTCCAAGACCACATAAATATTATTTACAGAGTCTATTTTTATAAGAAAAACGACCGTAGAATTGTAAACCCAGTATCTTTACATCTCTATTTTTAAGTATCCTACACATAATAAACACACTAGTGGAAAATAAGAAGAACATTAATGATCTTGTCATTAAGTACTGAAACTATGACTGACATTTTCCGTTCAAATTTTCAGAATTTTGCACATTTTCTTTCATTAAGCACACATCACTTTCATCATTGAAAATCACTGCACATTTTCTTTTTAACTAATCACTGTATACCTTAGCCTTATTACAGAGATTACAGAAAGTCCCTCATCCGTTACATACTTGGATCTGAAATAATAAAATTATGTATGTTTCTAGATGATACATAAAATACATGTAAATACTTGTGTGTTTGGTTGAGACTCCAACAGTGTTTCAATTTTAGTTATTCAGGAATGGATACAGACTTCTAAGATGAGCATCATTTTATGTCCAAGTTTTAAAAGAGCATCAGGATTTGCAAAAGATGAGATTCAAGGTGTGTCTGTCGAACCAGCAGGCCGGCCAGAGCGGCAGTGAGGGGGGAACACTGCTCTTTTGAGTACGCCTCCAGCTCTGCGGGGACATGCACGCCTTGCACCGAAAGATGAAAAATTATTTCAAAAATACCCTTGTTCGGTGAACATTTCAACTCATTATCAACGGTGAACTTCAGTTAAGATGCTAAGAGAAATTAGCTGAATGTAGTAGATATTTGCTTTCCTTCCCCCTCCATTTGACATTCTTCTTCTTCTTGGTTAGAGCACATCGTTTCTCTGGCCACTGTGATTGCTTCACAGTGGGACTCAAAAATATTTTCCTAAGTATTTTTGAGAAATGAAACTCGTTTGGGGAGGGAATAACCGGAGGAGGTGGTTTTTCCTCGTGGTTGTCACGACACAAATGCGGAAGTATACCGTTGAGTCCATGAAGGGAGGCAACCTTAGGATGAACCAGACACAAGAACAGCAAAGGCAAAAGAAACCAGGTCTTTGATGATGTCAGTGAAACAGTGGATCTAGCCTCACCTGAAACCCTCCTGACCACTGGATTTTTAAGTCATGAGAAAAAAAATATTTTTATTGTTTACGCCCTCTTTTAAAACATAGACCGTTCGCGTGCGCGCACGCGTGCGTGTGTGTGTGTGTGTGTGTGTCTGTGTGTCTGTGTTTAGTAATCTCTATATCCAATGTGGGGCTCAAACTCACCACTCCAAGATCAAGGGTCACATGCTCTCTGACTGAGCCAGCCAGGAGCCTCTGTCTGGGCCATTGGGAATAGAGTTTTAGGTTACTTACAATCACAAGGCTGCTAATTGGAGCTGTGTGTTATTTAATTCTTACTTGATAAAAGGAATGCTTATAAAATGAATGTCTTTAGTTGAGGGCAGTACTTTGATGCTAAGTTTGGGTAGATGCACAGGCATCCATTTACAATCATCAAGTTATATTGATTAGACCTAAACAACCTCACAAGTCTACTTGCCTCTTTCCACCCTCTTGACTCTTAGCCTCTTTCAGACCACCTCTGTCTTGCACCTGGATCACCACCATGCCTCAGTTTCTCCCTGCCTCCAATCTATTGCCCATTCTTGCTGTTTCCAAAGGATAAATCTGATCATCTCTCTGTCCTGTTCAAGACCTTCTTGTGTTTCCCATCTTAGCATCAAGTTCAAACTCCTTAACCATGACCCTGTACAATGGGGTCCTACCCACCTCTCCAACCTCCCTTCTCCTTCCTCCCATCTCTCCACACCTAGGCACGTTGGCCCTCTCTCTCTGGCCCTCAAATAAGAAGCCCCAGTCCAGCATGGACTGTTCCCTCTACTGGAAGATTCTTCCCTCCCATCCTTCCTGGTTGGCCTTTCCTCATCTTTCAGGTCTCAGTGTGGATATCACTTTCTTTGGGAAGCCTTCTCCATGCTTCTCTGTTTCCCTTTTTGGCACGCATTCTCTCCCACCACATCACAGGCCTAGTGTATGATATTGCAGTTGCCCAGCTATTACTAGACTGGAAGCTCTGTGAGGTCAGGTCTACTTTCCTCTCCCTCAGACCCCACCTGTAGCACAGCTCTTGGCACACCATAAAAGCTCTGTAAGCACTTGTTGAATGAGTTAATTAGAAAATTATTCATCTGATAAACCCAATAGGCAATACCATAAATATATATATCAGCGCAAAAAACTATATTGTGCATCCATATATGTGTATGTGATCCTGGAAGTTATTATTATTATTTTGGTATTGTAACACATTAAGTGAAAATGGTCCCAGTTTTAAAGAAGTTAAAAACATTTCATTTGGGTTTTCATTTCATGAATCACAGAACCTGTGCCAATTTTCTAAGCAAACTGCTGTAACTCTGTTACGTGAGATGATGTGGGGGAGAAGGCTTTAAAAATAGCTGACCGGATATCCCTCTTGGTGGCTTGGGTTATGTAAAAGTATTTTGTGTTAAGCCAATGTCTCACAATGGATCACTGAGCTTTGAAAAGGCTGTTTGGGATCCTTTTTTCAGTGTTAAATATCTGCTTATAAACAGAATCGGACTGAAAATCTCCTAGAGAAAGGGTACAATGTCCAAATAGTTATCACTTTTTAACTCCAGGTACTCAAAAAATTCCAATGTTAGTACTGAAAGTGATTTTTTTTTTGAAAGTGATTTTAAAAAAATAACAAGGTCCCTTAACAACCTAGTGAGAAAGAAGCCAGGATTCTTATAAAGAAATGTTGTTAGATTTGGGCTTAAAATACTTTTCTATTAGAGCAGAACAATCAGATAGTATCTGGCATTATTAAATATTTATTTTAGTTTTAAAAAAGATGTAATTTGGGGACATTGTTCTCATTAAGATTCCATAAAAGCAAAATGG
Organism: Herpailurus yagouaroundi; assembly: GCF_014898765.1. Classification (NCBI taxonomy): domain Eukaryota; kingdom Metazoa; phylum Chordata; class Mammalia; order Carnivora; family Felidae; genus Herpailurus; species Herpailurus yagouaroundi. Next base: position 11,714,537 of record NW_024412433.1, read on the forward strand.
TAGGGATTTGTTGTTTGAGAGTTTATTATGGACTGAATCCTTGGGCACAGCTGATTGGACCACAGTGGTCCAGGGGTGGGTAGGACTCCATTGTATAGGGTCATGGTTAAGGAGTTTATGATATGCCCTAACCCAAAAGCTATATTCAGGCAAAGATGGAATGATTAGCTGGACCAATCAGGTTCTCTTTGCAGTGGGGAATTAGGTGCTTGGGAGTGAGAGAAGCCCAGACCAACAGAGAGAAGGCAGAAGGGAGCCGCCCTGGCAGATGATGTGAATGAGCAGAAACCACAAGATAGGACACATGCAAGGTAGAGGATGATGTGGTTGGTTAGCTGGGGCAGGAATGACAGCAACAGAAACTTCTACCGAGATTCTGCAATTCCTGCTGTTGATGGGGCCATGAGGTAACATGGTCACTAAATCTGCATATTCTTAAAAAAATTTTTTTTAACGTTTTATTTATTTTTGAGACAGGGAGAGACAGAGCATGAACAGCGGAGGGTCAGAGAGAGGCAGACACAGGATCTGAAACCGGCTCCAGGCTCTGAGCTGTTAGCACAGAGCCCGACGCGGGGCTCGAACTCATGGACTGCGAGATCATGACCCAAGCCGAAGTCGTCCGCTTAACCGACTGAGCCACCCAGGTGCCCTTAAACCTGCATATTCTTAAAGTAACTTCCGTCATCCATGAGACCTGCCTCACGCTTTAGATTCCCATCTCTTATTGGTTAGAATGTATATCTACAAAAAAAAACACACCCGTTTCTTGGGATAGCAGGACAATCTCTGTTCCCCATCAAAAAAAGCCTCACCCAGGGGCACCTGGGTGGCTCAGTCGGTTAAGCGTCCGACTTCGGCTCGGGTCATGATCTCGCAGTTTGTGCGTTCAAGCCCTGTGTCGGGCTCTGTGCTGACAGCTAAGAGCCTGGAACCTGCTTCAGATTCTGTGTCTCCCTCTTCCTCTGCCCCTCCCCTGCTCACTCTCTGTCTCTCAATAATAAATAAACGTTAAAAAAAAAAAAAAAAGCCTCATCCAGATGTGTATATCCAAAACGGCACGCAGACTCACGTGGCTTGTACCGCAACTCCCCACTGCCATACTTCCCCCTCGGCATGGCCACACCATTCGAAGGCCGGTTTGGTGAAAGCACTGCCAGATTCACCAGTCTCATCCAGTTAGAGCAGGGTGACCTCCATCATTCTCCGTCCTCACTCCCATCCCTCCTCCGAGTTGGCGGAAGAACCCATTTGGCATCTTGGTGGCTCGATATCTGAACAGTTGTTGGGATCCCCGCCGCATGAAGAAGATGGGGAATCACTCTGTTATCCTGAGGATGGTGTACCGAACTTTTAAAGACAATGCGCCGTCATGATTACAGGATGGGAGAGATGCACGGTCAGGCACCTGCAGTTGCACCATGCGTACTGAAAATATCTGGAAAGTGTCTATCTAAAAAGTGAGAAGACCTTCAGTGAGGGCAGCTGTTCCAAGTAGTTTCTAACTAGCTGTTCCAGGTGGAATTGTCTGTCCTATTGACAACCACAAAAAATTAATTTTCTTCATTCTCTCTACATTTTGGCTCTGCATTGATAGTACCGATGTACTACTATTTAATTTTCCTGCCAAGTGTGTTTACAGTAAGTACTAAATATAGGGCTGATTCTTAAATGCTTATTTCTTGATGGGTTCAAAATGTCTTTGAAGATGTAAGTTATCTACAGTTTGATTTTTGAAAAAATGCTTGCCTAGGGCCTTTTCTAAGATGCATCTGTTTTCTATAGTGAATTATACTGATGACCAAACACTAGCTTTTATTTCCAATGAAATTAATTGTATTTTTATTCAACCTTCACACAAGTCTAATTATTACACAACTTGTTACATAGATTCACGTATATTTCACACTGTCCAAAACATAACTGAATAATTAACATGAGGTGTGGCAAAGTGAATCTGTAAGGCAAATATTAATATGATTCTCAAAGTTGAGGTATGACAAACAATTAGGAAGGGAAGCTTTATGATTCTTCATTTGTGTCTTGAAGCGAGGATATTTTATCTCATAGAATACCTCTCAAAAATGGATGGTCTACACTCCCCGCATGGTATATCAATTATATTAAAATCTACAAATAGGGGAACCTGCTTGCTCCCTAATAAAACCAGGAATCATCTGAGATGTGACGAGTGCAGATTCCCAGGCCACAGCATGAGGATTTTGCCAGGAAACCTGCCCTTTAAAATAAGCGCCACAGAGGACTATTGCACAGACTAAACGATGAGAACTGGCCTAAGGCTTTCTTTCTGAATTTCACTTTCCTTTGTACTTCTTCCCTGGCTAGTGATGGGGGAATATTCACCCTCTTCTGTGGGGACCGTAAGTACCCATGGAGCAGGGCCTCACCCTCTGGTCTCAAGAGGGCCAAATACGCATAAAAGGTAAAGACAGTAATATGATGATGGGAATGGGGGAAAACGGGTGCACCGTCTGACAAATGAAATATAATACATCCTTTTTTATATTCGAAGGTGAACACACCATCTTCGAGTTACATTTATATTCCTCCCCGAGCAGCAGTGACCGTTTCGCCATACGCACAAGAGCAAACGCCACTTTTTCTCAGACAGCCAGAGGTCAACCAGGCCATATGGAGATGTTACGTGATCTTTGTACACTGACTAGTAGTACCAAGTGCTAACCACCTGGGCTAATCGCTGAGAGCCCTGGGGCAATTCACCTCGAGCTACCCATTCTCCATTTAATCAGTAATCAACTAAACCTTGCACTTGGCCAGAAGCTTTTGATTTTTTTTTTTACAATTTGGTTGGCCGAATCCACTTCTAAAAAACAAATTCAACCTGATGTCAAAAGTCCAATGGAACAGCCAGGCGGCATAAGGGTCAAGAATGTGTATGCCCGTGTGTAGAGAATTTTTCCAAAATGTGCGTGATGAAAAAAACGGGGTTAGGTTTTTTTCATATACTTCAAACGCTTTATTTGGTTTGTTTGGTGCTGTGTATGACCTCCAAATGTGTTCAGATTAAATTATTTGAAGCAGCTAAAGAAAATAATTTGCTGCTGAAGAAAAGGCATGCCTTGCAAAGTGCAAAGACATATTTCATGACAATAGACTTAGAAATGAATACCAAAGGACAGCGTGCAGCAAAAATTTTGACCGGATCCTTCTTGGTACAAAAGGCAAGGACCATAACTGCTCAAGGGGCCTGGATCAGCAAGGCAGAGGGCTGAAACCAAGCTGGCAAGGAAGGTTACTTTGATGAGGGTCTAAGTCAAGGTGTTATTCCAAGTAACATCTTCTGGGAAGAGACATTTCAATAGTTTCCACTTTTTTTAATAGATTGATTGAGTCAACACTGATTTTACCTGGGCTGGCACTCATACTAGATGCATTCAAAACAGAAAGTGCCTCATAGTTTGGTGATAAGCAATGATTAACCAGTAACTCAGTTCTCACATTCCCCCAGTCCATCTTGGGCAACTGCCAGATCAGTTTCCTAGCAAGAGTTCACCCATGTGCACTTGCTGGCCTGCATTTGTTGCTCCTGAGGGTAACTCTCTCCTCACATGTTAATATAAGAGGCTTCTTGGCCAGGGGAGAAGGTTGCTGACCCACCAGTTCTGCTGGCCAGACTGTTGTCTGGATTCCTGAACCCTTGCCAGGGTTCTTTGGTGGCAAGCAACAGAAATTATTTAGGCTAACTCAATGATAAAAGAGGAATTTGCTGGAATGACATGGGGCAGCACACAGAAGTTGAAGAAAAGTTAAATAAACAGGACTCAGAAAAGACCAGCCTCAGGGCCGTTGTGGGGATCAAGGTACAAAAACGAACGGAAAGTTTTTCGGGGCACTGCTGTCAGGATGAATAAGCTCCTTGCGTTTTCAGTTGAAGATCCGAATTCCTGGGGGAGGGCACTTACTGGCTCAGCTGAGGTCATGTGCCCACGCCCTTGGCAATGAGGGGATGATAGCTCCCTCAAGTAAAATCGACATGCCACCACCAGAGGGGGACAGGAGAGAGGTCAGGAAAAAAGAGCAGATGTCACTACACTCTGATTTCTCGTGTCACCTGGTTTCCATCTGCCCCCCCCCCCCACTGACCTTAGACACACTGTCTCCCCTTTGTTTAGGTTCTTCTGGCCAAGTTTGATAACCACCAAGTTCGAGTCAATCCTCTCTCTACCTGGCTTGACCTAAACTCTGAAGTCAGATGAATTCCAATGAGCCTTCTGATCTGTGTTGCCCTTATTCCCACCCACTACTTTGGTCTGGTCTCTGCTTGGAATATTCAGATGTTCCTGGGCCACCAGGTTCTCAGAAATTCCCCAGATTCACCCTGTTCTTAGGCTGGTCACTGTTATCCCGGGCTCTTTGGCCCCAAATGCTTATTTTAAACAGCACAATTCAAGATGTTTATATATGTACTTCCAAATCTTTTTAAAAAATGGCAAAGCAAGTAAGCAAACAAACAGAACCACTCTATTTCCTTCGGAAAATGCATAACACTCAAGAATCTATTTACACAGAAATTACTTCACGTACGTTCAAAAGTCAAATCTTTCAAAAATCCAATGTCTGCGAATACAACGTCATTTATATTTGTTCCTGTTGTTAAACTGGAATAAAAAATTAAAGCAAAGACTTTGTGATATCATCAGAGTCTCATATTAAAAAATGAATAGCCCGACTGATCTCTCAGTTGTACAGCAAGAGACTGTAAAGCAAAGGGTAAAGACTTTTGACTGGTAGGTTCCGGTAGGTAGAAGCCAGATGAAGGTTTGGTCAAACGGCTGCCAAATATCACCCTTCACCACCACAAATACCTACTGAGCGTCTAACGTGCTAGGCACACTGCTAAGCATTTAGAGACACCATTGTACGTAATTGTTATCATATATATAAACCCACAGGTCTATCCTGTTGTCCCCCTTTTACAAATAAGGGAAACAAAGTTCACCAACTCAGCCAGGGCCACGCAGCTGGCTGTGGGTGGCATGAGTTACGTAAAGACTGACTTTCTAACTATCCTCTCAAATATGTTTGTCTCTGTTAAAAAGTTTTGCAGGGGCAAAGGGTCCTCATGGCAAAAATGGTGAGAAATGATGCACTTAAGAGTTCAGGGAGAAAATATGAATGTAATTAAGAAGCCCTTAATTTATTCTAATGCACAGCTGTGCCCAGTTGTACTTCTCCGGAAAGCCCCAGATACAGACCACTGGAGATCACCTCTTCGGGGGTCACAGCTCATTGTGGTGATTATGATGAACATCACTACCTTCAATACGCCTACAGAGTTAGGAACCACCACTCCAATGTTAGAAACACAAAGCACGCTCTTCCTCATAGTGAATAAACAGGAAAATTCTAGGCCAAGGAAAGCTTATAATAACAACAACAAAGAGCCCACTCTATTTAGAGCAAGTCAGTGATTTCTCCAAATGAAAAAGCACAGCAGTTTCGACGTGAAAACAAGTCTGGTTTTCGTGAAGCTTTTCTGACTGCCACTTTCTGAAGGTGAACTTTATTGCAATAGATTCCCAAGTAAATCATTTACGGTATGTTAGTGGGCGGATGTTAAGAATAATTGGAATTCGTCTTCTGGTTTTGCATCGGAACATGTTAAACGCTTTGCATTCGTGCTAACCTGATTACATAAAAAGTTTAGGAGTCATATGTATGATGAGGTTCAAAACGGGTCCAGGTGATATTTTGTTTCAACGGGTGTAGGTCAAAATCTTCAACATTTTCCTCCTTTACAAAATCGTGGAGTCTTAAGGTCTTTTCTTTATCTCCATTTGATTTTTTTCCCCTGCAACTGCATTTGCTTCTGAGATTAGAATGCAGTCATTATACAATCTACTGAGGTTGTACTATCGTGCTTACCAAGCTACTGCTCAACTTGATATAAGGAAATCAATTTAGTTTCATTCCGATGCATGGTTCAAGGCAGATTGGCCTTCAAGAAACCTAGAGAAAAGTCCAAGAGATCCTAAGCCCAACTGTCACCTGTGGGAAGGTCATAAAAATGGGCGAGGGAAGCAAGAGGAGATGAGGTAGAAGGAGTGGTATTTGGAGAGAGAGAGAATCTTGCTCCTTAGCCAATGGATTGGAAATGGCTCGTTTTCTCCAAATGCCTGGAATCGTCTAAAACCAATGAGATGCCCTATGGTAATGACTAGCGGGGGTCTTTGAGCCTATCTCCTTCCAGATTTAGAGCTAAGGGTGAGGGATGAAGGGGCACTGTGAAATGGTGAGCGGGTTGAGGCAAGAGTCTTTAAATCTATCTAATGCAAGACTGACTCTAGGTCTATAACAAAGAAAATAACTGGCAAAACCCATATTTTATTTGTGGCCAGGAGCCATGCATCTCATCTTCAGCTCTGTGTCCCAAGAAACCCCTGGCTCTAGCCAAGATACTCTTTTGGTTCATTTTTGACCAGAGGTGAGATCACTAGAAGTCAATGTGGGAATGGGTAGATTATCATAAACATAATGTTGGCAAAATTAACTAATTTGAGAAATTAAAAAAAAATTAGCTCCTTGGCTCATATCATACATCAAATCATATTCTGGATTAAGCAAAAAAAAAAAAAGACAATAGAATATATATTGAAATTTTATCTCTAGTTATATTTCCATGATAGGATTTGGCATGATTTTGCTTTCTTTTTGCTTACTGGTATTAAAACTGTTTCTGTCATTTGACAAGTAGAATCTGTGGTAAAAAAAAAAAAAAAAAGAAAAGAAAAGAAAAGAAAAAAATACCAGCTGAGCTAATTAATAATTTTACTATATAAGTCTATTACAAAAAGATATGAGGGCAAGAATTCACCATAGCTTTGTTTATTATATCAAAAATTTAGGTTAAATAAACCTAAACTTGGTATATAAACATGATGTAACAGTATGTAATTGTTGTCAAAAGATGTTAAATGAAATAATATAATGTCAAAAAAGCAGGATACAAAATGCCTTATACCATATGATCTCATTTTTACACAAATATGACACAATATTAACACTGGGTCCCCTTAGGTTCTTTTACTACGAGTGCTTTTTAAAAACATACTTCTCTAGGGGCGCCTGGGTGGCTGTCGGTTGGGCGTCCGACTTCAGCTCAGGTCATGATCTTGTGGTCTGTGAGTTCAAGCCCCGCGTCAGGCTCTGTGCTGACAGCTCAGAGCCTGGAGCCTGCTTTGGATTCTGTGTCTCCCTCTCTCTGTGCCCCTCCCCCGCTCAAGCGCGTGCGCGCGCACGCGCGCGCGCTCTCTCTCTCTCTCTCTCTCAAAAATAAATAAACATTAAAAAAATAAAAAAAACATATATACTTTTCTATATATCTTGAATGTTCACAAATGAGCATGTATTACTTTTATTGTTAGGAAAAAAAGATCAGCATAGAAAAAATATTTTTGTTCAGTTAGTCCAATCATTAGTTCCAGTGGCTTCATTATCATAAACTTCCCAAGGAGCCTTCCTGTTTAAAGGAAATTTGGAAGGGCGCCTGGATGGCTCAGTGGTTAAGCATCCAACTTTGGTTCAGGTCACGACCTCCCGGCTTGTGGGTTCGGGCCCTGCATCTGGCTCTGTGCTGACAGCTCAGAGCCTGGAGCCTGCTTCAGATTCTGTATCTCCCTCTCTCTCTCTGCCCCCTCCCCTGTTTGCACTGTCTCTCTCTCTCTCAAAAATAAATGAACATTAAAACAAAATTTTTTTAAATACAAAAAATAAAGGATATATTAAAGGTAGGTGCTCAGTGAATGTGCACCAAGCGAATTTGCACTTCCGACCCTGTTGCTGCCGATTACACATTAGTGGAATCTGAGGGAGGCTGTGTACCAGAGCTGGCTCATGGCTTCTCTTAAAAACACATGCCAAAAAGCCTATATTTGAAAGAAAAGAAAGGACCAAATGATTACTATTAAGTGTTGCCCAGAACTCTCTCTCTAATTAACAGGTATTTTAGGTGAGGTATTTGGCAGGTGACCGTAAAAGCGATGAAATCATTGGATGAGTTTTGCATCAGTATTTACATGGGGCGGCGTAAGGGAAACAAACTGTTCATTTTTTAATGGGGACAGTGCTGAGGGAGGATGCCATTTCTGCTGATGTTTCCAAATAATGTTATTAGAAAATACCAGCAGCAAAGAATGCACTGAATAATATTTTTGAAAAGAAGAAACTCCTTAATACATTCCAGGAAGTTGATACTGAGTCACAAAATAACAGGAGAATTAAATGAGTATCAGAAACATTTGGACTATTGCTTTGCTGATATTGAAGCTCATTCCTGTCTCAATACTACTTGGCACTTGTACAATGCAAAATGTGTTCAATTATATTATTTCTGGAGAGAGGAGGGATAGGCTTTATCTACCACATTTTATGATTGAGGAAATGGAGAGTCTTGGAATGCAAGTGGCTTGCCCCAAACTGTCGCAACAGTGACTTTTTTCCGGCACAGGATGGGGGGAAGGGCATACTGCTGTCTTGCGCGATCTCTCTAGGATGGCAGGGTGTCCCAAGATGTCCTTGCCTCTATGACTGCTCTCCTGGGGGCTGGGGATGCTGCTCCTTCAGGTCACGTGGGCTCTGAACGCTCTGTCTCTGAAAGGCCTGAGCAGGTCACAGCGGGTAGAAGCTCTGAAGGTCCATGGGCACAGCACAGGCACCCGCAGAGCTCGATAAATCTGCCCGTTGGTCTTCTCCAGTGTATGTGCGACCTTAGAGAGTGTTGACGCCTGCATGGGCCTGTATGCTGGCTTGCAATCGGTAGGAAACTTACCTGATGAGATTTCAGATACAGGACTGTTCTTAGGGTTTGTTTTTTTTTTCACAACCGGGAAGGGTTTGCAGGAATGCTTTTGCCTAACATGGGAAAAGAACACAAATCCCGTTCATGTGTGTATCGTATGGAGCACCGCTATCTAAATGCTGATGTGGGCTCCAGAAGGGGTGGAGGCTGGAAGCTGACTGAAGTATTATCAGTAACTGTACGTGCTGCTTTCCGCACTCCCCACAGTTTTAAGTACTTTACTTTGTTTTTGTTGTTGTTGTTGTTTTTTAAAATGTTTTATTTATTTTTGAGACAGAGAGACAAGGGCGTGAGCGGAGGAGGGGCAGAGAGAGAGGGAGACACAGAATCTGGGAAGCAGGCTCCAGGCTCTGAGCTGTCGTCAGCACAGAGCCCAATGGGGCTTGAACTCACAAACTGTGAGATCATGACCTGAGCTGAAGTCGGTCGCTTAACCCACTGAGCCACCCAGGCGCTCCTTAAGTACTTTACTTTGAAGATAAGCTGTGTTTTCAAGCCACTGGAAACTTACCACTTCCTGGCCCCATTGTCGTTCCACAATTTATTGCTGTTACACCATAAAGCCCACGTGTTCACTTTTTCGTACATTTAACTGATCTTTATTCTTCCTCTCAACTCCACTCAAATTTTGCTTTTCCGTATTTGCCCTGTGAGAGCATATCTAATTTTCTTGTTATTGTCTGTGTCCTTATCTAAAGCCCTCATTCGGTGGCATACTCCATGAGGGCAGGAGGGACCATGTGGGTTTTATCTACCTTTGGTCCCAGCATCCAGCTGAATTAATGAATGGTGCATTCAACATTTCACCTGGAAAATAAATGCTTTATTTTTATTCTTGTGTCAAAGAATTTAAGAATCTACTAATTCTTTATTGCCTTTTTAGTTTTAGTGTTTAAAATACAATGTTGGCCCCGTTCCAAAAACATTCACTGGGGACTACTTATACCAATGGTCCTGCCAAGAGTTGGAGCTGTCTGTGTCATAAATAAGACATAACACATGTCTTCCAGGAGATCAGTAGGGGAAGCAACATGGAAATAGGTAGAGCTCTTTCCAGATTGCAGAGATGAAGAATATCTCAGTAAGTAAAAGTATTTCATTGATGTTTTGATTGTAAAAGGGTATAGTTTCTGAATTCAGTTCTTTCCGAATAACTGAAGCATTTAAAAAATCATCTTATCGCAAATAGTGCTTTGCTATTTAAATAATGAATAAAGTGACACCTGACACTCCTTTTCAATCATCTGAGATGGTTTTGGCAAGAAAGAGTCCTACTAAAGAACCCAAATAACCAGAACTCCCAATTCTAAAGCTATATTTTTTCCAAGTTGATTTATTTATTTTTGAGAAACAGAGAGAGAGAGAGAGAGAGAGAGAGAGAGAGAGAGAGAGAGAGAGAGATGCCACAAATGGGGTAGGGGCAGAGACAGAGAGGGAGACAGGAGACAGAGAATCCTAAGCTGGCTCCATGCTGTCAGTGTAGAGCCTGATGCCGGACTCAAACACACAAACCGTGAGATCGTGACCTGAGCCTAGATCAAGAGTTGGATGCTTAACTGACTGGTCCCAAGTCTAAACCTACTTCCTTCATTAATTTGATGAGTTCTCTTGGGTCAGACCCTTACCTGTAAATCATGAATGATACTACCTTTCCATCTTACTCAGAAATGCACAAAACCAGACCTTTCATAAGAAAGCATCTACACAGAAAATTATTTAAAGTATGATCTTAGAAAATGTTTGTCTTCAAGGAGTTTCCATGGCAGCTTTATGTCTAAACAACTGGAAATAATCACAAAAATTCAATAGAAAGATATTACCTAAGTAAGTTATTGGTGCTAACCTACAATGAAGTGCTCTGTAGACATCTAGAGATGATACTTGTAATAATTAATAACTCATAAAATTTTCACCAGCCCATTGTTGGGTGAAAAGAGTAGAATAAAAAAATAATTTGGTAGAGAAAGACCAAAATGTTATCAGTAATCATCTGTGGCTAATATGATTATGGGTAATTTTCATTTTTACATTTCTTTTGGTACTTTTAAACACTGGCCAAGTTTTGAACAACACATAAAATTTTTTTAAAGCCAGCATGTGAATGCTTCAGCTTTCCTGATATTATACACAAATAAACAGGATAAAATTATCCTATCATCTGGTTAAACAAAGAGAATTAATATTAACCTTGTTGTTTTGGGTCTCTCCAGATATGCTTTGACATTTGATTCGAGGGAAAATACTGCAAATTTCTCAACTTCCGCTTGTAGAAATTTTCCTTGAGAAGTTCATGTAACAACAAAATATCCTGGCGGGAAAAAAAATCCAGTGACCTGTTTTATCTACATAATGACAAATCTTCCCAAGTTTTCTAAATACACTTGAACTCATTTTTAAACACTGGGATCACTTCTCTAAGAAACGAATTTGGAGATACAATCTAATTAACCAACATCAATCTTAAAGATTAAAAATGGAAAATTCCTAACTTACCCCAAAACTGTCAGAAAAATAACAGATCTTTATACCATTACATTTTTAAATAGGTCTGAGGCTTATACTTTTTAAAAACTATTATCTCATTGCAATAATACCAAAATACTGAGAATGTCAAATACTCTTTAAACGTATACTTTATATGTGCATATGCACACACACATATATACTACCTACAATGATATGTGGAAACATTGTTTTGATAGCCTGATATTGTATGTACAGGACATCAGACTGGATTTTTAACCTTCCTCTCTGTGCACATAAATGAGTATCGAATTACTTGCACTGAATCAATTAACAGGGATGGATTAAACAACTGCTCTGTCGATCTAGACTGGTTCTCCAGTCCCTTTCTGACTGCCAAGGTACCAGAATCCAGAGAAAAAGTACCAACAACAAGACTTGCATCCTGCTTTGTCACCTCTTCTTTATGTAGGCTAGGTTCCCAAGAGAACAGTCAACCTCTTCCATGTGACAGTCATACAAGTCTTTAAAATAGAGATCGTGTCACAGTTCTTTTGAAACTCTCCAGTACCATCCCATCCCATCTTGAGGGACCCTCCAGGATCCTTACCAAGGCTGGCACAGTTCCCAGACAATACCGGACCCAGGAATCCCTTGTGGAGCTGATTAATATGCAGATTTCAGTTGGGGTGGGTGGGGGAGGGGCCGACATGACAGTCTGCCTTTCTAGACACCAGGAGGGGAAGCTGGTGCTGTGGGTCCTGTGAGTGACCTGGGGGTCTTCACCTCCGGCTGGCAGGTCCTTAACCTGGGTTTCATTCTTCCCTGGCTAGAGCCCTCTCTGGCCCGAACCTATGTCAGCTGGGACAAGGGCTCTTTGGCCCAGCTTTACCTTCTTGCCCTGGGCCTCACAGCCACATTTGGCAAATTCAAACGTGCCCCAGGGAGGCGGAGGAGAGAGGATGACACAGACACGTCAACAGGAATGAAAGAACATTTTCAGCACCTCACTTTACACGTGGGCCCATCACCAAGTTGCAGTGTGAATTCATCACTCATCCATTACTAATGCGACTGTCTTGTGAATAGCATAAACATACTACATGGCCTCTTTGTTAAAATATGAATTGGTTGGGTGCAAACATTATTATTATAATTATTATATATTATTATAATTATGTAATAATATAATAAAATATTACAATATTATAATATAATTACAATATTAATATATTATTATAATATATTATATATTAATAATAATTATTATTAATACAGTTATTATAATTATTATTATAATTATATTGGTTAAGTGCAAACATTAAAATTATAGTCCTGTGGACTTATTCCACCTTATCTAGGGAGCAATCTCCCATCCTTAATTAGCACAACCATCCTGCCCCTGCCCCTCTAACTCCCTGTTTCCCATCCCTTGCCCCATCTCTAGCAAAATACCCAGAATCTGTATTCCATCATGGTGAGTAAATTAACTCAGGGATTTTCTTCTTCTTTTTGTAGAAGTTCCTTTAGTCTTGGTTTTATTCTTTGACAGCCCAGGAGCCATACAATTAGAAGCATCTCGCCTCTCTCCACTGTTGAGAGCCCTGGCCTGGACCACATTCCCCAGCACTTCCCACATTCCCGAGTCCCCATGGAAGGCTCATGGGTTACGTGAGCCAGTGCCTTGGAAAGGTTTTCCCCATTGACCCCTAGCTAAGGTAAATGCTCCCCTTCTCCATCACCACATCCTATTCTCTCCTAGCAGGTACCACAATCTAGAGCTATATGTTTGTTTATAGGCCTGTTGTCTCTCTCCCCTGTTCCCCTGGACACTCTATCCCACCGTGGCCAGGAATGCAGTTTGTTTATCATTGAGTTGCCAGGACCTGGGTCACATGCCGATGTCTCTGTCCTATTATCTTGTTCCTGATCTTAATAATAATAATAATAATAATATAATCGTAGCTAGACTATAGAAGCTGGGCATCATGTTGAATACTTTATTTGCAAGAGATATAGTACCACCATTTTTAGATAAGAAAAACAGCGATCCTTTTGGGAGTGACTGGTTTAAGGGAACACTAAACCTCTTACTTGGCTAAGTTGTAGCGGCAAGTTAGTTTAGAGCTTAAGCTGATAGGCAAGATGTGGCATGTTGGTTTCCAATGTATGTCTCCTTTTCTCCTTTCCTGTTGCCAAATGTTCACTGTTTTGTGATGTGTTTTCAACTCTTCATGTACACACCTTACTCATATTTTGATAATGGCACAATATCATCGAATATGTACAAGTGGTTTATATACACAATGGAGTACTACGTGGCAATGAGAAAGAATGAAATATGGCCCTTTGTAGCAACCTGGATGGAACTGGAGAGTGTGATGCTAAGTGAAATAAGCCATACAGAGAAAGACAGATACCATATGTTTTCACTCTTATGTGGATACTGAGAAACTTAACAGAAACCCATGGGGGAGGGGAAGGAAAAAAAAAAAAGAGGTTAGAGTGAGAGAGAGACAAAGCATAAGAGACTCTTAAAAACTGAAAACAAACTGAGGGTTGATGGGGGGTGGGAGGGAGGGGAGGGTGGGTGATGGGTATTGAGGAAGGCACCTTTTGGGATGAGCACTGGGTGTTGTATGGAAACCAATTTGACAACAAATTTCATATATTGAAAATAAAAAACAAAAACAAAAAAAAACCCCACACAAATATGTACAAGTGGTAATTTGTGCAGCTTTAAGCGTGATAGCCAAGGTCGACTACCTTGATTTTCTGGAGAAAAAGTTGTACAGATAGTTAGGTACAATCCATGCTGACCTACTGTCTTTAATTGAAGTTTGTCATTTTAATGTGTGTTGACTTCTTTTTTTTTTTTAAGTTTATTTATTTAATCTGAGAGAGAGAGAGAGAGAGAGAGTGAGAGAGAGAGAGAGAGAGAGAGAGAGAGAGAGAGAACAAGTGGGCTAGGGGCAGAGAAAGAGAGGGAGAGTGAGAATCGCAAGCAGGCTCCATACTGTCACTGCAGAGCCTGCCACGGGCTTGAACTCACGAACCAGAAGATCATGACCTGAGCCGAAATCAAGAGTTGGATGCTCAACCATCTGAGCCACCCAAGCACCCCTTGCCGTGAGCTTATTTCTTATGGCAAACAAGCATACAAAATGTGTTCCATTCAGAGATATGGCCTTATGGACTGGCTCTCCCTCTCGTATCTGGACACCACGTATGTGGATCTGTGCTATCAAAGATGGTGGCTGCATGTGGCTACGGACATTTGAAATGTAACGTAGATACTCTGAATTAAGATGTTCTGGAAATGCAAAACAGACACTAGGTTTTGAAAACTTAATATGAAAAAAAAGACCGTAAAACATGTACTAGTGTTTCTAACAGTGATTACATGTTGAAATTATAAAATTATGAATGCATGGGGAAAAGTGAAATATACTGAAATTAATTTTATGTTTCTTCTTACTTTTTTAATGTGGCTACTGAAAAACTTAAAATAACGTATGTGGCTCATAGCTGTGGCTCACGTCACATTTCTATTGCATGAGACGAACACTGATGCTTACTTATCTGAGCTTAGGAAAGTATGTAAAGTGGACAACTATACAGCCAATATACTTTAATTCACTCTTCGCTAGAAAATACTTCTGAAGCCAGAGGCCTTAACTGGCAGTTGAAGAAGGAACCCCAAGAGGGATGGAAAGACGGCCATGGGAGTTTCAAGAAGACAAGAGCCAGCAATGGGATCTTGTGAGATAAACATAGAACTTGGAGTAAGAGTCTTTCTCATCTGATTTTTAGAGATGAAGATAACTCAGAGGGATTAAGCAACTGGCCAAGGCCATGGTGGTTGGGCTGATAGGGAAGATGTCTACTCTGTTAAAAAGTTGATATGATCTCAGTTTTCTTATTTTCGGAAACTGAAAATGGCAGTGAAACAAATAATCTATAGTGCAAGGCTGTTATGATTAAAAAGTTTAGGCTGGGGCGCCTGGGTGGCGCAGTCGGTTAAGTGTCCGACTTCAGCCAGGTCAGGATCTCGCGGTCGGTGAGTTCGAGCCCCGCGTCAGGCTCTGGGCTGATGGCTCAGAGCCTGGAGCCTGTTTCCGATTCTGTGTCTCCCTCTCTCTCTGCCCCTCCCCCGTTCATGCTCTGTCTCTCTCTGTCCCAAAAATAAATAAAAACGTTGAAAAAAAAAATTAAAAAAAAAAAAAGTTTAGGCTGAGACCAGATACAAACTTTGTAGAACAAAAATGCTCTGAGCACCATGTGTTTTTACTGATCTTGGAAAAACTCTTTTACTCCATGGTTAAATGCACATGATGAAGGACCACAGGGCATTTGCAAACCAGACGGCCCTGTTGGAATCGTACACTGAGAGGTTTGAGGGTTTTTTCATCAATTGCAATATTTAACAAGGTTAACTTTGCTCAGAGTTAACACAAGGCAGTTATTACTGTGCTCTCCGTAACAGGGCAGAAATTATAAGGGAAAGGCAAAGACAGATTTCATTTAATTCACAGTTTTACTAGGGATCATGCCTGAAAACAAACTAGCTACTACAACCCCAGAGAAAAGCTCAAGAAGGAAAAATCTCCTCAGAGAGGGAGAGGCAGCTGAGAGAGGAAGCTGGTGGCTTTGCTGTTGTTGGCCTTGACCCCCACTCATCTAGTGGAAGTCAGAATGTATGGAGGAAGCAGGCAGTGGGAGGGCCTAGAGGAGGGTGGTCCTGAGAACACGAAAGGAAACATGTTTGGTGCCCCCATCCTCCCAAACCATTACTAAATAAGTCTATTCTAATGGGAAACAATTCTCCTGGGAGCCACAGAACTACTTTGTTGTTTTTTTAATCCCAGGACAGAACAGCTCCAATCTGTGAGCAATGAGGTGAAATGGAGGGGGTGGTGTGGGCTGAATGATGACAGAGGAAGCTTTTATTTCCCCCAAACTTCTCATTCACATTGTCTCCCCATGGGTGATCACCGATAGACACAGAAGAAACAGGACAGGCCCAGACCTGATTTTAATGAAATCATTGAAAAAGAATCAGAAAGTATTGAGTATGAAATGAGTATGTGTAAAATGAATGAGGGCATAAAAATGGGGGAAAATCTACAAGAAAAGACAAAAAAAAATCCCAAGGCCCAAAGAGATTTAGACTTCAGAAAGGACTTCTGGAACTGTCATTGAAATTAAAATTTAATGAATGAACATAGTCATGGTTAACGTTTATTGAACGATTACTATGTGACAGATATAGTGAAGTATGTATCATGAATATTAAATCACTGAACCCTCATAAAATCCTGAAGTGAGTCTCTTACTTCCATTTTAAAATAAAGAAGTTGAGACAAAAATTTAAAAGCTGATAATTAATAGATCTGGGGTTATAAACCATGTCAAACGGTTCCATCCAGAGGCTGTTGTTTTTTTTTATCACTGAAAATTACAATAGATTGAAAAATCAATCTACTGAAATTCCCAAACAGCAGAAGAGAGGATTAAAAATTGAAAGAGGTGTGGGGAGGATTCACAGGGGGCAGCGCAGGGGACGAAGCCCTTGAGGCAGAAGCTGAGAATGTTCCAAGTTGGTCTCAAGTCCAGCTGATAACTGGTCTCGTGGACAGTCTGGGGTAACCTCCGCAGTTCAGAACAGTTCTTCGGTGGCAGGGGCGGGGGGGAGAGAATTTATCCAGTGGCTCCCATCACCCACTGGTCAAAGATTTGCCCACAGGTGTTAATACCCTATACCCCTAAGGTCCAACAGGGAGCCATGAGTAGAGTCTAGAGGAACCATTAGGCTGTTCCAGGTACAAAGTCTGTGGCCAAGCTGGCAACTGGGGAAAGTCAGTGCCCACAGACCAGGAGCAAGGTGGGACCCAGAGGACCCAAGTGGCATATGAAAGGTATGTCTTATAAGGAGTTAGGAGGAATGGAAAAAAGATGAGAAGGTCCAGGATGCATCCTACGAATGCCAGGAGTAGAGAGAGTGGGGAAGGAGAAATGTAAATCAGGAATATCTGAGATTTGATGAAAACTATAGACTCTCAGATTAAATATGCACTGAGTAGGATACATAAGAAACAAATGTGCACATACAAGTTTAATAACATGACTAGGGGCGCCTGGGTGGCGCAGTCGGTTAAGCGTCCGACTTCAGCCAGGTCACAATCTCGCGGTCCGTGAGTTCGAGCCCCGCGTCAGGCTCTGAGCTGATGGCTTGGAGCCTGGAGCCTGTTTCTGATTCTGTGTCTCCCTCTCTCTCTGCCCCTTGCCCGTTCATGCTCTGTCTCTCTCTGTCCCAAAAATAAATAAATGTTGAAAAAAAAAATAAATAATAACATGACTAAAAAATCTTGACCTAATTGGTAAATATGTGTGTGTGTGTGTGTGTGTGTGTGTGTGTGTGTATCTTTAAGTCAGAATATCATTTCCATCACAATTTAATTAAAAAATAAGATTAACTAGAAAATCTCCCTCTGTTTGGAAATTAAGAAATAAGGATTTAAATAACCCATAGGACAAATAAATCAATTAGAAAGGATTCTGAATTTAGTTATATTGAAATACCACTTACTAAAATGTGTGTGATGCAGTAAAAGCAGTATTTGGGGGGAAGGTCATTAGCCTTAAATGCATTTGGACTATTCAGAGTTGCTTGATTAAAGTCAAAATACAGGGGCAGCTGGGTGGCTCAGTCAGTTGAGTGTCCGACTTCGGCTCAGGTCATGATCTCGCAGTTTGTGAGTTCGAGCCCCGTATTGGGCTCTGTGCTGACAGCTCAGAGCCTTAAGCCTGCTTCAGATTCTGTGTCTCTCCATCTCTTGGCCCCTCCCCTGCTCATGCTCTGTGTCTCTCTGTCTCTCAGTAATAAATAAATGTTAAAAAACAATAAAAATAAAGTCAAAATAAAAATTCAACCATGTTTGCTGTATCTTTGATAGTTAGGCTATTAAATTTTGGGGAAAAACACATTGACAATAGCACTAAAAATATCAAATACTTAGAAATTCAAGAAACAGAAAACTTGAAAACATAGTGAGAAGTTAAAGCCCTGAAAAAACAGACCAATGAATGAATATAAACAGACTCCTATATGAATGAGTGCTTGGTACACGTTTGCAGATGTAACACTGCAAAGCAGGGGTGGGGGGGGAAAGAACGGACTGTTCAATAAATAATGTTGGCACAATTTATCATATATATGGAAAAAGATAAAATCATATTCCTCAAGTAGAAAAACAATTCCAGGATTAAGAGTCCTAAATACAAAGGAGTTACATTACAAAACTTTTTCTTGACATAAGAGAACATTTTAATAATCCCAGGGAAGAAAAGGATTACTTTAATGAGACGCAAAACACAAAACATCAAGGAAAAATGGGAAGTTTGAGATTGTAGAGGAAAAAACAAAGTTCTATGTTCAGCCACCAGTAGCTAAATTTAAGATAAATGAGACACTGGAATAACATACTTGCTGCACATTTAAATGGCAAAAGTGTGGCATCCAAAATATAGAAATGACTCCTAGTTATTAGCGAGGAAAAAGAGCAAGGCCACAACAGATCAGTAGGCAAAGAGATGTCCATGCAGTTCACCCCGAGGTACATAAAAACCACCAACGAAAACATGAAAAGATACACGAGCTCCCTGGTCAAAACAAGATCCTATTCATACTCACTAACATCGAAACACATCAAGTTTTGCTGAGGATGTAGGGAAGCAGATACTCTGGCACATTATTGGCTCCACCATTTTGGAGTCTGTTTGGCAATTCCTCATGCAACTTAAAGTATGCTTTCCCTTTGAATTCTACCTAGGAATTCCAAATCTAGTTGTCACAATGGTACCTACACGGAGCAGTTATGTTGTCGTGACTTTGTAAAACAAAACCATGGAAACCAACTTCCTGTGCTGGGGGGAATGGAAAAATAGACTGTGCTTTATTTGTATAACTGGATACTATGCATCAACCATCACATCCATATGTGTATACATGAATCACATCTATATGTATCAACATGGATAAAATCCAAAACCTTAATATGGAGTGAGGGGAGCAAGCTTATGAATGTGAAACCATTTATTGCATTTGAAGGACCACAAAACGAAAACATTTATTTTTCATAGTGACTAACACACACACACACACACACACACACACACACACACACACACACACACACACAAAATGGATAAATACAGAACTGTGCACAAAAGAGGGGGCAAAGAACACGTGGATGACTTTTTATATATATACATGTTGTTTTCCCTAAAGGGAGAGACCTGAGAACAAACGGGTCAAAGCCTATTAATACTTGCCTAATCTCAGGGATGAATAAATTGGTGTCTGTTACACTTTCTGTTTGTTTCAACTTCATTCTTAAAATTTAAACATGAAACCAGTTGAGAAAGCATCTTCCCTAAATGTAGCTGTTATTCAGCTCCTGATATTTGCTTGCTGTATTTCTGCTCTGTCTGGAACTTTAAGGCAAAAAGAACGATAAACCATACCTCAAACCATGAACCTCACCTTCTGCAGATATCAAAGGAGGAGCTGTCTCCAGCCCATCTCCTAAATCTATTTATTGCCTGAGGCAACAGCAATGTACCTCCCAGGTTCAAGTTGCTGAGCTGGGCCTGGCCATGGCGGTAGAACCAGAGGATGAGCTGAACAGACAGGCCAGGGACTGGTTTTCACTCAGGGCACTTCAGAACAAACTGTGTGGGTGGACAGTTCCACCCAGTCTGAACTCAGAATGTGGGCTCAACATCGCTACTCTCTCCCTGTTTTGAGAAACTGCTAAAATCAAATTGCAGAAATTTAGAGCAAAATGATGTTTGTAACCAGTGTAGCACCAAGATGATAAATACCGTGGCCCAAAGGCTCAATTTAGCTGGCACTTACACATTATTTGACCCCAAGTTTATTTAGCCCTTTACAAAAAATATGGTGTGTTTTGTAAAGTTCTGACTTATTTGCTAACATCTAGACTTTGAGAGATTTCTAATGGAAATTGGACACTACCACGCCCCCCCCCCCGCCCCCCAACTGCCCCTGCTTCTCCGCTGAGAAAAAAAGCAGGGATTCTGGCATTATTGATCTTGGAGTCTAGAATGCCCACAAATGGTTGGCCCTGAAGACTGGCCCCTACTCCATGGCCTGACTCATTATCTCACCTGCTGGCCTCACCAGGGGTTTCAGTCTCATTTTACAGATGAGAAAACTGAGGTTCAGAGAGGTCAAGTGCCCTGCCCAATGCCAGAGTTATCCTGTGGAGGAAGCCTTGCTGGCTGGCACTCTTTGGACGAGTTACTGGTTAACTTATGATTCCTTTTCTCTACAGACATTTCATGGTTTCTAATGACACTTTTTATGTAATTCAGCAAGTGCAATGGAAAGGATAATTCTTATAAATAGTAACAAAGACTTGCTTCAAGTGATGATAAAAATAATACAAATGAATTAATTGTAGTATCAGCAAGAAAATCACCGAGATTTGGCCAAATTCAAGACAGAAATTTTACATGTAAAAAAAAGAATAAGGGAATATGACAACATAATTAGAAACTGGTATAATTAGAGGTTGCATGATCATAGAGCATCACTTTTTCAGGCTGATTGTTACATACCCCTCTTTCTCCATCCTTCCCCAACCTCACCTCTTCTTTGGAGTCTGGAAGGATGTGCAAACCCTGCTCTGGACCTCTGCCTCAACATACACTTCCCACAACATATACTCCCTTTAGGTTTCTTGCTTGTTGGACTTATTTGCTCCTGTATTAAAGTTGGTAGACAATCTACATTGACTTAAATGAGATTACTATAGCATGCTCAGAAGTATTGGGTTGGGCATTCCTAGTCTATGCAAAGTGCATTTTTGTTAGAACCAGCTACATGAAGAGATTACATGGCTCACAAAATCCTTTAGAATGTAAAACACTAAGTCACCTAAGTGTAAATTAACAGGGGGATGATTCAATTAACTTTGGCATATTCATATATTGTGGAAAGTCATGCAACAGGGCAAAAAGAAAAAGAAGTAAATCTATCTTAAATACTAACATGGACAGGGGCGCCTGGGTGGCTCAGTTGGTTAAGCTCCCAACTCTTGATTTCAGCTCAGATCATGATCTCATGGTTAGTGAGATCGAGCCCCTGTCAGGCTCTGTGCTGGCAGCATGGAGCCTGCTTGATATTCTATCTCTCCCTCTCTACACCCCTCTCCCTCTCCCCTCTCATGCTCTCTCTCTCTCTCTCGCACAAAATAAACTTAAAATAAATTAATTAACTAAATACTAACATGGACAGATCTGTAGGTTGCAAAAGGATACATATAGCATGATATCAGTTATGTTAAAAACCACCAATAAAATTACATGTTGTTTGTGAGTCTGTTTAGTATGTAAATGCACAGAAAATGTCCACAAAGAAACACGAAGTGGTCAGTGGATGACCTTTGTTTGGACAGGGAGGGAAAGAGGTATGAAGATGTCAAAGAGGGTTTTAGCTTCATCTCTCGTGTCTTAATTTAAAAGAAAAAATAGATAACATGTGGTCATAGAGTCTAACGATCTTTATAGGTAACATTTATTTATGTGACTACTGACCTCCAATTACAATCTCAATCATGAAATTGTAAAACTGCTCATCCATGGGAATGACACTGACGCTGCCTTAACACCCAAATTAACTTTTTACGTGTAAAAATCACAAAAGTCATCTGAGAAGTTAAATTTCACTTCCACCGAGTTCAAATCAAGTAAGTCAAACTAGGAATCAAAACACTTTGGAGGACACCCAGTTCATCTTTAATTGCAAAGAATAAGAAGTATGGAGTGCTTTTAAGTGAATCTGGGATCTCTCAAGTTATGAGTTAAAATCAAAGTGACAGACTGCTTAATTCATCCTAACATGAGTTTTATTTCTAAGGTGCTACTAACTTTTCAGTGATGGCATTAGCTTTTCCCAACAGTGCTGACAGAACACTGGAGTGGGAGTTCGAACGAGGGGGAAACCGAGCCCCAGAGAGGTCAGAGTTCAGTGTGAGGTGACAACTAAGAAATGTCAGGGCTGGGGCCCTCTGTGCTCTCTGCCAGGCCATGCTGCCTGCTCTGATTCACCAGTGTGACATCGCATGTCTCTATATCCGGTGTTCTCATCCCTGGCCATTATCTACCCACGTCTGTCTGTCTGTCTATCTATCTATCTATCTATCTATCTATCTATCTATCTATCTATCTACTTATCTATCATCTACCTCTGGAGACTTCCCCCAGTATCCCTGGCTCCTAGGGAACCAGACCAGCTTGTTCCCCGCCTTTCCCAACCAGCCTTCTTCCAGCGTATTCCACCTGTTTCCCCCGGCATCCCCGCTCGCTCGCATCCCCACGCTGCCTGCCCAGGCACGCGCGCACCGGGCAGGGACTCCCAGGACTGCGCCCCGCGGGTGGGGCCCGCGCGTCCCCGGAACGCGGGGCTGGGGGGTCGCGCCGCCCCGCACTCACCTTGCCTGTCGTGGGCGCCGCCGCCAGGAGCACCAGCAGGAGCTGCAGCAGCAGCGCGGGCGGCCTCCGCGCCGTCCCGGAGCGCATGGTGGGCGCCGGCTCAGAGCCCCGGCGTGTCCAGTGACCCGCAGGCTCTGCGGCCACCGCGTCCCTCGCGCGGCGCGGGTTGGAGAGCCCGGCTGTGAAGCTCGCCTCGCCAGCCCGCCCGGGGCGGGTTTTGCAGGGCTCAGCCGCGCCGTCCGTCCCTCCCCACTGAGGCTTTTGACTGCGGCTCCAAGGGAGGGAAGAAGTGGCGCAGGTCCCGCCCTCGTCCCCCCTCCCCTTCAACTCACCAGGCAATGTCCCTCCGAGCCGGGCACCGTGCCCAGGAGCGCAGCGGAGGCCGCGCGCGGCGGGGCAGGTGGGCGCGGATCCAGGGTAAGGGGTTCGGAGAGGATGCTCCCGAGGTCCTGGGGCCGGGGCGGGGCCTGGGGGGCGCGGGTCGGAGGTGGGGAATTTGGGGGTGTGCGTTGGGGAGGCGGCGGAGCGGGGTGGGGGGAGTGGCCAGCGGCCGTGCCCAGATTAAGCGGGAGGCGCGCCGGGCGTCGGCACTCGGGCGGCCCTGCCTGCTCTCGGCTCCCGCGGCGGTGCCCTCTCGCCGCTTCTCCACCCGCCGCCAACGTGCAGCCGCTGCGCCGGACGGTAAAAGCGCAGGGACCAGGCCGCCGGGTCGCGCGTGGGTTCGGACGCGGCGGAACCGGGACGTGCGCGCCGCGCGGGCTGCGACCGGGCGGCTTCCGGCGCGGCGAGCGTCCCCCCGCGAGGTAAGACGCCCATCGCCCAGTCGGGGCCACCGCAGCCCCCCGCTCCCCCCAACCAGGCCCCGGGCACCTGCCCTGGGGAGTGCGGGGCGGGGGCAGGCAGTGGAGGAAGCGTGGCCTGTGAGGGTGGCGGGAGGGGCTGCGGGGTTGGGGCCCTGGGGTCACCAGAGGAGAGCTTGTCTGGCTCCCGGGCTTGTCTGCCTGGGCTTGAACTGGGCGCTGTGTGTTGATTAATTTGGAGGCTCGAGTTACCAGCCTGGCAGTCTGGGCACTCGGGAATGCCAAGAGCAGGAGGCAGCTGAGGGGAAAGAGAAAGCCCATCCTATTCTCTGCTACGTTGAACTGGCTTTTCAGGGTAAATCTTATCTGCGGAAACGCAGGGGAAAACCAAGAGCCAACTTCGTCCTGGGTGTCGAGCACCTGAGAGGGCCTTTCGTGAACGCGGATACAAACGCGCAGGGTCTTGCTTCTTAGGGCCCTGTCTTCAGATCAGTGAACCGACGTGCCACTCACCACGTTGGTTCCGGGGTGGGGGTGGGGGGGTGCATTTAGATCCCTTCTGGGAATCATGTCATTACATACAGAAAAATACAATTAAATCAGAATCACTTCTACTGGAGTACAAATCAGAGCATCAAAGTGGTGACACAGCCGCAGAGGTGCAACCTTATCGTTGCACTGAAGACCCCTCTGTCTAACGGCAGATCCGTTCAACAACTGTAATCTCCAGTAGTGGTGACGGCAAAACTAAGATGTGAAAGTAGTAGCGGATGCAAACTCCCAAGAAGTGCCCATGCTATTGTAGTTTGTAGCCTGTATTCATCACTGCCGGAAATGGGGAACTTCCAGGAAAGGTTAGAGAAAAGGGACATGGGCTTTTGGTTGCCATACGTTCACAGGCCACCTGAATTCCGTCTCCATGTTAAGCGCCCCTGCTTTGGGGCAGTGTTGCTGACATCTGCAGTAGATGGCCATCAAATGCCAAGTGTGAAATGTGTGGTTTGGTCAGTGATTGTGGGGAACCACTTGCTGGCACTTAGAATAGGGTTGATTATTGTGTTAGACCTATGTAGCCATGTACGTAGGCAAAACCCTAACAGCGGATGGATGAAGACATTTCCTCTTCCCCCCCCCCCCCTTTTTTTTTTTTTTTTGTCTGGAGAGTGAATTTTACCGTCTTCCCTCTGTTTTTCATGCCAGCGATTGTCAACTGTGGCTGTGCATTAGAAGCTCCTAAGAAGTTCTAAAAATCCTGATACCCAATGCATCCCAAGCCAGTCACACCAGACCTTTCACGGGTAGGACTCAGGTGTGCTATAAAATTCCCTGGGAATTCCAGTGTGCAACTGTGTTTGAGAGCTACTGTTTTACATGCAAACTTTGGTTAGCTGAATTGAATTAGGGTCTCTTCTTTGTAGAAAAATCCAAAGGACATATATTAAACTCTTTAGCACACATAATGTTGCACTGTGGTACAGAGTAGCTTCTCCCTATTGACAGGGAAGGCTCTTAAGGAACCTCCTCCTGGCACCCTTGTTAGGTAGGACATCAGGTGCTCAGTTGATGAAATATGAGTGTCCAAGAATTCCAAAAGATGTATGATAATATTCTATGAACTCACATTACTTCGTAGACAAAAAAAAAAAAAAAAAAATCAAAACAAAAAATCCCCCTCAATGCTAGTGCTGAATCCCCTCTCTTTTAATTCCAGAAGATTTCTCCATTTTGGATTTCAATTCCTTTTCCTGAAACCAAGTCATTTTGAAAGAAGATCAGACTTGGCTTTGTTGACTTTGAAATGGGAGGCAGCCATCAACTGCAAGTCGCTTCTGATGCTGCAACAGAGCAGGAAAGAAACCTGTGATGTAAACACGGTAAGGAGGAAGCAGTTGTTAAGAGCTTGGTCTCTGGGGTAGACTCTGGATGTTGAGTCCTTTCCATACCTGCTAGTGTGAGCTAAACTATCTGGGATGGCGTCTTCTCTTCTGTAAAATGGGTGTAATCATGGTCCCCACCTCAAGGAGCTGTAGGAATCCAGTGCAGCAAGGCATTAGAAGCTCTTTGTCCAGGGTCTTCCCCAAACAAGCACATTTTGGGATCTGATTCTCCAGGCGCATAAAGGAAAGTAGGGTGAACGCGATTAGAAATGGCGGCACAAGATAGAGATGCTCTTCTCAACTCAGTAGGAGTAGGAGTTCCTCAGTAGGAGAGGGCAAGGGTCAAACACGCCCCACTAGCTCCCTTGAGGTCAACCCACTACTAAGGCATCTAGAACAATGTTACTTGGCATCCTGAGAGCAGTAGCTTCGGCATTCTGGAGAGCTGGTTACAAATGCAGAGTCTCAGGGCACCTGGCTGGCTCAGTCAGCAGAACATGTGACTCTAGATCTCAGCGTTGGGAGTTCGAGCCCCGTGTTGGGCATGGACCCTACTCAAAAAAAAAAAAAAAAAATGCAGAATCCTAGGCGCTACCCCAGACCCATTGAATCAGAGCCTGCATTCACCAAGGTCTCCCACTGATTCCTCCTCACATTAAACTTTGAGAAGTGGCTTGTCTAAAAGCCAGATTTTACCACCCATCCCTCACCTCCCCACCACATACATACACTCTCCTTTGGTACAGTGTTGTATACCTGAAACTAATGTAATATTCTGTGTCAACTGTACTTCAATTAAAAAAAAAATAGTCACACCCAGACACACATAGACACACAAAATGTTTGGTACACTCACTAGGTAGTGTCAGTAAACCAGAATTCTTGGGGTGAAGGGACTTGATTTTTCACCGTTGGTTCTTAAAATGTGGTAAAGTAGAAGGAAAGTGGGGGATGGCTCTTTTTGTACGTACAAAGGATACAGAGGTCTCTACTTTTGATGTTGATGGCAGATGAAAGTTTTTAACAAAATGAAGTGGTCGTTTTGACAAGCCTTATGTTATTATTTTGCCCCTTTTCCATAATGACAACATCATGTGGGTTTTCTACACGGTACTTAAATATATAGTGGTCACTTCCTTCCCTTTGAGTGTAAGCCCCGTGAGGGTAGGGGTCCTTTTGGCGTTCTTTACTGTTGGTAAATGAACGACTTAAGTGATGTAACCAGTTGCCTCAGGATTCACACCCAGGTCTGTTTTCTTCCAAAGTTCCTGATCTTTCTATAGCCTTTATTGTACAGGGATGTGCCTCTGCTTTCGATGAGGTGGCCGTAGCTCCTCCTTTCCTTAATCTTTTTTTTTTTTTTTTTTTTTTGCTTCATCTCCCCATTTAGCCATCCCTTTTGTTTCAAAAACCTTCTCTTTGCAGCACCTCGAAAACAGACGTTTAGGTTGTTTTCGAGTCTCAGAGTCATTATCAACTCCTGGCAGCTCTTTTCCATTTTACATCTCTGGATTCCTTCACTGCTTTCCTAAGCTCCTGCCCAGTTCCTGCACTTACCATCTATGGATTACGGTAGCCTTCTAGCCAGTGCCTTGCAAGTTCCCTCTGAAACCCATCTTCTAAGACATTGTCGGAGTTCCACTTAAAATTGCACGTCGTATGGGAAAAGACCGATTGCTTTTGGAACAGTTAGAAACAGTCCCCAAATTTCAGAGGCTTCCAGTAACAAGATTTTCCCTCTCTGTTTACATTACATATTCACCCCAGAGTGTGGGGAGGTGAGAGAGGGGAGGATGCTTTTCTTATGATAGCCACTCAGGAACCTCCTGGAAATTCCCATGCAACATGTTCTCTCATCTCAGAAGGGGGAGAGGATGTGTCAAGTAAGAAACTGCTCTGAAAGCTTCCACAGGGATGTGGCTCATACTCACTATACTAAACTGGCGTTTCATTGGCCAAAGTGGTCACTTGACCACACTTCATTTTGTAAGGGATGGGGAAAGACTACCACACGCCTGCAAAGAGGGCTGGAAATATTTGGTGAATGTTAGTAATGCCCATCATCTACATCGTAGCACTTGCTTACTTTAAAGCCTCCAGAAACCCTTCTTTGCTTTGCAGCTGATTCCACGCTTCTTAGAATAGAACAGGGTGGTCTAAAATCAACTTTTTGTACTGCATTTTACTTTTCTGGATTACAAGGCCTTTGAGGGCGGGTACAGAAGGTGATGTTTTTTTTTTTTAACATAATAGATGCAAAATTAATTTACTGAGTTGTGATTTTTATACAAGAAACAGTCAGTACCTATCTAAAGTACACGACGCGAGGAGCTTCACAGGTGCATTCATCCCGTGCCACCCACACCACAGTCACGACGCAGAGCTTTTCTCTGGCTTGCTGCCCCTTTGCAGCCCAGCTCTTGCCACTCCCGTCCCCAGGCAAACATCGATCTGCTTTCTGTCACTGTAGATTGCTTGGCATTTTCTGGAATTTTATACAAATGGAATCAAACAGTGCGTCCCCTTTGTGTCTGGCTTCTTTGACTCAGCGGAATGCTGGTGAGATCCCTCCGTGCTGTGTGTAACAGCACTTTGTTCCTGTTGCTTCCACCGGATGCGTACCAGCTTTTCAAACGCCATTTACCAGTGGTTGGACATTTGATTTGTCTCCAGTTAAGGGTCTGTTACAAATAAAGCAGCTATGGATACTTGTGTGCAAGGCTTGTGTGCCCGTGTGCTTCCGGTGCTCTTGAATAAATGCCTAGAAGTTACATGGCTAGACCACAGGGTAGGTGTATGTTTAATTACAAAAGAAGCTGTTTTCCAAAGTAGTTGTATCATTCTGTGTTCTCACCTGGATTCTGTGTTCTCACCCGCATTCCGTGTTCTCCCCCATATTCTCTGTTCTCCTCCACAATGTGTGAGAGCTCTAGCTCCTGCATATATTTCTGGCGCATTCTTTTGGTATCCTCTATCTTTTTAATTTTATTCTTTTTTTTTTTTAACTTTATTTTGAGAGAGAGAGAGAGCACGAGCAGAGGAAGGGCAGAGAGAAAGGAAGAAAGAGAATCCTAAGCAGGCTCCGTGCTGTCAGCACGGAGCCCGACGTGAGGCTGGATCCCATGACTCTGAGATCATGACCTGAGCTGGAATCAAGAGTCTGGACGCTCAACCGACTGAGTCACCCAGGCGCCCCTGTCTTAGTTTTATTCTGATGGTTATACAGTGGTGTGTCAATGTAGTTTTTTTTTGCATTTGCCTGATAACTCATGATGCTCAACCTCGTTTCATGTACTTCTTAACCATATATAGAACTTCTTTTGTGAGGTGTCTGTTCAAATCTATTCCCCATTTTAAAAACATTGATTGTTTGGGGTGCCTGGGTGGCTCAGTCGGTTAAGTGTCCATCTCTTGATTTCGGCTCAGGTCATGATCTCATGGTTCGTGAGATCGAGCCCCTGTGTTGGGCTCTGCACTGACACTGTGGAGCCTGCTTGGATTTCTCTCTCCCTCTCTCTCTCTGTTCCTCCCCTGCTCTCTCTCAAACTCTCCCTCGAGCTTGAGCTCTCTCTCAAATAAATAAACAAGCTTAAGAATAAAAAATAAAAAAAATGTTCCTCTTCTTACTGTTGAGTTATATTAGTTGTTTATATATATAATATATATATATAATTTTATTATTAAAACAATGTTTTTTCAATGTTTGTTCATTTTTGAGAGACAGAGACAGAGCGCAAACAGGGGAGGAGCAGAGAGAGAGAGAGAGAGACAAAATTTGAAGCAGGCTCCAGGGTCTGAGCTGTCAGTACTGAACCCAACGCAGGGCTCGAGCCCATGAGCCAAGAGATCATGACCTGAGCCGAAGTTGGATGCTTAACCGACTGAGCCACCCAGGCGCCCCAGGATCTGTTTTAAATTTGCTTTTCTTATACGGATATCCAGCTGTCCCAGCACCATTTGTTGAAAAGACTTCTCTTTCTCCACTAAATCGTCTTGATTTTAATAGAAAATCAATTAATTGTCTATATTTGGGTCTTTTATTTGTTCCTCTCATATACCTGTCTCTTCTTTCACCAATGTTACATTTCCTTAGTACTATAGCTTTCGAGCAGGTTCTTGAAATCAGGGTATGCAAGTTCTCCAACTTTGTTGTTGGTTTTTTAAAAAATAGCTTATGCTGTCCTAGATAATTTGAACTTACATATATGTGTATTTGATCAGCTCACGTCGTGTTAAGGACAGTGGTGTCTACATTCATGAGGGGTATTGATCTATAGTTGTCTTGTAATATCCTCATCTAGTTGGTATTTGAGTAATACTTACCTCATAAAATGAGTTGCCTAGCATTCTATCTTCTATTTTCTGTAAGAGTATTTGAAGAATTGATGTCATTTCTTCCTTAAATATTTGATAGAATTCACCGGTGAAGCCAGCTGACCCTGGAGTTTTCCTTGCGGAAGGTTTTGAATTTCATTTAATTATCGTGAATTTAACTGATATAGGGCTATGCAGATTTTCTGTTGCTTCCTGTGTCAGTTTTGATAATTTTCATCTTTCTTGGAATGTGTTCATTTTTTATACATTATCAAATGTATTAGTATATAATTGTTCAGAAGATTCTGATCTTTTTAAAAACATTTTTAATGTTTATTTTTGAGAGAGAGAGAGAGAGAGCACACACACACACAAGCGGGGGAGGGGCAGAGAGTGAGGGAGACATAGAATCAGAAGCAGGGTCCAGGCTCTGAGCTGTCAGCACAGAGCCTGACGCAGGGCTTGAACCCATGAACTGTGAAATCATGACCTAAGCTGAAGTCGGACTCTTAACTGACTTGAGCCACCCAGGCCCCCCTGATCTTTTTAATACCTGTAGATCTGTCATGTTTTCCCCTTTGTCATTTTTGACAATGGTAATTTATCAAGTTGATCAATTTTCTTTACCTTTTTAAAAACTGAAGAGCCAAGGTTAGAGTTTCATTCATTGTTCTCTATTGCTTGAATGCTTTTTCTTCTGTTGAGTTCCTGTTCTACCTTTATTATTTCTTAGCTTTGATTAATTTGTTCTTCTTTTCCTCATTTTCCAGAATAGGAGCTTAGATAATTGATTTAGACTTTTCTTCTTTCCTAATATGAACATTTATAGATATATTTTCTTTGCCTGTGTTGGGTAAGTTATATCCCATAAATTTTGATGTGTTGTTTTCATTATCACTCAGTTCAAAATATTTTCTTTGACTCATGGGTTATTTGGAGTGTGTTAATTTCCAAATATTTGGAAATTTCCTAGGTGGTTTATGAAGTTGAGTCTGAATTCAATTCTCCACAAGATTTCAATCTTTTGGAATCTATTGAGATTGTTTCATGTTCCAGTGTATGGTCTATCTTGGTAAGCACACTACATCCACGTGGGGGAAAGAATATATATTCAGTAGTTGTTGGGTGTAGTCTTTTATATATATAAATTAGGGCAGGGTGGTTGATGGTGTTCTTCAGATCTTCTGTGTCTTGACGGATACTTTCTACCTTGTTCTATCAAATACCAAGAGAAGAGTTAGTGTCCCAAGTATGTTTGAAAATTATCTATTTCTTTTTTTAGTTTTTCAATTTTTGCTTCCCGTATTTTGAAGTTCTGCTACTAAGTCCCTATATTTATGATATGTGTTGCTTTCTGGTATATTAACTTTCTGATCCGTATGGTGTTGCTTCCTATTTTCAAATCTCTTATGTGCCATGGGCATAGCCAGTCTGCCTTTCTTGTATGTACTATTTGTGTGGGAGATGTTTTCCTGGCCTTTGCTTTCAATATATTTGTGTCTTTTTATTTAAAGTGTGTATTTTATGGCATATAGTTGGCTTTTTCTTTTTTAAATCAAGTATGGCAGTCTTTGCCTCTTAGTAGGAATTTTTAGTATATTTTCATATAAACTAGTTGATAGGATTATAGTTAGGTCTGCCATTTCTCCATTTATTTTCTGTCTCAGTTCCTTTTTTGGGGATTCTTTTATGTTATTCAATTTTTTTAGTATTCCATTTTAATTTTTCATTGGCTTCTACTTATATCTTTCTGAATTGTTTTTAGTGGTTACTTTAGTGATTACAATACACATCTTTAACTTTCCCCGATCTACTTAAAAGTAATATTGATTACTTCAGGTAAAGAAAATTCATTTTAGTATCTACAGGGCCTAGCATGGTATTTGATACAAAATGGGAGATGGATAGATATTTCTTGAATGAACAAAATCATAGGTATTTATTTACGTTGTACCAAAAGTATATGGAGTTGATTCCAGAAAAAAACTTTCTGGTGAATGCCAGGCAAGTTAACTGAAATTCACTTCAAATTTTAAACATTATTACATTTTTAGTTGACTTGAATTTACAAATCTTATAATTTTCATGTATAGTCAAAATTCTGTGTACTATTTTATTTTTTACACATGCTTAATACTTTTATTGTAAAAAATTAATATAGACCTCTTCTTATCCTTAATTTCTGAAGTTTGGAAAAAAAATCTCACTTTCCAATTTTAGAACACGGAGACAATGTTACTTTAATAATAGAATTCTTTATGTTTTCGTGAAACTTCCAGCTGTTAGTCATCTCGGCCACTCTGCCCACATGATATCCTCTTCCCATACCTAGCATGCTGTCTTGGCTTTGAGCAGTTATTTACTGGTGCATAATGTCCACACAGAAACACTGAATGTGTTTTATGGTCTGCAGCAACCTGTGGGATGGGCTGGCTTTGAAGCCTAGGTTTGAGGGATGCCCTTGAAACGTTTATTAGGTTCCAGAGGTCAGAAGCATCCCGAGAAGAGTCTAGGTCCAGGTCTTGCCCCAAAGGAGAGACCCAGTAGGAGATTCTGAGTTTCTAGGAGCCAGCTCCTGCCAGACACAAGACAGATGGACACTGGGTAGAAGACAGAAATGCAGCCAGAGGAAAAGGAGATAGTTAAGCTCTCCTCAGAAAAGGTACAAGACTCACATGACTACTGTGCTCCTTCTCACCAAGACAAAGCTTTCCTCCTGTCTTGGAACCAACTGCACACTCACCCTACTTTGTTTACCTTTAAAGTTCATTTGGACACATTTTGTGAAATCTTTCTTTCTTTCTTTCTTTCGCCTACATGGCTACCTTAAATGTTTGAATATTCAACTTTCCTACATTTTAGTGAGAAGTGATGCCCTTTAAGATTTCCAACTGTCCTATAGAAGTTTCTAGATTTGCGATCCCAAACATACAGACCTTCACACAAGAAAAATTCAAGTTTTCGGTGTTTCATGGGAAGCTGAATGTCTTTGTATCATAGTGTTCCCATTACATTCAGAAATGACTCTCACTGCTGCTGCTATTATTGAAGGATAAAGTTGTTCTTAGAGATGAATTCCTGAAACTCATCCATGAATTTTCATGAATTTTGAAGCTGTGTCGTGTCATGGCTAATAAGGAAGTCTTTGGAGTTTGAATCCTGGGTATGCCACTTACTGCGTGTGTGACTTACTTGTAAAAGAAGTAATCATAATATTTAACTCAGGGTTACTGTGAAGGTTGCAGCTCTGTGTTAAGCCCTTAGCAGTGCTTAGCATATAGGTGGTCCTCTGGCAATGCTGCTCATTATAATTTCTAAAAAAAAAAAAAATTAGGTTTATTTATTTTTGAGAGAGAGAGAGAGAAGAGTGCAGACTGGGGAGGGGCAGGGAGAGAGGGAGACACAGAATCCGAAGCAGGCTCCAGGCTCTGAGATGTCAGCAGGGAGCCTGATGCGGGGCTTGAACCCATGAACTGTGAGATTATGACCTGAGCCGAAGTCAGACGCTCAACTGATGGAGTCACCCAAGTGCCCCTATACTTTCTTATGGTCGTGGTGTTGGTGACTATTGTGATGATGGCGAAGAGGAGGAGAAAGGAAAGCAGAAGAGGAGAAGGAGGGCTAAGAAGTGTGTGTGCGTGTGTGTGTGTGTGTGTGTGTGTGTGTGTGTGTGTGTGTGTGTAGTGGGGCAGGGGTTAGAGGGAACTGCAGCAACAGTGATAGCAGAAGGACCTGTCTTTCTGGTTGATAAACCCCAATGCCAGCCTTTTCCTAAGGTCTTCTCCAACTTATGTTAACTCTGTGATTCTTCACTAACTGAAGATTCTTCATCTCCCTCCATAATTTCTCTCTCCATGTTTTTTTTAAATATTTATTTATTTTGAGAGAGGGAGAATGACAGCAAGAGAGTGGGGGAAGGGCAGAGAGAGAAGGAGACAGGATCCCTCTGTCACGCCATCAGCGTAGAGCCAGATGTGGGGCTCAAGCTCATGAGCCATGAGATCGTGACCTGAGCCGAGATCTAGAGTCGGACACTCAACCAACTGAGCCACCCAGGCGCCCCTGTCCTTATGTTTAATAGGTACTTTGGGAGGGTCTGTCATAGCTTACTCCTCTTTTCTTTCCCCCAGATCTTTTTGCCTCTCCTGACCAATCTTGGCCTCTTCCTGAGTTTTGCCCGGGCTTCCAGTTCCCAATTTTCTAACCGTTCTCTGATATGTTGTGCATGGGAGCTCTTTTGCTCCTACAGGGTATTAGGAAGGAAGGAAACAAACGTTTTTTAAACTACTATCACATGTCAGGCACTGTGCTAGGCACTAGTGTAGACTCATGTAATTCTCTCAGGGATTAATTTCACGTGCTGAGAAGTCAGAAGCTCAGAGGAGTTATGTACTTGCTCAGGGTTACAAGGCTAAGTGGTCAAGATCTGAGCACAAGGCTTTCTAACTCCAGAGCCTGCTGTTATCCCTAACCGTGAGATGCATGGACCAGGAGAAGAAGGCAGATTGTCTCTGTGGAGGAGGGGAGAAGTCACCAAAGGCACACGTCAGCCTCACAGTACGGGTGGGCCCTGCCTGTTGGGATTATGGGGTGTTACTGCCAGAGCTCAACACAAAGGCAGTTCCCAGAGGTCTGAAAGGTCCAGAGAATTCAGATAGAGTCACCCGGCCCTGCCCAGAGGGGAAAATCACAGACCTAGAGAAACCTGGGGGATTAGTGTTTTTGACATGAGACATACATCATTTTGAGTCAAGAATGTCATTCTTAGCTTGGAGGTGAGGGCCCATCTGGTTTTGAAAATCCATTGTGTATTTTTGGAACATATATCACCTCCATGCGGTTCCCAAGCAGTGACATTATTATGGTTGTTGTCAACTTTTCTGTTGATATTGGGAGGAGTCTTCAAGGAGAAAATGATAATAAAAGCCTATGTTGGCAGAATAGTAGGTTAGCTGAGATAAAGTCCAGTTGGCTTTGGACTAACGAATTCAACTCCAAGGTCAACTGAGGACTCCATAGCACTCTTAAACAATTCAACTGAACCTGCAGGGAAGGCAAGGTGGGGGCGGGATTGGCCATAATCCAGCAGCATGCTGGTCAGGTTGGAACTCAGAGTCATTCTCAAGAATTTATTTGAGTAGTTCTCAAAGTTTTTCCGTGTTGCTTCTCAGAGAACATGAAGCTCCAACCACATTCCAGTGGTTCATGGACCACACAGATTCATGACCTGCTTTATAAGACTTGTGATACTTACTTGTTGAGATGGATTGTTTTTGCTAAAAAGCTCAAACCAACCTGAACTCTTTCAACGTCTGCAGGTAGAGTCAACCCAAGAATATGGGATTTTCTAAATACCAAAACCAAATAAGCAGCTTATATGTTGGGGAAAGGTTGAGTCATCTCTTAACATGGGAAGTGTAAGCCTTGAAAGAAGATGTCCGGCCACTGAGGTGGACACAGCATTGTCATTCTTTTTCTGGGAACACTTTTCTATCCTTCGAGGCCCTTTTCTTACTTGTTTGCAAAGATGAGCCTTTAGGAATTCTATTTTGGAAAGATAAAGGTATATACAAATAGGTGTTCAGACTATCAGAAAAATTTCACCTTGGAGAGTCTTCAGATAGTTCAGTGTCAGAAGGTCAAAAGAAAGAACGTGTAGATATTAAGTTAATAGGAATTCATTTCACTGAAAGAACAAAAATATTATTATTTAAAAAAGCTCAAAGACTTAATGTTACTTTGGAAAAGAAAAGACATCATACTTATATTACCTTTTTGTGACTGGAAGATTCTGATACTCAGTCTCCTGCTATCCGGTCCTGTAATCTTGACCATTCCCTGCTCCCATCCCCCGGTCGATGAGAACCCAAGCAGGGTGTATTTCTTTTCAAGATTGGGTTGCAGAGAAAACAAATTCCCCGTAGTAGAAATAATGATTTAGAAGGTCTCAGATCTTGTTCCCAGACATAGCATTTGGAAAACATCGAGCAAAGACTCATGAGGAGTCCCAGGGGAATTGGAGTCCAGGAACGTTCATAAAGGAGTGAAAAAAAAAAAAATCAGCCCAGGGAGTTGGAAAAAGAGAAGCTAATGATATTTGCTGTATAAGTTAGAGCTTACTGAAATAAATACAGGCTGGGAAAGAGCCTGTGGACCTTACTTTGGTTGTTGAACGAGGCTGATGTTCAGAGATCCAGGATCTTTGGGGGAGATCTTCTGGGGGATCCTCTGGGGGAACCTCCAAGAGAGCTTCCTGTTGGGGTGTCCAGCCTTGGGACCAGCTATGGGGGCAGAGCAATGCTTTTCATCAGACTTGGCTGGACAGGTCAGTTTGCTCAGATAAAGGGAATAATAGACTATAAGCCTGCATCAGAAATGGGGCAGCTCTTGGGAATGAGCTAGTCTTTCATTCTCTGATGGACCGTCAGTCTTTCTCTTTTCACATTTTCCTTTCTTAAAACCCCAATTTTTTATGATTACTGAGGATATGTTTCCTCTAAATTCAGGCTTGTGCTTCTCCTAGACCTGTTTCAGCCTTCGAATGTCTGACTCTCCTTCGGGGCTTCTTCCTCCCCCAGCCCCTTTCTTCTCTTTCCTAAGTCCTGTCTCTGAGAGGAGCCATCCAGTTTGCAGTATCCCCGGCCCTGAGCCAGAGCTCTAGGTCAAGCTCTGGGTTGGGCTGCCTCTAGGTCAGGTGGTTATCTTCCTCCACCACGTGGCTGGCTGATGAAAATCTGGAAATCTGGCTGCACCCTCACTTAGCTGGGCTGAAGGCGGGACCTGAGTGGGCCCTGACACAGCAGCCCCTGGAGAATGCTCCCTTCCTGAGAATAACAGTTGACAAACTAAAGCATGTCCTTTGAAAGGTGCAGAACCTTGGCAGAAGTTTCCTAGGTAGGCAATCTCCCAAAGCAGCTGTTTGCATTGTTTGCATATGTCTTGGTGGCATAGGCGTAGCGCTTTGGGTTGCAAAGCTTTTTTTTTTTTTTTTTTTTTTTTTTGCTAATAATGATAGACTCCATTGGAAACTCCCTGCCTTGGCCAGTCCTATGTGATGACAGCCATGTATTTCTGAGAAGGTAGGTTACAAGGAACACTGTTCTGAGCGAGAGAGTATTTTTGTTTTGTTGTCTGGTGCAGTCAGAAGCTCGGTTGAGACAAAAGTTTTTATGCTCTTAACACAGGCAGTTGCAACGAAGAAACTCCTCTCGGATTGCTGTGGATTACCTGTGTGACTGCGTTTTGACAACACCGATGCTCACGGTGCAAGCTGATCGTCACATGGGCCCTGAGCATCACGTGCTCAGCTGTTGTGGCGACTTAGTTAGGAGAACAGTTATAAATTCTCCACGACTTGTTCATGGCTAGTTTTGGGCTCGACAGACGTGTGGGATTCAACACGTGCTCATCCAAGGCTTGCTCTGGGTCAAACAGTGAACAAGGCAGTTTTTTACCACTGGCAGCTCCTGGAGAGCAGAGGTCTTCAAGCTGAGGTACATACGCCCTTGGGAGACAGAATGATTCCTAAGAGTTGTGCAGTCAGCTTGGAAGATGAAGTCAAGGAATCAACTTGCAGATTCTCAACTGCTATCATATTCTTTCTTAGAATTGTTCTGTCTGAAGATGGGTCTTTGCTTCATGTTCTCACCACCACCTTTTACAGTTTTTCCTTTTGCTGGTTTTCACCAGAGAAGCATACCCCTCTGCCCCCACCCACCCTGCTTTGCCCCCCCGAAGGCAAGATCTGTTTGTGAGGCAGACGCTGGGCAGCATAAATGCAGGTGCTGAGAACAGAGAACATTCCACCTTTTGGGTTCCATATCCCTGGGCCAGGTGGTTTCTAGTAAGACTTATCAGGTGGTAGATCACTCAAAATGATTCTTGATGATAAATTCTATATTGCTTTTGGCATACAATTTAGGAGAAGTTCAAAGAACTGCATGACATTTATAGAAGAAATTCCTTCCATTCACAAAGTCTTGTTTCTGTGAATAGATTTATTAGAATTCAAAGTTTTTAGAAATTATAATGGAAGGAGTACTGTTGCTTGACCCACCTCATTTCTTGACCAGATCTCATTTGTTGATCTGGGCTAAATAAACTATTTGAGAAACCGAAATCCCCAATTCATTCATTGCCGAGTACATTTCCAGTAAAATTTCATTTGTAATGTGTTCAATAATTGTTTATCAAAATTTTAATTTATTTGGTTTTGGTGGATTATATACCACTTATCATCATAATGATAAACACATTGAGGCAAAAACATTTATGACTTAGAGATTTGTGATCATAGGAAATAAAAAAAATAATTTATATACATATTTTTGTCACAGAGAAGCATAGTAAGGTAATCTATATAAGAATTTTCAAGTATAAAAATACGCTGCACTAGGATATACATGGGGGATGAATTGGAAATATTAGTTCAAGAATGAAAATGAGGTAAAATTTCTATCTGGCTAAGAACTTGTTGTGCACATATTTTAAGCTGATGGTGGCAAGAACCATCCTTAGAATGATTATGATGGTCCATTGGCTATGTCAGAGTAGGGCTGCAACTCATTTTGTTTTATAAGTCACCATGTACAACGTTCCAAATTATACTCTTAGCACCTTTAAAGAGAAGATGAAAGTGTTTAGATATTAACTCGTAAAAAATGAAAAGGGGGTATGTGTAACTTAAAAAACATTCTTAGGGGGAGTGTCAGGGCAGACATCTGCAGACTGCTATGCTTAGGTGTCAAATGGCAGAAGGGATCTGTACTGGAGTCAAAACCCCCCAGGTCTACCATTTATTAGCTCTGTGAATTTGCACCAGTTACTTAAACTGACCCAAGCTGGTTTTCCTTCACAACTGAACTAATACTTTCCTTACTGAATTGTGGTGAAGGAAGTGATTTGATGTGCCCAGCACTCTTAGCAGAAGGTCCAAGGTGTAATTAGTGTCCATGCCTCTCCACTTCTCCCAAGGCTGTAACGATCCCTCTTTCCATGGCCCTCTTTCTTCCTTTCTCCATCACCTCATGTGTATTCAAAGTTGGCCTTATCTTACATTCTCTGTTAAATACATTTGATTAGCCCAAAGTATATTCTGTAAATTCATTCATCCGATGAATATATATTAAGCGCCAACTCTATTCCAGGCACGATTATGGCCCTGGGGATAACTGTGAATTAAGAGACAAAATCCCTATTGTCACAGAGCTTACTAAGTGCATGGTGATGAGGGTGCATTGGCTGCTCCCAATTAGCGATGTCCTTTCACTAGTGGGAGGCCAGTTGGATTTCTGCGGATTGGCCCATCTGTCCATCCACCCAACCAGCCAGCCATCTGGTCAGTCAGTTACAAAATGTATTGAGAAACTCCTAAGTGTTAGGACCATGATCAGGCATTCTTGTCTGAAAGTGACTGCAAAAACACTCTATTTTAATAAAATCCTTGTTTGTACGCCCTTTATCACAATATGCGTAGAGATTAATGCATGATGTATCTATTTTGTGGTTAAATGTAAATATCCCTGGTTTTCTTTAATTTTTTGACTATTTCTTATCTGTTTAATGAGTACCTTTTTTTTTTTAACGTTTATTCATTTTTGAGAGACAGAGAGAGAGAGAGAGAGCGAGCATGGGCGGGGGAGGGGCAGAGAGAGGGAGACACAGAATCTGAAGCAGCCTCCAGACTTGGAGCTGTCAGCACAGAGCCTGATGCGGGACTCCCACTCATGAACCGTGAGATCATGACCTGAGCCAAAGTCAGATGCTTGACCGACTGAGCCACCCAGGTGCCCCAATTGAGTACCTTTTGAATGATTCAAACCAATTTGTGTATTCCTTCTAAATCAATAATTTGTTTTATTGAGATTTTCTTCCAGTATGCAGCTAAAAAAACATATTTAAAATGATCAATGTGGAGGGATGCCTGGGTGGCTCAGTTGGTTAAGCATCTTATTTCAGTTCAGATCATGATCTCGAGGTCTGTGAGTTCAAGGCTTGTGTCGGGCTCTGTGCTGACAGCTTGGAGCCTGGAGCCTATTTCAGATTCTGTGTGTCTCTCTCTCTGTCCCTCCCCAACTCATGCTCTGTCTCTCTCACTTTCAAAAATAAATAAACAAAAAAAATAAAAAATAAAAAAAACATTGTTTTGAATGATGGATTTGGGGATGGGAAATGATCCGGTCCCTCAAAGTGATTCTTTTTCTACCTGACTTTCAAACTGTATCAAGGAATGTTGTTCTACCACTTACATGGGGAACTAGTATTCCATAAACACAGCATTGAATTAGTTTATCCAGATTTTATCCAGAAATCAAAAAATTTCCATTTGAAGACATTTCAATATCAAGACATTCCTTTAGGCCAGGTCTTTTTATATAATATCTATACCTTTTTTAATCAAAGATATAGAATTTTTTGAATCCTATGTTTTCTCTTTTTTTTGAGATAAAATTCACAAAATAAAGTCACTGAATTATTTTAAAGTTCATAATTCAGTGTTTTTTAGTATAGTCATGTGCAACCAGCACCACTATCTAATTCCAGAACATTCCATAGTCTCAAGAAGAAACTTCCCAATTCTCTCCTCCAACCCCTGACAATTACTACTCTACTTTCTGTCTCCGTGGAGTTGCCTATTCTGGTTATTTCATAGACATGAAATCATACTATATGTGTCTTTCCCGTAACATGATGTTTTCAAGGTTCATCTATGTATCAGTCCTTCATTCCTTTTTATGGCCAAATCTCTTGTGTGGAAGTAGCACATTTTGCTTATCCATTCATCAGTTGATGGGCGTTTTGCTTGTTTGCACTTTTTGTCTATTATGAATATTTATGTACAAGTTTATGCATGAATATAGTGTCAATTCTCTTGGTTATAACTGGGAGTGGAATTGCTGGGTCTTATGGTAATTCTGCATTTAACTTTTTGAGGAACCATCAAAGTGTTTTCCACAACTATGGAAACCATTTAACATAAAAATATTTTCGTATGTGTTTGCTGTGTGCGTGAAAAGTATATGTTTCTATACTAAAGGGTCCCCTTCCTAGTTCCAAAAAGTAAAAAAATGCACTTAAGTGAATTTTAACTTGGATTTTCAAGGGCAAATGTTAAATAGGAGAAAATGCCACTTAACAAAATGAAGCAATAATTTTTATACAAGCATTATATACATCTATATTTCATTTCTCAAAAATATATTTATGACACAAATAACTGGAGAGTGTTTTTATTTCTAAGAACAAAAATTGGTATTTATTCAGTTTTATTACCACTAAGATTGTTTTGTCAAAAAAAGTTGAACTCCCCCCTTAGAAAATATTTCCATTGCTGTGAATAATGAAAGTAATTATTTTCAACATTATAAAGAATATTGTGTTTTAAGAGATGTATCTATATTTAACATATAAAAACTTTAAACCTAGGACATAGCACCCCACTTACAAGTGAGAGTCTTCTGGAAGAGAAGAGAAACCTGACAGAATTTTTTTTAAGTACCAAGACTTGACTGTGAAGTAATCCAGGCACATGGCGTCAATAAAGTGCTCATTCAGGTGGATCAAGCCATTGGCCACAGATCCCTGGTGAGTGTCCTCCGTGTGATAACTTGCTTATATTTAATAATTTCTCCTAAATTTGGTTTTACAGTTATGAATTGTCTGAACGTTTCATGTGTCAAGAGGCCAAAGTGTTCCAGAATCCTATCTATTATGCCTGCTATTTTGTGATTCATTTTTATTAAACACCAGTTCTCTCTACTCTCCCTGAATTACACCCACATCATCGCCAATGGGAAAGACATTCATCTAAAGGCTGCAGATTCTTGTCCTCTTACTAGGTTTTAGGTATCCACATCCTAATCCCTGGATCCTGATAATATGGTCTGTTCCAGGTGATGGGGATTTATGTTTGTAGATAACATTAAACTTGCTAATCAGCTGACTTTAGGGAGCTTATTCTGGATTATCTGAGTGGGTCCGGTGTAATCACAAGGGTCCTTAGAAGTGAAAGAGGGAAGCAGGAGGGTGAGGGGCAAAGGAGATGTGACAATGGAAACAGGTCACAGGGATGAGACTGACGTGACCAGCCATTGCTGGCTCTGAAGACGGAAAGGAGACCAGGGGCCAAGGAATGCAGGCAGCCTCCAGAATCTGGAAAATACAAGGACACTGAATCTCCCCCAGAGCCTCCAGAAGGAACACAGCCCTGCCCCCACTTTGATTTTCAACAGTGAGACCCATGTTGGAGTCTCCATGTATGGAGACATAACAAATTCCTGTTGGTTTTAAGCCACCAAGTTTTTGGTAATGTGTTATGGGGCTGGTAGGAAACTAACA
The DNA here is from genome assembly GCF_014898765.1 of Herpailurus yagouaroundi. Taxonomy (NCBI): domain Eukaryota; kingdom Metazoa; phylum Chordata; class Mammalia; order Carnivora; family Felidae; genus Herpailurus; species Herpailurus yagouaroundi. The sequence continues at coordinate 11,756,686 of NW_024412433.1, forward strand.
TGCTATTGTCAGAAGGGACCAAAAAAGACATTGGGAGTTAAGACAGCAACGTCTTAAATAGTGAAAAGTAAGAAAAGTTTTGAGGCCGATGAATATGTATGCATGAGAGAGTGGTAGGAAGAATGGATTTGTTTCAGGACTACAGGAGAATCTAACTTATTTGGAGTGGATGGGGAGGAAACTGCAACATAGTCTTAATTTTAATGGTTTTTTAAAAGAAAAAAAGAACTGCCTTTTTTTCAATACACACAGCAGCAGGAGGAACTATCAGAGGACAGGGCGAAGGAAGGACAAGAGAGATTGAGCACTGACCCGGACATCATCCGTCCTTGCCCCCTTCCAGCAAGCTTTTGAGGACATTGCCCAACATTTCTGGGTCAGTTTGCTTTTGTGCAAAATGTGGAAAAAACATGCCCCGACTACGGTGTTTTTTTTTTTTTTTTTTTTTTTTTTTTAAGTTTCTTTATTTTTGACAGAGACAGAGTGTGAGCAGGAGTTGGGGAGGGGCAGAGAGAGAGAGGGAGACAGAGAATCCTAAGCGGTCTCCAGGCTCTGAGCTGTCCGCACAGAGCTTGATGTGGGCCTCAAACCCATGAACTGTGAGATCATGACCTGAGCCGAAGTCGGATGCTCAACCGACTGAGCCACCCAGGCATCCCCATCCCTAACTACAGTTTTAATGAGACTATATATATGGGGATGGCCAAAACCAGTATGGGATGTAACATGTACTTATTTACAAATATCCAAAGTGATAAGGGCCCAATTAGCAAACGGTAGTTATAAATACTTGACTTAAAACATTTTATCCCATGTTTAACACTCTTTCAACTTTTTGTTCTCTTAATTACTTAGATACTTCACTGAAATGCCAACCTTACCTTTGTTGGCATTGTCATGAACTCCAACAGCAGGGTTGGGGAGAAGGAAGACCTCAGTGGGGTAGCCAGTAAGCATGGGCTCGGCCTGCCGCAGTCCCCAATCTCCTAGTCTGGGTCTCGTCCAGAGGCACGACTCTGCAGCTTTCTATAATGTTTCTCAGCATTTTAGCATGAGAGGGGGACAGTGTGGAAAAAGAAGGCTCACTTAGGACGTGGGTTTCAGACAGAAGACTCTACTTAGAAAAAAGGACAGAGCTGGCAGGGAAATCACAGCCTGAGTCTGGCTGGACCGCAGCTCTCCTCTCATCCCTGGGAATGATGTGACCTGAGTCCCCAAATCCATCAGAGCTGTTTAAGAATTAAATGACATGATGAATATGAAAGCTCTTTGACCAATATAAGCCCAAGGCAGATGTATGTGAATGTTTAGTGGTTGTCACAGTCAGACTGGGCTCCTGGAATAATACCATACCAGGGGGTTTACAAAGAACAGAAATTTATTTCTCCCAGTTCTGGAGGCTGGCAGTCTGAGATCAGGGTGCCAGTGCAGTGGGTTCTGGTGAGAGCGTCTTCCAGGTTGCAGACTGCCAACATCTTGGTTTGTCCTCACATGGTGGAAAGAGGGGGAGAGAGAGCTCTCTGGGGTCCCTGTATAAAGGGCACTAATCCCATTCATAAGGACTCCACTCTTGTGACCTAATCACCTCCCAAAGGCATTACCTTCTACTATCATTCTAAAGGGTGAAGATTTCAACTCATAAATTTGTGGGCAGTGGGGGGCAGAGAGATGCTACAAACATTTGGTCCATAACAATGGTCTTTTATGGTTGTATCTCTTCTCTGTTAAAGTTTGTTTATAGTTATGATGTTATCCCCAGTGGATTTCTGCCTCGCTTACAAGACCCTGAACCACTTAACTCTTCCCTAGCTGATTCATATTATTTTCCTTCCTTTCCAAATCATCTCCCCAGTCCATTAGATTTTCTTCCCTCCTCCCTCCTTCCAGTTGGTTCCACTTAATGGCATCCAGGATACACTGAGCTGCCTCCTTCCCTCACTCATCTACATTTCATTCAGAGAGTCGTCTCCATTCCCTCATCTACCCATCCAGTCTCACCTTCAGAGTGTCCCCAGGGTACCCAGCCCAGTGAGGACCCCACTAAAGGGGTGTGAGTACTTCTTGACTGAATAGCAAGAAGGAAGATAATGATGACAAGCAGAGAGAGAGTAACATTTATCTTGTCACTGATAACAGTGGCCTATTAGAAAAAAAAAAAAAAGCCTGGAATTTCTTCTTTTGTTCTTTCTCTTTTTAGTTTGTTTTGCATGAAAATGAACAGTTTATGTTTATCTGCATTTTTGCTGTTTCGTAGGTTGCTTATACTTATCCTGTTTTCTGTACAACACATATATGCGGTAAGTACATTAATTAGCTCTGATTGCATGCAATATTCTTGTTATAAGCCTTTTTGTCTGTGGGACTCAGTTTTCTCATCTGTAAAATGAAAGGCTGGACTAGGTGAACTCTAAGGTTTCTTTTCCACACTCAAAACTGCTTACCAAATTGCCCAGGTATTGGGGATTTCTTCATTTTATAACATTACCCTGTGTTAAAATCTTTTTTTGAAGGGGGGCTGGAAGCGGCTGGCCTACTTCAAGATTAAATCAAGACATACAAGATTACATGTGAACATTTTAACTCTGGAGAAGGATAAACCTAGAATATTCTGTAATAAGATCTCTGTCTTCTGCTTCCCACTGAGGAATCTGAGTTATTAAACCCAACCCCAGACATTTCTGGGAAATCACACTATGGACTGCCAGTAACTCAGATCTTGAGATAACTGAACGGGTTAAGTCACCCTAGTGAGCACGTCCCCATCTGCCATCCTCTCTGGCTTGGATTTACCCAATCCAGTTTCTGTTATTTCAGTTAACATGGGTCTTTTCAAGGCAAATCAAAATAGAAAGTTGCTTTCTGTTCTCCTTTTCCTACTGGTCAGGACCAGAGAGGAATCAGAAGCTCTCCCCAAGTAGGATGATATGCCGTGTACCACTTAGTCCCATGCATTTGAGAGCATCATCTGAAGTAAGAATGGAAACACACTGAGATATGTGTCTGGATTTCTTTTTACTTGATTTCTCTAAGTTTATTTTTGTATTATATTCTCTCCCCCCCCCCCCACCGCCCCATTAGAAGAGCCTACAGAGTCTTAAATTTCACTTCCTTTGTTTCTTATGTTCCATACGTGGGAAAAAAAATTCTTGAAACAAAGACTCATCTAGCCTGGACCCTCCTATCAGGTTGTGCTATGCAGAGATATTAGAGATTTCACACCAAAGTTGCGATATTATAGTTGTCTTTTAAAGATACTGATATAAATTGATGCAAAAGTTATGGGAGGCAATTTGGCATTATCCTTCAGAATTTCAAATGTCTAATCCTGTTGACCCAGGAAGTTTCCTTTTGGGAATTTATTATATATGTTTATACTGACTTGCGCATAAAGAAAACACACAAAAATATTGTAGTGTTTAGTAACGAAGGGAGGTAGCTAATGGCCCATCAAGAAGGACAGATTAAACAAGTACTTCATGTGAGGAAGAGCGATTCTATTAACTTGGAATGACTTTGAAGGCATCTAAGTGAAGGCAGCAAGGTACAGAGAAATATACCATTTGGGTAAAAATAAAACAACATTCAAATCACCAAAAAGTGTGTGTGTGGGTGGGTGTGCGTGCGCGTGTGTGTATGTGAGTGTGTGCATATGTGTTCCTGGTGTGAAAGTGCTCATAACTACCCAGAAACAGATTGAGGAGAGTGATTGCCTCTAGGTGAGGGAATGGGAGGGCCTGGGCTGGAAAAGAAAATTTCTTTCCCCATTATACTCTTTTGCCCTGTTTGAATTTTTTATCATATGCAAATGTTGTTTTTGAAAAAAGAAAATAGAGGTATGCATGTAGGACCAGTTATTAATCTAGAAATTAATAACGTACCTCATAAACATTTTATTCAACATACGTTTGTTTAAAAAATATCTGGGCTAAAACAGGAACTTTTCTTTTTTTTTCCTCTTTGAAGAATGACATTAGTTTTGGAGAACATCAGTGTATTCCGGTGAATATGGTTTCTACTTTGAATGTTGCCTTGGTGTGAGCCATAGTATTTATCTTTTTCAAATGGGTTCATACAGTCTGTTTTTGTGGCACATATTTTCCCTCTATGAATGCCTCCCCTAAAGTGGTATTTATTGGGCTATATCTAACGTACAAAAACTTCTTAGAGCCTAAAATTACCTCTTGCTTTTTTCTTTTATCAGTACCAAAGCTTTACATGTGACTATTTCTGTTTTTTTTTTTAATTAGAATCTGTTAATTTATTTTACACCAATTCTTTCCTGAAATGTAATTTTCAGATGCTACAAACATCTCTGTGATGGTTGGCACAATTAAGAAAAAAAAAAAAACAATAAAAGAACAAACTTGTCTTTATTATCAAGCCAGCTAATCAACTGACCTTCTTTCTCTGGTTGTTTTGATATTTCACTGAACACATAGTAATGAGTCCCAACCTTAAATGAACCCAAGGATTCAGACCAGTTGCTTTAAAGTGTTTTCATGATGTCCTGGACCTGGGCATTTAACCTTTTTTTTTTTTTTTTCGTCACTTTATCAGAGTTTTGAACTTGATGGTTCTGCATTCATAGATAACAATGTGACTCAAAACTCAAGAGGCTTCTATTTTGGAAACTTCAAATACAGTTTTTTTTAACTTAACTCTTGTAAAGGTTCACATTCTTATATACTTTCAATGACTCTAAAGAATTTTGTTTATAAAAATGTCTTTTTTTATTAATGCTTAATTTAAAGATTTTTCTTTTGGGATGTGTCTGAGCATATTTTTTTTTTCTAGAAAAAAGAGGTCTAAGTTGTGTGACTGAAAAATAAATACATTCGGGATAGATCCTTTTTCCTCCCATACACATACTCATATATATGTGTATGATTACACATGTGTGTATTCATATGTACACCTACTTGTATGTCCTTCCATACATACTTATGTACATTGGTGTGTAGGTATACATATTTGTTTTCCAACTGAACTGTGAGTATTGGTTCAAATGTTGTATGTTTCCCCATTATGCTTTGGTGTAAAGACTCACGTTTATAGCCTTGAATGTAAAAGATCTATCAGTCATAGAAATGTGTGGGTAATATATAAGTGTTACAGTGAGGGCTGGACCAGGCGAGATCATGAACTAGGCGAAGTATATCCCTGGTGCCTTTCTGATATTCCTGTCCACACTCTCAGCTCGTAGCATCTAGAGCTGTTTTTGCCACTAGTTCTTCCCAACCCACCGCCCCAGGCTCTGAAGGAATGGTCAGTGTTCATTGTCATTGTCACTGCAGGTGCATCATGGTGGCTGTTTTGTTGTTAAGGGATCTACTTATAGAAACAGTTATTCTGGGATTATGCTTTTGTATTGAAGTGACAGATGACTCTGGATATAGACAATGAGGATTTGTGAGAACAAGGGCCTGATTCTTCCTAAAGAGCGCGTGTGTGTGTGCATGTGTGTGTGTGTGTGTGTGTGTGTGGTATGTGTGTGGTGTGTGTGTGTGTGTGTGTGTGTGTGTGTGTGTGTGTGTTTGGAAGAAGCATGAAAGTTAAGAAAACATGTGAGTGTGGAGAAACTCTCTAAAGAGAATGTTGGAGAGAGGTTAGCGAGAAGTGGGGAAGGGCTCACCTTGTTCAAGTTCAGGAGCTTTCTGCTTGAGAGACACATTAGAAGAACCATCTTGGAGTTTTAGCAGTTTGCAGGAAACAGTTTTCGTGTGAAAATCCAAGGCTGTGACGGGAGCAGTGACCAGGAAGGACTTGGTGGTGCTGGAGGGGAAGCAAGAGCGTCCTGAAAAGCAGCCAAGTTTATAATTGAAGTGAGACACCATTGTGTCCTTACAGTTTTCCTAATCATATAGTTTACACTCTAAGATCGTTCACAACTTAGTAAATGAAGTCTTGCCAGGAGAAGGACATCACAGAAGATTCTTGCTAAAAAAAAAAAGTGGCCTCAGAAGGGAGCTTTTTTCAATGCCAGCTCACATAAACTTTTATTTTTCTCACACAATCGTCAGCACTCTTATCGAGCCACAATGGAAGTTCTTTGTCTTTTTATGTATCAACATGAGAGTTTTCTTTTCGAGGTTTCCAAGGTAAAGGTATACTGTGGAATTCCCATGAGTTAGGTAAACCGAGATGCTTGTTGTAAGTTAAATATCATGTACGCAGCTAAGCAAGGAATACCAGTTTACTAAACCAGATGCTTCACTTTCCAGAGTGCAAAGAAGTTTATTGGGCCTTGCGGAGGAAGAGATTGCTCAGTTTGCCAGTGCTTTCCTGAAAAAGGGTCTCGGGTAAGTGATGTAAAAATCAGTATGGGCAGTGGGAGGAAGAAATGAGGAGTTACTCATCAACGGGCATAAAGTTTTGGTGATGCAAGATGGGTTAGCTCTAGAGATCTGCTGTAGGATGTCTACCTAGAGTCAACAATAATGTCATATTCACTGAAACGTTGGTTGGGAGCGGGGGCACCTGGGTGGCTCAGTCGGTTAAGCGCCCAACTTCGGTCAGTCAGATTCTGTGTCCCCCTCTCTCTCTGCCCCTCACCCTCTCTCTCTCTCTCTCTCTCTCTCTCTCTCTCTCAAAAACAAACATTAAAACATATTTTAAAAAATTGGTTGGGAGAGCAGATCTCATATTAAGTGTCCTTACCACAGTAAAATGTTAGGAAAAAAGTCAACATGGGCAGCATGTTGAAATTTGAGCCATTGTGAATACTTAAAGTTAAGTAGTCCCAGATTCTTAGCATGTTCTGATAATTGTCAATGTTTCTGTTTTACAGTGAAAGTTATGTACATTCTGATAAGCCATCCCAGTTTTATTACACTAGGCATCAAGCTTAGAAGTGCAAGCTGTGATTTACCCAGTGTTTCATACCACGCTAATCTTGTGAACTGCCTTATGCAAAAAGGGTCCTGTGCCAAATGGTACATGCTAGGTCGCCATCTTGAAACTCAGGTTGCATATCAGCATTTTTTTTTTAATGTTTATTTATTTTTGAGAGAGAGCAAGACACAGAGTGAAGCAGGGGAGGGGCAGAGAGAGAGAGAGAGAGAGAGAGAGAGGGAATCCTAAGCAGGCTTTAGGTTGTGAGCTGTCAGCACAGAGCCCAACGCAGGTCTTGAACCCACAAACCGTGAAATCATGACCTGAGCCAAAGTCATGAGCCAGGTGCCCCAACATATAAACATTTTAAAGGCTCTGAGAAGTAGTGTAGTGAGGCGGGGGAAACCTGGTTTAAACTTATCTAAAGTGGTATATCCAGACATTGGACTACAAAACTCTTTTTGGGATAGCACCTATTGAAGTCACATGGGCATAGTGTTCTGTATGCATCTATTGTGCATGGCTGCATTTCTTGTGTGCTTCTTACGTGCCGCACACCATCTGTGTTCCCCAAACGCTTTAGGTCCCTGACTCCTCATGACTACTCTCTTACTATCTCAGCGTGCTGACTTTGCAAGGCAGAAGATCAAAGCTCAGAGAGGTGTAGCCTGTTACTCAAGTCCACCCAGGACGGGGCTCTGGGTGACTACACTACGTTCTCTGTCCCCGCAAGGCACAAGAGCCCTCTTGGCTACTGTAGGAGGGTCACTTGAACATTTATGGACCTCTGTCTCCCTTATATTCTGATAGCAGCAGCTGGCGGCCCACCCGCTCATTTGTGCTGGCGTAGTAGATCAAACAATTCTTTGGATTAAAAATACTCCTGCCATCTTACAAGAAAAGAGAAACTTGCTTTAGAAACTTTGGACAGTTTTTGAGTCAGATCAGTGATTCTGTTGCAACATGTTCCCATCGATTCTATAGGGAGTAATGCTCAAAAAGCACAGTTCAGGGATGACCAGTCTACAAGGAGGCAAGACCTCTCCTGAGGGAAGGGGCCATATATTTCTCCCATAGCTTTGCTTTCTCTCTGCACGATACGTGTGCAATATGTAAGGGGCTCCTGTGTTGAGCTCTCTTCCTGAAACCAGCTAACTTTCAGAGCATGAATTATGGCAAATCCCCTCCTGCTTAAACTGCATTGTTTCTTTAATACTTCAAAAACTTTGGAGCTCAGAATTTATCTTAAGGTTTTTCTTTTCCTTTAAAAAATTTTTTTTAAACTGCTTTTTAAGTTTGTTTATTTTGAGAGAGAGAGTGCAAGCAGGGTAGAGGCTGAGAAAGAGAGAGAGGAGAATAAGGATCCCAAGCGGGCTCTGCACTGTCAGGACAGAGCCTGATGCGGGGCTCAAATTCATGAACCTTGAGATCATGACCTGAGCCAAAGGCAGACGCTTAACCAACTGAGGCACCCAGGCGCCCCTATCTTGAGATTTGTCAAGCTGCTTTCATGACATGATTCAAAAAAAGAGGTGCTAACTTCTAGTTATAAAATAAGTAAGTCCCGGGAATATACTGTACAGCATGATGAGTATAGTACATAATACTATCTGGTCTATTTGAAGGTTATTGTGAGTAGATCTTAAGAGTTATCATCACAAGGGGGAAAAAAAGTTACTGTGTGAGGACAGATGCTAACTAAACTTATCGTGGTGATCACTTTGCAATCTATACACATATCAAATTATGAAACTAATATAACGTTTATATGTCAGTTACATCTCAATAAAAATTCTTTTAAAAAGTAAAGACACTAAAACCTAGCAATCTAAGAAGTGCCTTTTTCACGTATATGTATGCCTTATTCGGGGGTGGGGGGGAAAGTCTGGCTTTCCTGTGATTTAAAAAAAATTTATTTTAATGTTTATTTATTTTTGAGAGAGAGAGACAGACAGATAGAACATGAGCAGGGGAGGGGCAGAGAGAGAGGGAAACGCAGAATCTGAAACAGGCTCCAGGCTCTGAGCTTTCTGCACAGAACCAGACGGGGCCGAACCCACAAACCGTGAGATCATGACTTGAGCCAAAGTCAGATGCTTAACTGACTGAGCCGCTTAGGTGCCCCTCCTGTGATTTTTAATATAAACATACCAAGATTGTATAAATGAGAAAGAAATCAGTGCATCTAAATTTTAAGACCCTTTGAGTTTGAGACCCAAGAAAAATGGATCAGCTTCTTGAGAGGATGCTAATGGGGGCATCACAAAACAAATGGGAACAGTTGCTTGGATAAGGCTCTGATGTAAATAAGGCCGAGAATTGTTTTGGTCCGGACATCTGGCGAGGTCTAGAGACATTTGTTGGTTGTCACAACTGGATGGGGGGGGGTGCTACAGTATCTCGTGGGTACGGGCCAGGGATGCGGTTCGGCACCCCCAATGCACAGAACAGCCCCCACACCAAAAACTTACCTGTGCTGAGTGGACAAACCCTGCTCTCCTCCCACAACAGCTCTGTGAGGCTGATGGGGTTAATATTTTCATCTTTCAATACAAGGAGCCTGGATTTCCACGAGTTTTAATAACTCACTCGTATGTGGAAGAGGTGGAAACCCCACCCCGGTGTCTGACTTTGGTTTTAGCATTTGGCCTGTGATCACAAACATCGGTGCCTGCACACTCACATTCAAACACCAGACCGTCGTCATAACCTTGTGAACTCGGGCGGGTGCTTCGAGCTGCCCAAGCATTCGTTTCCTGGTATTTACACCACGAGTGCTTTCTCTTCTGTGTCCTCGGGTGTTCCACAATCACGAGCAATGCACCTTGCGTCTCCTAACACAGTCTCCAGTGCCGGGGGTGACGAGGGCTCAGGGGATAGACTGCACTCTGCAGTCTGGGTCCCTGTTGCTGGGTGGTCGGGCAGAACAGAACGCGGAGCGCTGGTCAACCCTTGCCCTTTCCGAGACAGATGGCTCCCACATGAAGGCTGCAAGTTGCTGGCAGCGACGTCCGGCTGGGAGTTTGGGAGCTTGGCTTGCGCATAACTGCCAGGTGGCATGGGAGGTGGGTGCTCCCAAGTACTCAGCAAGCAGCCAACTCACATACCATCTCGGGAGCTGCAGTGACAGCTCGAGGGGGTCTAGAGAGACAGGAATCCACACAGTCCCGGAGGGTGGAGGATCTGCCTGAGACAGTGCAGCCTGCTAGTGGCTCAGCCAGGCATTCCTAAGAAGGAAATGATTCCCCCTTTAGGGGTTCATGCCTGAGTGAGTTGTTTAAGCCCCAAATCAAAACTTCTGTCTCTGGATTGACGCTGGCCCCGTGCAGTGGAACGATGGGGTTGGGCTTGGAACTCTAGACTCAGGCTGGAGCCTGAGGTACAGCTGGGGTGCATCTGAGGCAGGGAGCCAAGGGGGGGGTCCTTCACTTCTGACAGAGTGAAGTTCAGCCTCATCAGTGCACCCCGGAGGCCTGCAGTCTGGCCGAACCATGTGTTTCCACCGGCGATCAACACGCTTCCCCTTTGCGCCTCTCCTACTGCATCACGTGGGCCATCGGCTCTCCCCGGAGCGTAATCCGAATATTCTCGCTTGCCTCCCCTTTTCCGGGCTGTCTTCCCACTTCCGCTCTGCCTCTGTTTCTCCTGCCCTCCCCAAGGAGCTCGGTGGAGACTCCAGCTCTCCCAAAGCATTCCCCTCCCTGCCGCAGCTCCTCCCAGCCAGTGCTGAGGCCCCTGGCAGGACCCTGGGCCCCTTCCCTTTACTGCTTGCACCCCGGCCTGTATCTCTGTTTGGGTGTGAGCGTCGGTGCACACGACCCTCTTCATGAGATTACGAGCACACACCCTTCAAGGTCGTCACGTGGACACCTGGGAAATGCTTCTGCTGGCCTCTGGTCCGCAGTGGAAACATAGCAGGCGGTTAGTGCACATAAATCAATACGTGAAAACTAAGTCTCCAGCCTGGGCAGGACTGGGAGCCTGAGTGGGTGGCCACGCTGGCCTGTAGCGTGCTTCCGGGGATACCTGCCACATCCTAAGAGAAGCGGGGAGCAGGGTTAGTAGGGAGTCTCCCACCTCAGTCCTCCCCACCCTCACCTGCACACGCATCGTTGAAACCTGTTATTAAATGTGCAATCTCACATAAGCTCAAATTCCCATGTGGTTTCAAGTAGGGCCAGAGAGAAGTATTTTGAACAGTGCCATTAAACAGTCCACGAGCACCCTCAAAAGAGCTCCAGTCGAGGGTAGGAGACTGGAACCCCTGTGCCTTCTTTCTGGTTGAGAGCCTCAGGTGAGAAATAAGGGTTTATCCTATCTGGCTGGTTCTGTTCCTCCAGGCTCTAACAGCCTCCGGTTCTGTGAGGTAGGCATGGCCGTTTGCATATAGCAGCTATTCAGTTGCCTTCCAAAATATTTTGCAGCTATGCCCTGACATTTCCCCTAACCTCCTAATAGTCCCTCTTTGAGGATATGAATGAGGTTGGCACTGGCTGAGATTTTAAGATTTTCTTTGCCAGTTTCAGTGAAGGAATCTTCAGTTTTTTGATGGTTGTCTCCTTGCAGGGAGAATTATGTGTCTTTATAGACTAGACTTGCAGGGAAAATTATGTGTCTTTTACAAGCTCCATTGTAGTAACTAGCATGATGATAAAGACACGTTCTGTAGCATTTTCCAGAATCAAATAGAAAATGTCCATATTTTTCATTGAATGGAGTCCACCAACTATTAAACTGTTAACTGTTCTATTAAGAACTGTATAATTTGACTTTTATGCAAAGAAGCCAAATAGTGTAAAACTCAAGATCTGTTTGTTTTTTTTTTCCTTCCTGGTTTGAAAGCTGAAATCACACATTAGCAAATCAGTGTTTCCTTGGGGAAGTTTAAGTCACTAAAAAAAATGCACAAGTATTTTCCCCCATAATCTCATTCATTTGTCTCTCATGCTCCTAAGAGCCTGCGTTCCATGATAAAAATGGAATTTACTTGGGAGATTTTAATTATTAACATTTTTAACCATTAAATTATTTGCACACAAAGTTCCAGAACCCGATCTCTTTATCCCTCACACAGCTGTATTCTAGTATAGTCTACAACTGTGAAACAGTCTATAACTGATAAATGGTACAGAGCAATTCTTCTGAGGTCCCAAAGCACACATAAGTCAATGATGTTGTATTTTGGTGGAAGCAGAGTCCAATGACAAGTGACAAATTTGATCTGTCATCCACCCCCTTAGAGTTTTGGTTCTGCTTTATTTTTCTTCCACATCTTTCTCCTCCAAAAACAAACTCCCCAGCTCATTTTGTCTCTGCTGGAGAGTTCTCTGAGTAATGAAGCCCTGCCTGAGACTCAGGTGCTTTCCAAGGACACCCCCAGCGAGGGGCCCTGGGAGGGGACGTCTGCCTTGGGGACTGTGGGGAGCTGGACAGGGCATTTGTCGTGCAAAGGCATCCGAATCCAGAGTGGGAGAAAACACAGTGCCTACTGACAAATCTCCCAGTAGAATTTAGCCCACCAGCTGCCAGTTTCCAACTTGGGCTTTGCTTGTTAAAGCGTTCCCTGGTCAGGAATATTAACCTTGAGTTCTGAAGAATGAAAGACTTGCAAACGTTAAAAGAATGGATCTTCCATGGCAGGTGCTTGAGGAAGTAGTTCCAAACAGGGTGTGGGAAACCTGGACGTGCCTATCACTCTCTACTATCTGGCCTATTAATAATCATAGTCGTAGAACTAACAATATGAGTCGTAGCTCATATTGGTATGCAAGGATGACTCCAGCCGCTAACAGGGCTTTCAGTAGGCTGACAGAGCTCTCGCTCTGAACCTAGCATTTGTGCTTCAGAAGGAAGGAGGGAAAACAAGCTCTATTTGCCTACTGTGTTGTAGAACGTGTTGTTTTTGCAACCAGGCCAGGTGTCCCGAGCCTCACCAGGGAATCCTGGTGACAGTTTGGGTCTGGTAGGTTTTGGCGTACCTGCCCTGATCAGTCATCTCATTAAATTGCCAGTGATTTGCAGCACAGCCTTTGGCCTCCTCATGTGGAGTTCAATTCCATGGCAACAACGATTGCTGAACTCTGCGACCCAGCATGAACTGAGGCCAGGCGGCCGCAGAGCTCAGCAAATGTGGGACTACGCTGAACTTGAGTGGACCAAGGTCATTGCCAAAGGGGAGACAGTCTTGTTGTTGGTGAGAACTCAGGACTAGCAATGCAGGTGCATCCCGAAGCAGGGCCTATGGCCCACAGGAAAATGGGAAACAGTATTTGTAGCTCTAGAAAACCTCTCTAGTGCAAGGTCAACACCTGACAGACTACATTAATTAAAATGCTGATTTACAAAGCAAGTAAAAATAGATTTTTTTTTTCAAACACCATGTTTAATAAATTGCCACAAAATCCACAGGGAACAACCAGATCTCAGAGGTGCTAAGTTTTCCACTCCTCTGTCATATAAGCTTATCTGCAGTTCTTTCAGCAAATGCCTCTTCATTCATTCCCTCCATTCAGCAAATGGCCATTGAGCATTTGCCATGTGCCTGGCATTGTGAGGCTCCGGTGATCCAGAATGAAGTCCTTGTGGCCTGGAGCTCAGTGTCCAGCAGGAGATTCACCTTCTGGTCATTATTTCTGGGTGCCTCAGGAGTGCCGGGCACTGTTAGGAGCTTGCGTCCTTGCTCTGTCCCAGGGATAATGTGGTCCCCTAACTCGGTTTCATATGGGAGCCTGGGGGTGGGGGACAGGGCAGAGACAGCAGTGGAATCAGAGGCCACCTAGTGATGGCCTGAAAGCCTGTTGTGTCAGTGCCTCAGCTGCCATAATGAAGTGCCATGTGCTCAGTGGCTTAAAACCACAGAAAATATTTTTCTTGCACGTTCTAGAGCCAGAAATGCACAAGCAAGGTGTCACCATTACTGTACTTCTGCTCCGGCAGAGGCTCCTTCTCTGCCTCTCCCAGCTTTTGGTGGCCACCAGCTTTCCTTGGCTGACGGCCCTGTCACTCCAGTCCCCGCCTCTGTCTTCGCACTGCCTTCTCCTCTGTGTCACATCTTCCTCTGCGTCCCTCTCACAAGGGTACATGTAATGGCATTTAGAGGGCCCATGCAGATAATCCGAGATAACCCCCTCCTCTCAAGGGCCTTAACTTTAGCACCTCTTTTGCCATCTCAGGCAATGTCCACGAATCCCAGGGGTTAGGACGGGGACACGTCTTTTTGTGGCCACCATTCGACCTACTGCAAATGTCTGGGCAGAGAGAACAGCCTCCATGCAGACCCTGGGGGAAGAGTCTCCATTCGGACCCTGAAGTGAGAAGGAGGCAGGCTGGCATGTCTGAGGGACTGGAACGTGGCCAGAAAGATTTGGTTGGAGTAGGTGAGGGGGCAGGTGACATGAGGTGCAGTTGGAAAACCAGACACAGGTCCTTCAGTCTAAGAAGGAAGGCTCTGAAGGATCTTAAGAAGGGTGGAAGCAGGTGGATTTACGGTATAAAAAAATCATTCTGGCTGCTGTTTGGAGAACATAGTGTGTGTACATTGGGGGGCAGTGGTAGGGAAAACCCATCAGGGGGCTGCTGCAGTCGCTCAGGTGGGAGGTGAGATTGCTTCGTGGGGGGGGGGGTTGCGTGAAGAGGTGGGGGAAGCAGGTGCATGAAGAGGTGGGGGAATGTTTGGGAGGCAGGGTTGATAGGAGCGAGGGTGACAGTGGAGGAAGGCGGGCATAGTGTTTACAGCTGTGTGGGCAGTGGTCTCAGGCCGAGGAGCACACGGGGGGGGGGGGGGGGGATGATTTTGTGTCTACGAGTCCCATTTTGGTTTTGTAGAGCCAGAGGTCAACTGAATATGGTCAGGGCTCCAAAGAGAAGTCTGGGCTAGGGAGGAAAGTGGAGGGGTTGGTTGTTCAGCGTTGGATGCCATTAACTCCATGGAAAAGGTCAAGTTTGCCCAAGAGAAAGTGAGAAGAGGGCCAGGGCAACCCTGTGGGGAATCCCTCCCCCCCCCAACCAGGAGGAAGGGGGCCGGCACGGAAGACACAGGAGAAAGACCCAGAGAGGGCAAGGGGCAGGGACACCAGGAGAACAGAGCCAGGAAGAGGAAGCAAGGTGTAGCTGGTTCTGGCTCCGCCGGGAGCCTACCCAGACCTCTCCACGCTGCCTCGTTCAGTTCCCACGGCAGATGTGTGATGTTGGGCTGCTCTTACACCATTTTTAAAAATGGGAAAACCGGGGCGCCTGGGTGGCGCAGTTGGTTGAGCATCTGACTTCAGCTCAGGTCGCGATCTCACGGTTCGTGAGTTCGAGCCCCGCGTCGGGCTCTGGGCTGATGGCTCAGAGCCTGGAGCCTGCTTCTGATTCTGTGTCTCCCTCTCTCTCTGCCCCTCCCCCATTCATGCTCTGTCTCTCTCTGTCTCAAAAATAAATAAACATTAAAATAAATTTTTTTTTTTTAAAAAATGGGAAAACCACTCTGTGATGACCAGGTTCAAGACGTGGATTTATTTATTGCTCAGGGGCAAAGCTCTATCTTCCGGTTCTCAGAGCCGTGTTCTTTCCACTGTGCCATGCAGCCTCTTGGGAACACAGCTGCAAATCCAGAGTCAGTGTCACTCCAGGCTAAATGGGCCAGTGGATGCTCTCATTGACAGGTGAGGTGATCTTAAGGTACAAGAAAATACTCTGCCACAACGGTCTGGTCTCCTTGGACTTTCTACTCCTTGAATAACACTTTTTGTTATTTATTTTAATAACCCTTCATGTTATCCATTAGTTTTTCCCGTTATAGGTAGGGAAAGACCTTGGAGGCACTCAGTTAAAGGATTTTATGCTACCTGCGTAGTCCTCTTGGAGGGTTTAAGTAATGTTATGGTGTCGCCTAGTGGATGAATCTTTGAATTACAGCCAAGCATTAAAAAGGCAGGAAGGGCGACGCTGAACTGGTCATTTTAATTATAAAAGTCTTAATCCATCCAGTACTCTCCGAGTTCATGTTTAGAATATATACCACACAAGGCGGTAGCCAAGGTCCTGGGTAGTAATAAAATGTGCACGGATCCCTGACCCCAAAAAGCTTACCAGAAGACATCACCCCAAGCAGATATTAATTAAAGTAACATGCGTGAAACAATAATGAAAAATAGGTGAAGAGTCTATTTAGGTGGTATTTTAGGGTGGACAGGAGAGTTCTTCCGAGAGTGAGATTGATCAGGACTGGGGTAAAAGAGAAGCAGCAATTGAAGTCAGGGGACCTGGGTTCAAATCTCTGTTTCCCCAGGTGATAGTGGCTTCTGGTCACTGGCTTCATCTCTCTGAGCCTCAGCTTCCTTGTTTGGGAAACAGAAAAGTAGAAACAGGGTGACTTTTTTTTCTTTAAAAAAATTTGTTTTTAGTTCATTTAGAAAGACACAGAGACCGTGCTTGTGAGGGGAGGGGCAGAGAGAGGGAGACCGTGAATCCCAAGCAGGTTCTGCACTGTCAGCACAGAGCCCCACGCGGGGCTTGAACCCACGAAACCGCGAGATCATGACCTGAGCTGAAACCGAGTGGGATGGATGCTTCACCAACTGAGTCACCCAGGCGCCCCCCACGGGTGACCTTATGGATGTAAGGATCCCAGGAGTCAGTGCCTAGAACAACTGCTCAGGGAGTGGTAGCTGCTGCCATTGGTACCATCACCACCATCATGGTTTTGAGAAGGTACAATAGGAACTACCAATGGAGAAAGGCTGCCATTGCTTCAGGCAAATAGGAGGCACACGTGTGATTGGAGCAGAAGGAGGAGGTGTGGAAATTACAGGGAGTAGGGTTGGCTGGGGTAGAGGAAGGCTGACTGTCCCCATTGCAGAGGGTGATGAAAGCAGTGACACAGGCAAGAGAAGATCTCAGGGGAGTTGACAGTTGTATGTGGATGTGGGTAGAAGCCTGGAATGAAGGAAGAGAGGGAGGCTGGTGCTTGGGTGACCCACATGAGATGACAAGACCACGACAGCGGACGGATTCCTCTGCAGGGAGATGACAGTAAGACAGACACGTGAGATTCAAGTTAAGGCCAAGGGTGGACATGGAGAGCCGCATGGTGAGCTCACATGAAGGAACAAAGTTGCCACCTGATGGGTCTGGGGACAGGAGTGGAGCGCGGGGAAATGATGGGAATGATGAGCTGAGTTCTGACATGATGAGTGCGAATTAGCAGAGGAGGAAGGTTCAAGAAGGTGTCTAGAAAATGGTTGGGCGTATAGGGTAGGACTAGAAAATTGGACTTGAGAACGACAGAAATAGAGGTCTTTAATTAATTTGATGAATACTATTATTTCCTGAAGAAACTTTATAAAAGAACACAGAATACATTAAGATATGAAGTTTAAAAACAAGACAAGGCCTGAAGCAATGGACGTGTCGCAGCAGGCACGGTGTGGGGATGGTTTAGTGCATGGGTCCTCCACTCTGCCAGGCTGAGGCAGTGGGAAGAGGAGTGGTTTGGGAGAGCCCCTGACTGATGCAGGTTTGAATGCAAACTCACTAGGTATGTGAGTCTGAGCAAGTTATACCCCTGAATAGACTTTTCTCATCTATATGGGGGATAATAATTCACGTTTCTCAGTGTTGGTGGCTGGATTAAATGAAGCAAGGTATGGAGAGTGGTGGGCACACAATGATCACATGATGGTCACTGGGCACTTTGATGATCACCTTCGCGGTCTTAGAGACCAAGGGTGATTTGGAAATGTATGTGTCATTAGTATAATAAAAGCACCTTTCATATTCATTTATTCATTAATGAAGGAGGAAAGGAACAAACATTTATTTATACTTCTTTGCACTGACTGAACTTCTGGTTAGGCAGGAGCAGGAAGCTGTCGCAGGGAAAATGTGACAGGATATGTATTTGCAGTCGTCTCTCTGAACTTATTTCTCGCAATTCTCATACTGCTAACGTGACAGAGGGTTTCTTAGCTTTTTGTCATTCCCTAAAGGGTCTGGTCCCTGGCAGCGAACACATCTGGGGCAGCCCAAAAGGCTGAGTTGAAGATCTTGGTATTGGCCGTGTACATATTCTCCCGTCTGTTGGTGCGGTTCTACCAAGTTGTGAAATAAAAGTAATTTGATCTTAGCCCTGCTCAAGAGCCGTGCCTGATACAGATGACTAACAAGTGACAGAATGCTGAAGGAATGCCCCAGCTCCAGAGGGTGGGGTGACTGTCCACTGTGATCACCTTCATCCTCTATTTGTACAGCTGGCCCGGGAGCCTACTGTTCTGTGGCCTCAGTCGGAGCACACAAAGCACGTCTGATGACACGGTGTCAGCCTGGGCTTTGAGGAGGAAGAAGGGGATGGCTTGTGGCATCACACAGCGTGCCAGAGTTTCCTCAGCTGGCAAGATGGTTGTCATTTCTGGATTTGGTGCATCTTTTCTGATTTCACGGTCTCTGGCTGAAAGTTGTGAAACACAGAGGCAGTTCTGTGTACATAGAAGAAAGGAAGGAAGGAAGGTCGGAAGGAAGGAAGAAAGAAAGGGATAGGAAAGGAAAGGGAAGAGAAAAGAGGAAAGAAGAAAGAAAGAAAGAAAGAAAGAAAGAAAGAAAGAAAGAAAGAAAAGAAAGAAAAAGAAAAGAAAGAAAGAAAGAGAAAGAAAGAAAGAAAGAAAGAAAGAAAGAAAGAAAAAGAAAGAAAGAAAGAAAGAAAGAAAAAGAAAGATCAGTAGATAGATCAGGGAAAACTACATCTGAAAATAAGGCATTCATTCCACTGGGCTTTTTTTTTTTTTTTTTTTTTACTACCCTGAATCCACTGTATATCATGTTATTGTTCATGGTTAGAGGGTGCATAGTTAGGAAGAAAAGATTTCTTTAAAAAAATTTTTAAAGATGCCAAATTCTTTTGATTATTTAATGAATCTCTTGTTATAGAAGTGTCCCTTATGGGTTTGTTATTTAAGTCTGTTGATCCTGAAGTTAATTCCACTATAGCCGTATAAATAAGTAAGCCCAAATATTTACTTGTAAACATAGTTTTTTTTTTAACTGACCCCTTCTTTTATATGAAACAGTTTAAGGATATTGGAGTTATTCTCTATGTTGCTGTGGATAAATAATTTACTCAAATTGGATGAACTAGCAATGACTATTTCAGAGATTGGGGTTTGGAAAAATTTCATGAGTAGCTTTCTGATAGGTTTAATACTGTGATACAAGGTTTGGTGTATTTCTTTAAAAAATTTATTCTATAAGGAATTACCTGTTAATATGAGAACAAAAAGCACAGCACTCCATATAAAAACAAACCACAGCTTTCCCCAGCATCTGTAAATAAGTAGGCATTTAATATTTTATGCTAGCTTTTCCACCTGCAAAGTAGAGGTTATTTTGCCGTTGAAATGAAGGCACGGCAAAACCCGTGTTCTATCTCAACAAGAAGATGTGAACATCGCTGTGTTTAGGGCCATTGCTCACGGTGTGGGGTTGTGTTCTGCTCACCTCAGTGTGGAAACATTGACTGTATCACTGTTCAAATTAGTTTATTATTTATTGCCTTTCCTACCATCATAGTCTTGGGCACATAGACTGTGCCCCCCAGAAGCTCATGGTCTAGTAGGTATGGGGTTAGGGGGATAAAGAGATGGTCACTATAGCAGCGGAGGGATGCTATTATAGGAGCATCTCGAGAGGCATCTAGTTCTGAAGGGCGGGTTGGGGGAGGGCAGGAGGTTGGGGAGTCCTTCCACGAGAGCACTAAAAGATGACCTTGGGAGTGGGAGGGACAGTTCTGAGACAGGATACCAAGTCTGTGAAAGAACAGAGCTTATTCAGAAATGGTGAGGAAATCAGTGTAACAGATGGGTGAGGGTGGAGGGGGGGCACGGGGTCCAGAGTTTTAATAATGGAAATAACCATTCCTTGTTTTATTTTAAAAGCATTTGGGATGACACCTTCTCACATCAGGACCCATTTCTGTACTGAATGGAGTTTTATCATTCTTATGGCCATGTGAAACACTTCTACTCTTTTTTTTTTTTTTTTTTTTCCTCCGCAAAGTTCCATTAACTCACTGGATCCGGCCTTGCGTGTCCAGAATGAAGCACATTAAAGAGATTTATAGGCAGTTAATTGGCTGTCTCTTTCTCAGTTAATGTTTAAACATACATTTTTTTTTTGTTTCTAAACGTTACATTATGGTAAAGTACAGCATTCACAAAAGATAATTTAGCAGGTTTTCTGTAAATTACCTATCGGATGAAAAGATAATTCCCAGACTTCATGAAAAGGCAGTTAATTTCTGAGTCTTATATTTAGGAAATCTTACCAAGTAAAAGTAATTAACACAGGTGAAAGAAAAGAAAGAAAGAAGAAAGAAAGAAAGAAAGAAAGAAAGAAAGAAAGAAAGGGAAAGAGGTAGCTGAAGTCATTGTTTATCTTTTAGATTGTTGTTTACAATTTGTGCAATATTTAAATTGATACGCCCACAAAATACCCCCAAATGATTTGTGCCTATATAATTACATTTTATATTTTATTGTTGTCTTTTCAATAACACAGATTTATACATTCAAGCTCCCTTGAAAATCCTAAGCTTTATTAGTATTTTTACGGATACTCAATAAATAGTTGTTATGATGATGAAAAAGCATGAAGAGAAGGGAAAGTTCAAATGAAGTAGGATTTTGATTTGTTAAGGTTAGGCAGATGGTAAAGGTTGTTGATTATGTCTGTTGAGTCCGTGAATTAACGATGAAAGAGAAATGGTAACTCATCTTTATTATAAAGGTCACATTCGCTGTTGGTAAAGAACATATTGCCCCGCCTTCCATTTTTTCTGCTGAGACATGACAGAATGCTATTCTGCATATCCTTCAAGAAATGTTCCTTTATAAACATATATTTCGAGAAAATGCCCATTTGTTTCTCTACAGGTGGGATCATATGACATACAGCTTGTTTTTCCCCCTTTGAACAATGAACTATGTATAATGAGAGTAATCACAGTAGTTTGCATTACGGTTCCAGGCACGATGCTATAAACACTTGCCATGCAGTATTCTTTTTATGTCCACTGGCCATTGACGGATAAAGAAGCTGAGGAACAGAGAGGCTAAGAGATGTGCCCTAGGTCACACAGCTAGTGTGGGCCTGGGCTTACAACACAGGAGGCTGACTGCAGAGCCTGGATGTTCAGTCACTGTGTCTTCCTCAGGAGCATCATGAGGATGATCTGTGTCCGCTCACAAAGCCCTGCTCGCTGTCTTTAATGTGCAGGCCTTACACGTTCCCCGCGGGCCTGTTCCAGCCACCGGTCTCTGCACTCGTTGCGGGCTCTGGGAGAGCCCCAGGTACCCGCCTGGCAGCAGGCACCCGGCACCGTGGTCCCCCAGCGAGGAGGTGAACACCGCTGCTTCCTCGCTCTTGAGTGGGGTCGCTCTGAGGTGTGAGCTCTACCCTGACTCCGGGAGTGCCCGCTCTGGGGAGAGCTCGTGACCCACTGGTCATGTTACCGGAGTCGGGTTGTTGGGCCCAACAGTAGAAGCGAGGCTGGACCCCAAAACCAAAGGCACAGCCAAGGCTCTCTTGGGGGTGCAGCTTGAGTGAAGGGGACACAAAGCACCAACAGAGACTGGCTGGGCCGGCCTCTGCGAGCAAAGAGAAGGCCCTGCCTGCAGGGAGAAAGTTCCGACTCGGGTTCCCACTCAGGGATGCTAATGGGGGGTGGGGTGGGGGAAGTGCCTCGCCCTGATTGGTTGGAAGGGCTTCATTCTGATTGGTTGGAAGGAGCTCATCCTGATTGGTCGCTATCGGCAGGCAATTCAGGCCGCTCAGTGCTTTTGGAGCAGAGTCTTCAGGTACGCGGAGCCTCTGTTGTAAATCCGGGTTGGGTGCAGGGCTGCGTCCCGGTTCTGCTCGGTAAGAGAAGTGGTTTACCAGTAACTGCTAACTGGAGCACCGGGATGGCTCAGTCGGTTAAGCTTCCTACTTCCGCTCAGGTCATGATCTCAGGGCTTGTGAGTTCGAGCCCTGTATTGGGCTCTGCACGGGTTTTTCTCTCTGCCCCTCACCGACTGGTGCTTTCTTAAATAAATTAAATAAATAAATAAGTAAAAACTTAAAAAATAAATAAAAACTATAAATAAATAAATACATAAATAAATAACAACTAACAGCGCCCCTGGTGCATGGTTTTCACCTGGGACTTGTTCCGGTGGTCCCTAACTGTCTCAATTACTGGCTTGATTCCACACCCTGTCTTCCCGTCTTCCCTTCTCTGTGTCACGTCCCTGCTTCCTTACCCTATCTCCTTCAAATCTCAGACAAAAGGTTTGCATTGACTTCTTGCCCTATGCTTTGATTCTGAAGCACCCAGGCCAAGACAGGCTGCATAATGTTCCTTTTTTGAAGGTACCAAAGTCTATTCTATCGATCTCAGATGGGCGGATTTTTATAGGACTTCCAGTTTTTCTTACTATTGTGAATAATATTGTTGTGAATATTCTGGCATTATTGTCTTTAGATCAGGGCACCCGGGGCTCCTGCCTCCAAGACCTCACCCATCGGTCTTGTGTCTGGGCCTGGCCAAGGCCAGCAGCATCGTTCAAGGTGGTACCTCACGTGTAGACCAGGACTGGCTGGGTCCCACAGTGTGTTTCTTCCTTTGAGGTTGTTAAAAATGATTAAAGAAGCCAGTTTAGGTGATAGAAACAAACTTTATTTAACACTTCATGAAGCGGGCAGTCTTCCTTCCCAAGGATCCAGAGAACTGCAAAATGGGTCGGAAGACAGGAAGCTTTTATGGGACGAAGAATAAGGAAAAGGAAGAACAATGGAAAAAGAATAGAAAGCAGGAAAATAAGTAGAGACCCTGGAGTTGGCTTGGGGTGTGGGGATTGGCTGACTGAGGTAGTGGGTGTCTGGTCCACATGAGCATTTACAGGGACCCAAAAGTTATCTGCTTCCTTTTGCTGACGTGGAACCCGGGCAGGGGGAGGGGCTCCATCTTGGGCCTCGAAAGTTGTTCCAACAGGGTGCACTTGGATCCTTTATCCCCTGTGGGGCTTACCTCATGAGGAGCTCAGGGGTTCATGCTTATGGACTGGTCTGGGACCACATGGCTGGACCCTGGTCCAGCCTTGCCAGCTTGTGGGATTCCGTTCATGGGATCGCAGGGTCAGCAGAATAGTGCTGACACAGATTTCAGGTGACTCAATTTTTAAATAGATGAGGCTCTCTAAAATATATTTTCTCGGGGCGCCTGGGTGGTGCAGTCGGTTAAGCGTCTGACTTCAGCCAGGTCACGATCTCGTGGTCCGTGAGTTCGAGCCCCGCGTCGGGCTCTGGGCTGATGGCTCAGAGCCTGGACCCTGTTTCTGATTCTGTGTCTCCCTCTCTCTCTGCCCCTCCCCCGTTCATGCTCTGTCTCTCTCTGTCCCAAAAAAATAAATAAACGTTAAAAAAAAAATTAAAAAAAAATATTTTCTCCTGGTCCCCACACATCCGAGGGGGAAGTCCTATATTCTTGTATGTGGCCCTACTCACACTTGGAGTTCAGCAGCAATAATTCAGAATTGTCCAGAGGTTTGAGATCTGATCTGAGCAGATATCTTCTGAAATCCATTCAGCTTTTCTCTCTGCATATCAAGACTTTCTTGCTCATTGAATGCATGAGCATGTTTGGTGGGGCAAGGGGCTCCAACATGATTTTCCTTAAATCTGTGGAAAAATTTTAAGAAGCACAAGAAATTACAGGTGAAAATCCTGACTTCAAGTGAATACTGAGAGTGTTTCCAAACTAATAAAATACAGCATGGGCTCTAAAATGTTAGACAACATGGCTGAACACCTTGGACACCACAGTGCGTGGTGTTGTACAGGCAGATCATCTTGCATCAGTGAAAACCTTGTTGTAAACTTCTCATTATAAAGCTTCTTTTTACCTAATGTAAGGGTATTGTCTTCAGATTGTAAAGTCAGTTTTTTTTTTTTTTAATTTTTTTTTTCAACGTTTATTTATTTTTGGGACAGAGAGAGACAGAGCACGAACGGACGAGGGGCAGAGAGAGAGGGAGACACAGAATCGGAAACAGGCTCCAGGCTCTGAGCCATCAGCCCAGAGCCCGACGCGGGGCTCGAACTCACGGACCGCGAGATCGTGACCTGGCTGAAGTCGGACGCTTAACCGACTGCGCCACCCAGGCGCCCCTAAAGTCAGTTTTTTAAAAAACCACATGGGGCGCTCTTCCTGTCATGGGTTCTGTCCCCGTGCTTTAATAAAATCACCTTTCTGCACCAATAAGAAAAAAAATGCAGTGCCTGGGTGGCTCAGTCGATTAAGTGTCTGACTTTGGCTCAGGTCGTGAGCTCATGGTTCATGAGTTCGATGAGTTCAAGCCCCATGTCGGGCTCTGCACTGACAGTGAGGAGCCTGCTTGGGATTCTCTCTCCCCCCACCCCCCTCTCTGTCCCTCCCCTGCTTGCACTCCCTCTCTCTCAAAATAAATAATAAAAATTAAAAAAATATGAATCTAAGATATTCTCTGCCCACATCAAATTATAGACAGAGATTGAATGATGAGGCTAGAAGTGTCACTTAGAAATTCTGATTTCAGATTCTCAAGTTCAAATAGCCTCACTGTTCTTGTACATTGGCTATTTTATAAAAAGTAAATAAGTTTGCATATAGAAAATCATTTTATATGTCATAAAGATGTGGTTGATAGAATTGCCTTTTTCAGAGTCCAAAGGTCGCTTTCCTAACCATACAGGGCCCAGGTAGAATGTGTCCAAAGCGGCTGGGTGGTCAGGCTGGGAGCTTGGTGAAGGGATTTCCTAAGCCAAAGGCTGTGGTAGATGGTGGATGGGAGATTTAACTGGTGAGCAAATATCCCTGCCCTCATAGCGTTAATGTCTAACTGGAAAGGTGAACAATAAATGGATGGGCAAAGAGTTGAAAAATATGAAATGCTAAGAGGCCAAGAATGAAATGGACAGGCTAATGAGGGCGGCAGGGGACTGGAGATCCTCCTCGACTGGGCTAGGTTGGGGGGAGGGCTAGGGGGCCAAGGAAGGCTGCTAAGGAGGTGGTAGTTTAGGGGAGATCCAAGTCCTGTGTAAATGTAGAGAAGGAGCAGTCCGGAGGGAAAGCCAAGCCAGGGAAGAGCCGCAGGGCTGGCTGGGAAGTCATGAGTGTGGGGTGTCAGGTAATTAGGGCCATACCCTAGAAAGTCTGGAGGGAGTCCAAGGTTTACTTTACAGGCAGTGGGAAGGCAAGGAAGGTTTTTAAAAAGTGGGGCAGCGCCACGGTCTGATTTCTGTTTCCGTGTCACTCTGGTTGTGCTGTGGAGAGAGGCATGGGGGAAGGGAAGAGGAAGCAAGAGAGAAATTTAGGAGCTCTCTGGTGGCAGACAGGGGGACTGTGAAGAAGTGAGTTCCAGATCTGTTTTGGAAGTGAAATGATAACCGTTAATCATAGATTCAGTGTAGGTGTGACAGAAAGAAGACTGTCAAGGATGACTCCAGGATTCTGGCTGGGATTTAATAAGGTAGTTGGGGAAGGTTGAAAGAGGATTGCATTTTGGGGGAAAGGCAAGAATTCTATTTCATATTTTTTTGTTCTTTTAAGCCGGAGGTACAATTATATCCAAGAAGGTGTCAAGGAGGCATCTGGATATGCTCGTCCATCTGGAAGTTAAAGTTAGAAAAGTCTGTGCTGAGACATATAAGTGGGGCTATTCGAACCCATGATATTTACAATTTCAGTCCTAAGGAGAACCATGGGTGTAGGGACTATGGAGAGAGACAAGGGGGCCTGGGACAGAGAAGGGAGCAATATCATGGGGGTGGGGGGCAGCGCATGCGGTCCTCCAAGGTCAGTCTTCCTACTCCAGATCAAAGAGCTGTGAGCCTCACAACTGCTTCTAGTGGGCGGTGACTCAGTGTCCATTCAGTGCATCAGGTCATCTAAATGCAATGGGGGACAGGCAACAGTGGAGAAGGTTTCTCATCTTTGTACTGGAAATGTTCCCACTGTGGGTTCAGGGGGAAGAGCTGAGCTCACGAAACATCTTCACCTAAAATAAGAGGCGACCTTTTCATTCATGGAAAGTCAGATTGCGTAAATATAAGTTGACATGGACAGCCTCCTTCCAAATTAAGAATAGATATTAGGTAAAAGAGGCTAAAAGAAGAACGGTTTTTCACTAAAGGGGCAGAACAATCATTCACCATATGAAATTTTTAAAAAGATCTGGCAGATTTCTCCACTCTTAATTTGTGCCACTAACACAATGGTAATGAGACTTTGATTTCTTTTCTTGCTTTGTTTTGCAAGTTGCTTGCTTTGCTAAAAACCTCAAGATTTATAACTGTCACTGACAGAATAAAAATAGTACAAGAACTATGATTAGTTTGTGTGTGTGTGTGTGTGTGTGTGTGTGTGTGTGTACACATGGAATAATTAAAATGTATGGCTTAAATTCAGATAGAAAAAGGCAATGTTCCTCTTTCTTATTTTTGTAATTAATTGATCATTTGTGCTTTTATTGTTAGAATTTGCTCAAACTCTAATATTCCAGTCTTCTGTTAGCTCACGTGAACATGCATTTGTGTTGGAAAATGCTACTTAAAAATCAGCCATCCCTCTGCCTTTTAAACCTTCCTTCTTAGGGTCAACCAGGACTCCCAGGGCCACAGGGTCCTATTGGACCCCTGGGACTGCCAGGACCCATTGGAATTCCAGGAGAGAAAGGGATGAGAGGTGACAGCGGCCCTCCTGGAGCAGCCGGTGACAAAGGTGATAAGGTAAGCCTTCTCTTAAGTGAGGGAC
This sequence comes from Herpailurus yagouaroundi, assembly GCF_014898765.1. NCBI lineage: Eukaryota > Metazoa > Chordata > Mammalia > Carnivora > Felidae > Herpailurus > Herpailurus yagouaroundi. Next base: position 11,783,318 of record NW_024412433.1, read on the forward strand.
TCTTATTAACTGCTTACTGGCACTACTGTGCCAGGTTTTTTATAATCACAAGTACTGTCTACTAGCACCTTATAATAAATTAAGTTTGAACTCCTCTTCCATAATCAGCCCTCATTCCCTGACTCCTTTCCAGAGGAGCATGCCTTTCCAGACTTCTCTATGCACTTAAATACCCGAGTGCACCCAATGAAGGGTTGTATTCTTTCATGGCTTTTTAAAAATGTAAATGACATATTTGTTGTGCTAAGCTTTTCTTTTTTGTACTCAGCCATATGGCTTACAGGTCATTCCTTATCAATTTGTGTAGATCAAACTTATTTTCTTAAAAATACTTCACAGTATGTCTTAATATAGATAAAACTATGGTTTATTCCCGGTTGATGTAAATTTGAGGTCCTGTCCCAACTTTGTGTCATGCTAGTGTGCAGAAGCAATCCTGTAAATCGCCTACACTTGCATTTAATAGTTTATTTCTCTAGGATAGACAGACTCCGGGAAGTTGAATTTCCGGCTTATAGGGTATTGAACATTTTCTTTGAATTGATGGTGCTAAGTTGGCTTCCTAGGTACAAAAAGAAAAGTACAAAAGGTTAGTTTTTTAATTGTTGGCATTTAAATTCAATGCAAAAAAATAAGTGACAATGACTGCTAAGAGTCTTTTAAAAATTATGTCATTATTTATGTTTTCAAGTAAATCCATATGTTAATCTAATGCTTTGATACCTCTTATATCTTTGTTTTGTTTTCTGGGATTTTAGGGTCCAACTGGTGTTCCTGGATTTCCAGGTTTGGATGGCATACCTGTACGTATCCCTAAATTTTCTCCATTTTTTTTAAAAAAGAGCTCATCAAAACCCTTAAAACCACATATATTTATATAGCAAACTCTTCTTTATTTTCTTTTGATAGTACAAGGAAAGGCGCTTACATTCCAGTTTTGTGTAATAACTTTGGGACTAAAAGACTTTACTTGAAAAGCAAGGTTTTCAATCAGATTCGAGAAAAACATTCCACAATATAAGCTATATATACCTGCCATATTCTGGAAATAAATGTATACTCACAATGCAAGTTTTTACTTGCTGGTTAGTTTTGACAGTAGAAGTGGGCTTAAAACTCTCATTTCTAATATGGAAATGAAATGAAAGAAGGAAGAGTTATTTCAGAAGCTTTGTAATCCATTAGAGAGTATTTGTAAAGATTTTAAGGAAGGTGATCTCCTAAATTTCTTAGAATATTCTAAACTAAATTAATTTCAACTGGGCTGTATTAAAATGTGTCTGTATATTTTTACCCTGCTACACAGTACTTGTGGGTGGGAAGGAAGTTTTTACAAATTAAATAACACGTGAGTCACAAATGGCTTAATTTGGGTACCCACATTGTGTAAACTTTGTGTTGCAGTATTCTTGCAGAAACACTTCACTTACAATCTTATTTTTTACAGGGGCACCCGGGGCCTCCTGGATCCAGAGGCAAGCCTGGAATGCATGGGTACAATGGCTCGAGAGGTGATCCAGGGCTTCCAGGAGAAAGAGGAGTTCCTGGCCCAAGAGGCCCCCCAGTAAGACCTCCCACAGCTCATCCTAAAGGGAATCTTAAGTGAAGGGCTCTACAGTGGGCACATGCTTGATGTGGAGCTAAAATTCGTGCCTGTTGAAACTGTGTGAAGCAGGGACTGTCTGTATAGGCCAATCAGATGCTCAGGGAAGACGGTTGCTGTAACTTACCGCAAAAGCCTGAAGTTTATCCCACTGGAAGCGAGGTCAGGACTTTTCTAGGAGGGATTAACTTTGAAATCTGCACGTCCTTTGTAGGAGCTTGATAAATGATATAATTCTTATGTAGTTACCAAATTAAGATATATTAAGATATTCAGTAGGAAAACTTTGGGAAAAGAGAATACATTGAATTTTTTCATTCACTTTTTAAAAATACTCTACATAAACTTGCAGCTACCTACAGAAACCTTCTAAAAGGAAGATGTTCTGTTTTTAAAAGTTAATCTTACAAAGTTACAGAGGCCCTATTTTGAATATGACAACTAAAATGGATAAAATCAGTTGTTAAGAAACTATTCCTAGGCCTAAATTATTAACTGACAATTGCAAAATTGTTTACTTGTAAGAAGTATATATTTGCATTATTATGTCTGAGGGAAAATGAAATTTTCCTGCTGAATAATTAGTAAATGGCTATGTATATTATTATATAATACGTAGCCTATATACATTATATATTTATAAGATGTATGTATAATATAAATATATTAATAGATACTCTCTTTGGAGATTCTTTAATAGATCTTAACTGAATTTTGAATAAATATGTATGAGAACCTTAGGATGATAGCAATAATGAATAAATGTCCTCTAGTGAAACATGACCATAATGGTATTTTACTGGTGAGTAATATTTCATAAAAAAAGAAAATACTACAACGGTAATATGATTTTTCCCCCTCCTAAGTGAATATTTTATTTTCAGGGCCTTCCTGGGGAAAATGGAGAAAAAGGAAATTCTGTGTTCATTTTAGGTGCCATTAAAGGAATTCCGGTAAGTTTTATGATCATAGTGAGTTTAAAATATTATTTTTCCACCAAGTAAACCCATCCAGGGAACACACGGACATATCTCTTTTGAAATGTCCCCAAGCACACTGTTTTCAATCATTACCCTGACTCTGTAGATGGCATCATACTTCTTGTGTGAAGACACTTAGCTTTAATTGCTCAGGCTATAAAATTCCAGTACCTCCCAATCGTTCTTGCAAAGTGCAGCAGAGACACTTATTTCCGGGTTTCTCAATCTTAGCACTGCTGGCATCTGGGGTCACATAACCGTTCCTTGTGGGTGTTGACTGCGTGCATTCTAAGATGCTGAACGGCATCTCTGGCCTCTACTCATTAGATGCCAGTAGCATCCCTCCAACTAAATAATATCTCCAGATATTACCAAGTGCGCCCTGGGGGGAAAGGTCACCCTAGTTGAGAAGCACTGATTTATTTGTAGTGAAAATATTGTAATGTTAATACCTGCTATCTGGTATAAAAGGAATCACTGCTCTTGAACTTGAAAATTATGGAAACTTTACAGCACTATCCTTGGTAAATTAAATGCTTTCGTGTTTCCATACACAATGATATACAAACTTCCAGAAATAAACTCTTGAATGACCATCTATATCTCTAATATGAGTACCATGCATGAGTTAAGCAGATCAGTAGATACAAGTCAAGAAGGAAAATACAGTTCATTTCTAAGACATGGTCATTTCTCTTCAGAATATTCTACAACATTTGGGTAAAACTTAAATTTCTTCTATTAGACCCTGGGTTTCATGCCACCCAGGATGGGCAACACCTGAATGCTGATTCCTTTAGTGAGGTCACATTATTCGTTTGTAGCCTCTGAGCCTATACACGGCAACAACTATGCTTTTGTTTATAGCTTAAATGATATGTTAAGAAACTTAGCAGCAAGAGGAGGGTCACTGTAGGCACCAGGAAGGAATAAACTGATCCTTTCCTGCCACTGTGATCTTGAGCAACCCCTCAAACTCTCTGAGCCTCATTTTCCTTTTCTTTGTGAAGGTAAATGAAATTACTGTCTGCCCTGCTGTCTTCTCAGCACTGATGATCTATTGTAATAATTAAAAAAAATTTTTAATGTTTATAAATTTATAAACATTATAATGCAATGTTTATAAATTTATAAACATTTTTAATGTTTATTTATAAACATTAATGTTTATTTATTAACAGAGAGAGAGAGAGCAGGGGAAGGGCAGAGAGAGACAGAGGGAGACACAGAATCCAAAGCAGGCTCCAGGCTCCGCGCTGTCAGCACAGACCCCGACGCGGGGCTGGAACCTATGAACTGTGAGATCATGACCCAAGCCGAAGTCGGACGCTTAACCAACTGAGCCACCCACGTGCCCCAAAACAATACTTTTAAGAGCCCATAGTCACTTCACAGCCATTTGGATGGTTATTTAAAAAATAAGAACAAAAACAAAAAGAAACCCTGAAGTGCCTGGGTGGCTCAGTTGATGAAGCATCCAACCTCGGCTTTGGTCATGAGCTCATGGTTCATGAGTTCAAGCCCCACATCGGGCTCTCTGCTGTCAACGCAGAGCCTGCTTTGGATCCTCTGTCCTCCCGCTTCCCCCCATCCTTCTCTCACTCTTGAAAATAAATAAAACATTAAAAAAACCCAAAAAATCTTAAGTGTTGACAATTATGGGGAGAAGTGGAACTCTTCTGTATGGCTGGTGGGAATGGAAAATGTGTAGCTGCTCTGGAAAATAGTATGAGGGCTCCTCAAAAAATTGAAATGTAGAATTACCTTATGATCCAGCAATTGCATTTCCAGGTATATACCCAAACGAAATGAAAGCAGGGACTCAAACAGATACTTGTACACCCACCCTAGCAGCATTACTCATGACAGCCAAAAGGTGGAAGCAATCCAATGGCCCATCGTTGGATGAATGGATAAACGGAATGTGATCTCTACATACAATGCAGTATTATTCAGCCTTAAAAAGGACAGGAATTCTGACACATGCTACAAGGGGGAATGAACCCTGAGGTCATTAGGCTAAGTGAAATAAGCCAGTCATAAAAGGACAAACAATGTATGGTTCCACTTATAATGAGGTTCCTAGAGTAGTCAGATTCACAGAGACCAAGAGTGGAATGAATGGTGCCTGCCAGGAGCCGGGGGAGGGGAATGTATTGAACGGCTACAGTTTCCATCGAGCAAGATGAAAAGTTCTAGAGACGATTACACAACAGTGTGAATATACTTAATGCCACAGAACTGTACCCTTAAAATTGGCCAAAATGTTAACTGTTATCCTATGTATAATTTATAATATGTTTTGCATTAAAAAAGCTATATTCAATAAAATATACTCTTTGCATTTTTAAAGTGTGTAGTCTCAGGGCAGAGCCACTAAGCTGTTGATCCACCAAGAGGCAGGTGTGAGAGAATTTCCACATGAATTCCCTTTCCATCTCTATAGGGTGATAAAAAGGAGCAGGGTGTCCATTATAAGAGGCAAATTCTGGCAGTTAGACCAGAGACTGTTAAACTGTGATGAAATGGGACCATTGAGTTGAGAATTAAGATTGTAAATGGAAAGATGAAAATCTCATCTTGACTCTGTGTCATAATGACTCCAGCAGTCTTTGTCTGGTTTTGGCTGAATCGAAGCACGATTCCAGGCCTGGGAATGGACACAGAAAGTTCCCTGGGTGGAGCCCTCCATGGTTGTCTTGTCCACGCTGAAAAATTGAACAGGCTGCACAGAAAGTCCAAATAATTCCTGTGTGTTCTCCTCCCTTTGCATCACATGTGTTTGGGGAAAATGGTGCCTCTCTTCTAAAGCAATGCATCGTTACTATTGCAGGGTGACAGAGGGGACCCAGGACCTCCTGGCTTGCCGGTAAGTCTCCCCAGCAGGCCGTTTGCTTCTATTGCTTCCCACACTGTTTGTATCCTAGCAGGACCGGCTGCAAAATTTGCAGAACCCACCGGGCAAAATGAGAGCTTTGATCCCCTGTTCAAAAATTATTAAGAATTTCATGGTGGTGACAGCAGAGTGTTATATCAGGCATGTGGCCCTGTGTGACCATGCAGGTCCCAGGCCCGTGAACTAACGGTCCTGGAGTCTCCACAAGCTGCTGCTTGCCTTTGTCTTCTGTTTTTTAGTGGTCATTTGGCCTTACTCAGGTGCATACACTCACTTAATATTTGGGAAGGTACATGTCCCTCTAGACTACCCAAATAATACATGTTGGTGGAAACGACTTTGCTTTATACCATTCTGCCTGCCGAATCAGTAACTGTGTATTGCATTTAATTTTTTCCCCATCTTTATCTTCCTGAAGTTGTTTTTTTTTTAATTTTTCAAAATGTTTTTATTTATTTTTGAGACAGAGAGAGACAGAGCATGAGCAGGGGAGGGGCAGAGAGAGAAGGAGACACAGAATCCGAAATGGGCTCCAGGCTCCGAGCTGTCGGCACATAGCCCGATGTGGGGCTTGAACTCACGGATCGTGAGATCATGACCTAAGCTGAAGTCGGACGCTTAACCGAGCCACCCAGGCGCCCCTATCTTCCTGAAGTTGTAAATCAATGATTGTATTAGTTTTTTGCAGTTAATCAATCAGTGTTCACAAGATTAAGATTGACAGCAATTATGCCTCCGAAGGATTAACCTCTTATTTTGCTTGGCAACTTTTGGCTGTAGACGGGCTTGCTTTCCCACATTACTTTCCTCATAACCCTTTAGGCTCAGTTCGACGTAATCAGTGAGATACCTTCATGTTGCCGTTAAAATAAATACCAGTTCATCCTCCTGGAGACAGGGATTTCTTGCATGCTCGCAAATAATTTGACATGGGCAGAGTTGGTGGAAGAATAGAGCCTCTCCCCACACTTCTAGGAATGCACAGCTGTAACCCTTCCTTGTGAATTTGTGTGGAATTATGCTATCACGTACATGGTGCAGACAATTGTGACTGAATCACCTTAATCTTGAATCAGGGGCATTTCTATTCACATTGATCTGATAGGGTATGTCTTAAAAATATATTAAAGAGTATAAATACAGTCATAGTGTAATATTCATTGTTATTAGCTAATATGAATGTTTTAAAAAACATCTTGACATACATCAGTTTTATAACATATATAGAATTTAGGAGTAGCTGGTAATAAGTTTTCTTTGTTCTTTACTTTTGCTATTGCAAGATTTATTTATAAACAAGTAGATTGATCTCTGGGTCTTAATTTAATCCTAAATGTAAGAGTTGGTCACACCTGCCAGACTATTGCTCTCATGTAGCTCTGTGCCCTTTTTTTTTTTTTTTAACGTTTATTTCTTTTTGGGATAGAGAGAGAGAGAGACAGAGACAGAGATAGAGACAGAGCGTGAGCAGGGGAGGGGCAGAGAGAGAGGGAGACACAGAATCCGAAGCAGGCTCCAGTCTCCAGGCTCCGAGCTGTCAGCACAGAGCCTGATGCGGGGCTCGAGCTCACAAGCCACGAGATCATGACCTGAGCCAAAGTCCGACACTTAACCGACTGAGCCCCCCAGGCGCCCCACTCTGTGCCCTTTTAATGGCATGTCAGCTGCTGTGAAGATGCTCCTGCTATAGGGCAGATGTGTCTGGTATTGTGATTTCTTCGGAGGTTTTTAATCCACCTTGGATCACACGCAGCTCTTGCTGTGACCCATGATTTTGAATTTGAGTAACTAATGCACTGATTGTTCTCGTGTTTAGGGATCTAGGGGTGCAAGAGGACCAGCGGGCCCAATGGGACATCCAGGAGAGCCTGGGTTACCAGTAAGTACGGCACTGCTCATGCTGGCCCTTCGAAAACCCAGCCTGTATGTTTAAATTAAGCAAAAGCCAAAAGCCAAAAAAAAAAAAAAAAAAAAAGAAGCAAATTGAAACCTCGGGGTGGGTAGGCACAGGTGGGTTGTTTGAGAAGTTACCACTTGATGAATCTGCATACGCCGCCCGCCCACCAAGTGTGAGTTTGTCTTGAAGCCTTGAAGCAAGGGTCCTCCAGGGAAACAAGCCATGGGAGGAAACAGCCAGGAGGGGGAGACCAGCAGCATGTTTTAAAGTTCAGGGTTTCCTAAAGAGGATCTTGAGACAACCCAACGAGGACCCGTTGTGATTTCTGTGACTGATACTTGATTTGTGCCTTTTTGCCCTTGATTTAGGGTGCTCCGGGCCATCCTGGGAGACCAGGCTTGAAGGTGGGTGGTCATGAGTAAGATGCTACAAATGGAGACTGTCGGTGTATAACAAGATTAGTGACCACGAGATTTGTCAGAATTATGTCTTTCCCTTATTAGACTTCCCCAAATATTTAATAAACTTCACTTAATTGCTTAACCAGAAATCTTACTTGCTTGTAATTACCTTTTAAATATTCAAAAGCAATTACCTTTTTTTTTTTTTTTTCCTTTTCTTTCCCAGGGTAATCCTGGTGTGGGAGTGAAGGGGCAAATGGGAGAACCGGTAAGAATCCCCTTTTGCGCGGAGGAGCAGACGTTAAAATGTATGTGCTGCCGGGGCGGCGGGGAGGGGGAGGCTGTTCTGATTGTCACTTAACTTGTGTTCATTATCCAGTTATCGTGTTCACTGCCCAGTTTTATGGCTGAGATGCTGTTTTTGCTGAATTATTATGGCACCGTTCCCCTTGACTGTAAAATGACAGTCCTGGGAAAATTTACCACTAAATTCAAGTTAATGTATATGACACATTTTACCCCAGCAAAAAGAGATTGAACATTTCTGATAATTTAGTATATCCAGCGTAATGGTTTGTTTAATTACTGTATTGCTTGGCTTAATTTCACAAATTTCCTCAGAATCCTAAACTCTACACATAAATAAAAATATAAACACCTGGAACCAAAAACATTTAGCGACACAGTCTCCCACTCTCTCCTGCCTCATACCTATGCTCACTGTCCCTCACCCCTTCCTCCCTCACATCCACAGTCCTTTCTCCTGAAGCATGAAACTCAGCAAAGATAAGCTTTAGAAAGGTATTTTAAGATGGCAGCTCATCTGGAAACAATCTGAATGTCTAACAGTTGGTAAGTGGCTCTTGCCACAACTGTGGGCAAGTAGATATTGAGTGTCTACTCTGCCAGGCTAAGATCAGTGCTGGATATGGGGATTTTTAGCAAGACCGACTTGATCCCCACTCTCATGGAGTCCCAGTGTGGTTGGGTAAGTTATGGTGCAGGCATTTAGCAAAATGACTCTATTGCCCAAAATACACTGGATGACTTCATGATGTGCAGACATGCCTATGACATAATGTGGATCAGAAAGTACAGGTTACTAAAGTATAAGGTCAATTAAAACAACACAACAGGGGCACCTGGGTGACTCAGTCAAGCGTCCGACTTTGGCTCAAGTCATGATCTCACAGTTCGTGGGTTCCAGCCCCGCGTCGGGCTCTGTGCTGACAGTTTGGAGCCTGGAAACTGCTTCAGATTCTTTGTCTCCCTCTCTCTCTGCCCCTCCTGGACTCACACTCTGTGTCTTTCTCTCTCTCTCTGTCTCAAAAATAAATAAACATTGCAAGAATAAGCATGGTTATATTTACCAAAACATGTTACTCCCTTGCTTATGTATTATTTTTGCATTCGTTTAATCATTTATGCACATAACATAAATGCTTCAGAGCAGCAGCTGTAACAACACCATCAAATATTAGGATACATTAAAAAAAATAAGCTTAGGTCCCTAACCTGGTTCTTCTGTAGTTTCCAGTTATAGGTAGGGATTGAATCATTGGCTCTATTATTTCATTTAAATTGGAAATAGTATTCTTCTTCCCCAAATCCCACTTAACAAAAACATTAATGGCTTAAAAATTATATATTTGAGAATCTTTGTTCCACTCGGTGTAGTAAGTGCTAAGCATTTTATGTGCATTGTCTGTTTAATAAAGTAATAATACTTTGAAGTAGACAGTGTTATAACTAACCCTCAGTTCACAGAGAAGGAAGGTGAGATTCAGAGGAATCAAGGAAACAAAGGCTAGGTAGGAGAGATTTTTAAGGAACTTGTCCAAAATGACAGTCAGTATGGGCCTAGTTTGCAAACACAGGTGACCAGCTCTATCATCTGGTCTTAACTATATCTAAGTGCAGAATGAATAGAAATATTCAGATAAGTAAAAAAAAAAAACAATTATCTGCTAATTAAGGGTGAGAATTTTTGGTTGTATCATGGCAAACCCAGTTCAGGGGACATTTTATTCCCAAGAGAATAACATTTCTAATGACATAAGTGACAACTTTTGGTTAACTATTCTATACAGAGAGCTTAAACATACCGAAAACAAATTAGAAATAACCTAAATCTAACTAGAGTAGGATGGCTTAATAAATGATAGTATAGTCTTACCGTAGATTATTGTGTACACACTAAAAATCAGGTTTTTGAAGAATTTGTAGTATAATTGGAAAATGTGCAAAAAATATTATTATAAAAGAAAAATACAAAACTCTTTTAAAACTTGAAACTGTAACAAAATATAAAAATATAAACCATTGTGTGTATTTTAAATTATGTTTATATATTCTGTATAGCATTCTGATTATCTTTTAAATTGTATTTAACACATCATTTGATCACCTACATGTGGGTACATAGGTACATTATCCAAGGTATGTGTACAGATACAGACTCATAAGCACACACACCACAAAGAATTATACCAAAGTTTTCATAGAGATCTCTGATGATAGGATTATGAATTGCTTATATTTTTAAATTTAATTTTTTTAATTTTAATTTTAATTTTAAGTTTTCTTTTTATTTTAAGTAGGCTCCATGCCTAGCATGGAGCCCAATGTAGGGCTTGAACTCACGAACCTGAGATCAAGACCTGGGCTGAGATCGAGAGTTGGACGCTCAGTTGACTGAGCCCCCCCAGGTGCCCCTAGTTTGTTTTTGTTTTTGTTTCTGTTTCTGTTTTTTAATTTTATTTCTAACGATCAGTATTATTGCTGGTGAAAAACAATAAATACTTTAAGTTGCATGATGTATTTGCCATGATTTTTGTTTTAAACTCATGACACACAGGACTGTATGCATTAGATGACAATACATGGGTGAAATTCTTCTTTGTTTCAAATCATATTTCAAAATAAAGTTAATATGAAATTCCTATTATCTTCCTTTTTTTTTAAGGGTGAAGTTGGCCAGCAAGGTTCTCCTGGACCCACCTTATTGGTACAGCCACCTGATTCTTGTCTGTATAAAGGAGAAAAGGTAATTCCCAATCCATATGTTGCCTTGATAAAGTAGTCACAGTCAGCATTTTCTGAACATGTACCTGTGCCAACAAAGTGCTGAGTGCCTCCAGGAATCAGGGCATCAATCCCAGAGCAACCTTAGCAGATGAGTACTGTCATTAGCCCCATTGTACAGACTTGGAAAATGAGGCTTGGGAAAGTTACCCATGTTCTCAAGTTTATTCAATTGCTGCATCACAGACCTAGTGTGGGCTGCTAAATTGTGACATGTCCTCCAGAATATAGTGCCCCATTGATGCTGTCTTTGGTATATGGGCCGAAGGGGCCACTGGAAGTCCAGTTGTCCTTGAGATGTTACATATGGGCTTGACATTTTGATCATTGAGAAGGTAACAGGTATGTAGAAGTGGACACGTAATAGAAGTTTGGCAAACATCACTTCCCCTGTCAGCCTGCGATACTTACGGATGTTACACTCACCACACGCAGATTCTGTTGTCAGTTTTCAATTACTGGGTTAACTTTCACTAACTTGCTCAAAATGAGCCACTCCTCTCAATGGCTCCACTCCCAGCTTGCACCTGTTGCTCTGGTTCTATGGTGGTCACGTCCCCTGTGCCCCACGACACGACACCTCTCACACAGAGCTGGTCTGAATAGTGTCGGGTTTAGGAACGCTCCTGGACCTTAATTGCTATTGAGCAACAGTTGAAGAATAATCCTTTATTTTGAAAATTAGTAAAATGATTGTTGAAAGGGGTAAGTTCTGAAAAAGATGGAATTCAGTATGTTAAATAATACAAATAAACCAGATAAATATTCATTGTGATTTTTAGGGCATAAAAGGAATGCCTGGTGTAACTGGACCTCCAGGACCACCAGGACCCAAGGTAATTTATTGGAATACCTTTTTTTTTTTATTTGTATGGTGTGCTATATTCATGAAAAACAATGTTTTGCATGGATCTTTATCATTGCTTTAAATGCTAATATATGTTAATAGAAGTTTTCACTATTTTATCATAATCCCGTGGGGCATCTATTCTAAAGTACTTGTTTCCTTTAAGCTGCTGGCAGTAATTTTTAAATCTCATTTTGTTTCTGAATGCCATGTTGCTGAGATATTGCTGCTCGAATGCCTCTGAATGTTGTCATCTCTTTAAGGGAAAACCTGGATTTGGGGCCAAAGGAGAGAAGGGTGTTCCTGGGTTCTCAGGACCGCGGGTAAGGCTGGTTCATGCCATCCCTGCCTCCCCTAACGTCAGCGAGTTGGCTTTCTCTCTCCTATTTTTACAAAACTAGATCAGCATTTCTAAGAACTCAAAGTGGAGGTTTTCTCAAACAGGAACAATATATTTTGGGATACAAATGATGTAATAGCGACACGTTCAACAAAACGTCCCTTCTGTTGACATCATTTAGATAAACCAGGCGGGCAGAAGGTAGAATTGGTGGGTAGGAACAGGATTGTGACATTTCCTGCGTGGTTCAGCAGCTTGGAATCGTTCATTTAAGCCTATTTGACAAAAGAGGGTACTGATCTATGGGCAGTAGCTACAAAAAAATACAGCATCAGGTCTCAAACATGCCACCAATGGGATGGATCATCACTGATAGACTCACTATAGAGGCCAGACCCCCTATGGGCAGGGGCATTGAGTTTATCTGGCTCCAGATTCCGTAGTTAAGGGGCAACGTTAGCTTCCATGAAAATTTTTATTGCTGATAATGCACAGAGTACCTATTAATCTCCAGACAAATTATATTGCAACGATTCCAAAAATATTTAGCGCAGTGCAATCATTAGACTAAGTAAGTGAAAACACAAGAACAACAACAACAAAAGTATGTTCTTAATTTAAAACACTGGCAAGGACATGCATTTTTAAAGTAAACAAAAAAATCAGTTAAAATAGCTGATGTTATAAAGAAGCAGTCTGTTTTATACATATTTCCTTTTATTCAGCTGCCTTTAGAGCCAAGATTCAATATCCAGAAGGCAGTTTCCTAAGGTGAAAAATAATGCATTGAACTGGTTCAAGCACTTTGATTTAATTCTGCTTGTGTTGATTTTTGTGAATTTATTAGGGTGATCCTGGTTCCTATGGGTTGCCAGGCTTTCCAGGATTAAAGGTAAATGTACACGATTATAAAGATGATAAGTATATTTTCATTCATAAGTACAATTCAGTGTCATTCAGAAGTCGTACTAGGGCATGCAAGTATGCACACAGTAACTGGAAAAGGAGACACGTTTATTTTATGAATTGCATGATCTAGCTGTAAGTGCAAAAACACTAACACACAAAACTGTCTGAAGCAATCCAAAAATAGTGTTAAGACTTTGCACAGAATCTCAGTGAGCGTGTGTCGTTCAAATTAAACAAGAGTGAGACAGTTTGTCACCCAGTCACATTCTTTTTTAAAAAGGAATGTTTGTGTTTCTTTGTAGGGGGAACCAGGACTGTTTGGAGATCCTGGATCATTTGGATTTCTTGGCCCAAAGGTAAAAAAATAAAAGGCTTATTTGAGTATAGCCTGATAAAATTCTATATCCCTTATGTTAACTAATATATTTTTAAAAATATTTGAAAGAATCCTTGAGAAACAGAAGTTTGGAAAGCAACAGAGTTAATTTTGTACATATTATCTCAATGCGTGTTGTAAATGTTTATATTTTACATTTGAGAAATCAACCTTTTGAACATGAATAATAATGAAAGCTTCAAAAATTCCATGGGGATCAGCTAGTATCCCAATTAAAATCAGAGGAAGTTGTGGAGAGCTCTCTGTGGGGGCACCTAAATAAGGCCACCTAAAATAAGGTGTAGATTCAGATTTTGTAGGTGAATAGACTATTTATACCAGACTGCCAAGTTCAACGTGAATGCTCATAGTATTTCTAAGAAACTTCCTGGTTTCAGAAGTATCCAGTTTATGGGCATGAAAAAACTTTTTGAAGTTTTTTTTTTTTTTTCTTTCGTGAGAATTTTGCCAGGTGATCCTTTACTTCTGCTTGTAGGTGGAGGTCGGATGCTTTTGTTATTCCCAGATCTCTATGAACCATTCTTTTTTCTGGTCAGCCTATAATCTTTATTTCTCAAATGAATGTACCTTTGGTCCTTCTAATATTTAATTACAGGCAACATGAGAAAAATATTAATATTTCTAAGAAAAGTATCTGAATGAATGATTTCAGGGGGACCCTGGAGATCGCGGGTACCCAGGACCACCGGGTGTTTTGGTAACTCCATCTCTTCCGCTCAAAGGTTTGTGTCTAGCTTGGTTTCGCCATAAATTATTAGGAAATGGGACTTGGGTGGCCCTGACGGAAGAGTCTGGCCCAGTATTTGTGTATTTTGCATGCTTGGCATGCTAAATACATTGATTTTAGCAAGAATATGTAATTTACAAGTGCAGGTCGATAAGTGCATCTGGACCATCTCTGTTGGTATAAGACTCCAAATATTATTTTTTTTTAGCATGTAAGCTGTATGCAGAGATTTTTGTTATGTCACCCTTCTAATTTTAATTGCTAAAAAATGTTTCCAAACCATCTAAGACCTACCAAGATGCTGCCTCCAAGAAAGTGACCCAAGTCAGTGTGAAAGACAGTGCCGCTCAAGGTTCATGTGTCTGCAGAGAAGGGATCTAAGATCCTGCATTTTTTTAAAAAGTTTATTTATTTATTTTGAGAGACAGAGAGAGCTTGAGCACAAGCACGAGTGGGGGAGGGGCAGAGAGAGATGGAGGGAGAGAATCCCAAGCAGGCTGACACGATCAGCATGGAGCCCAAAGCAGGGCTCGATCTCATGAATGGTGAGATCATGACCATGAACCAAAATCAAGAGTCGGATGTTCAACCGACTGAGCCCCTCAAGCGCCCCTTAAGATCCTGCATTTCTAACTGTGGCGAGAAACTGCAAGAACAATCTCTTAGTTATACTCAACCAAGCCTCACAAGAAGTAATTGTGTGTGAATTTTAAGATGTATATATACGTTTATTACACTGACACGGGTTGTTGTTTTGGGCAGGCCCTCCAGGGGATCCGGGGCGCCCTGGCCGCTATGGAGAAACGGGGTCTGTTGGACCGCCTGGTCCCCCTGGTCCCTCAGGACCACCAGGGGAAACCTGTGCAGGTAGAAATCTACTGGCCTTTCTGTGCCAGATTTCCTACATCTTCCTCCTCCCTGGAGGTTCTCAACTCTAGCTGATACTGATGTCAACTAGGAGCATTTCAACTGGTGGCTGACCCCACCCAGATCAACAATGTTGGGCATTCTGGAGCATGGACCTAGACATCTGCTGCTACCAAAGCGCCTCTTACTTCTATGTATACAGCACGGTTTAAGAACCACTGAACTCAAGCCAATTAATGGCTTACTTGGAAGAAATCCAGATCCCTCAGCTGTACCTCGGAAATACTGAGTCAGCATCTTGGGGGTGTGGTGAGGAATCTGTGGGTATAAGAGGCAAGTTGTCAGAGGCAGATAAGATTTGGAAACTGGTGCCAGGCTCAGAGTGTTTTTTCAGGTCTTTCCATCCTCTTGGAAAGGCTCTCCCTGTTGACATCTATTCGTGAAAATTGAGTTCCTCTTCGTGAAAGATTCACAAATTATGAATTAAAAGATAAAACTGTGATTCAGCCTTCATTTAAAAAACAAAACCAAAACAACAGTCCTCACCTCCCCCCAAAATCAGTACCCCCTCCAAAATAAAACAAAAGAAAACAAAACCTTATAGCTCATGGTAATCAAGTTGCAGAAGTGCCTGGGAAAGAGTCCTATTGATATAGGACTTTGAACTCCTTCAAGTGCTGTGCTGGTTAATATTCCCAAGTAAGATTAGGAATAGAAGTGTAGAGGAGATTTGCATTCTGGGAACTCAGGAGAACTCATTAAATGTACGAGGAGAAAGTCTTGAATAGACGTAATTTTATCCAGTCCGTGTCTCTTGTTCTATTTACTGAGGAGTGAAAAATTTCCTGACATTCATCTGTTAACTACAAAGTTCTTTAATTTTCTATGAATCTAGCTTCCACTTTGTAGGATCTGATAACTGACCACAAAGGTGGCAAAGTTTAGTTTATTTAATCTGTAGATACCGTAGCCTTGGCTTCATTGACCCAGGGCTATCTAAGTTGTGTAGACAGTACTCAGTTCATCAGGAATCATTAGCCTCTGGTATTAGATTTCTTCTTTTGGGCATATTTATAATAAAATAGTGGCTCTAGCAGATTGAAATCAAAACCCAGTGCGAGTAAGCAACACATATCTCTAGCAGATTGAAAACTGAATATAACAGAAAGCCTCTTAATTCCACAAGATTTTTTTTAAAGAATTAACCCAATGGCTTTCAAGTCTTGACTACAATCTATTATAAAAAATATATTTAGTATTACATTGCATTTGCATTACATTGCACACATATATGTATCCACATATACATATGATTGAAACACAAATTTCATAAAAGAATACCTTTTGGGGTACGATGTATTCTATTTTCTATGCCACTCTTTTGTTTTGAAAAAAAATTTTTAATGCTGGCCACAACTGAATTGATTTCATGGGTGCTCAAGGTGCTATATTCCATACACCGTAGCCCATTTTCCCTGTTGGAAAGTGGTCGAGCATTTTCCATAGACTGGGGCAAGACACCAGGTAGCATCCAGGTGCATCCAGTGACTGTGGAGGTTTGGAGACAAGTCTTAGGAATGACATGAAGACAAGGTGACAGCCAAGTCAACAGGAACACCTTTCATTTAAGTACACCAATATTCATAGCCTTTGCTATGCTTATTTTACAATCATCTAAAATATTTACCATGAGAGAAGTAGGGTTTTGGAGTCAGATACCTGTGACTGAATCCCAGCCGTGCCACTCAGTGTAGTATGCTGAACTAGTTACGTGTTTACACTATGGACTAAAAACATTCCAGGTTCTACCACATACAAGTGGTGTGGTCTTAAGCATTTACGAAACCTCTCTGTGCCTCAGTTTTCTCCTCTTTAGAGTGCAGTTCTTGTTAGGGTTGAAGGAAGCAATATGTAAACAGTTCTTAGAATGCCGTTAGCCATGTTATTTATTATTGGTCTAAATTTCTGTGCCTTATCTATAAGGTACAAACTTTGCAAGATTGTTTCAAGAGTAAGGCTAATGTTTGAAAATATATGCAAAGCCCCAGCATATATGCACACTGTAATGAATGCCATTAATTTAGTTAGCATGCTACTTACTGATTACTGACAGGGTTTCTGTTGTCTGTTACTGAATGAATTACCCAAAACCTAGTGGCTTAAAACAACAATCATCATATTACCCCTAGCTGTGGTTCAAGAATTCAGGAAGGGCTAAGCTGAGCAATTCTAGATTGGGATGTTCATCACCATTATGTGGCTGCAACAGACACATGAGGACTGGCTGGGCATCTCTGTCCTCTTTCTTTTGTTTAGTCTCATGGCCTCTCTGTCTGGCTCTGTACTTATTTAGGCTTCCGTAGAGCATGGTGGCTTCAGAGCAGTGATATTGCTTCTATGGTGGCTCCATATCCCAAGCATTTCAGCTCACAAGGCAGAAGCTGAATCATCTTTAATGACGTAGCCATCGTCTTTGTACATGGCATCACTCCTGCTGTACTTTGTTAGTGCAAATAATCACAAAATCCCATCACATTCAAGGAGAGGGGAACAAGAGTGTGAGGGATGAGAGCTACCATGGCAGCCATCTTTGGAAACTATAATCTTCCACAGAGAGATTCATGCTCAGAAAGAAGATGCTTCTCACAGGAAGGCTTCCTGCTGTCTTTAGCCAAAGCCCCCAGTAAGAGGGTCAGATGTCACAAGAAAGCAGGATTTAGCTTTTACTCACTTTGACCCCTGAACACACCGAACATTTCAACATTCATGGAGCGTGTGTAATTACGTGTGGCTGGAGAGAGAGAGATCGGGTTCTAATACAGCACCTCTATGCCTCTCCCCAACCTACCTTGCTATGAAAGGTATGGTATTCTATATCTTACGGAGATGATATGTGAGTCCATATTTTTATTTGCTACATGTGCTAATATGTTCATCCAGATTATTTTTTACCAATATCAAAGTGGAAAAATTGAAAACATTATAATTTTAATTAAATAATATGTGTTTTTTCCTCCAATAACCCTAAATAATAGGGAAAAAGTAAGAAAATCTGATTCCTCAAAATTTCCACTTGTGGGCTTATTTCAAAGAAGGTGAGGTATTCTTATGGCTGGGAAATCAAGTTAATTTTGAAATACATTTTTTACCTTTAAAAATTTTTACAGTCTAAGGAAGAATGTACGGATTTTGATTTCTTCTTAAAAAAAAAAAGTTTGTTTACTCTGAGAGATACATGTGGTTTTCATTCTCAATTTCTCTTGGAGGCATGATGGGACCCCCTGGGCCAGGAGGGTTTCCTGGTCATCCGGGATTTCCAGGGGCAGCCGGTATCCCCGGGAGAGCTGATTCCACTCCAGGGAAACCAGGGAGCCCGGGACCACCTGGGTTGCCTGGAGCTCCAGGACTGCAGGGCCCTCCAGGATCAGATGGTAAAGTGCTCCTCATTCACGTTCACTGGCATTTATGTTGCATGTGATATCTGCAGTGTCATTCAGAAAATGTGACTTTCTAAATATTTTTTAACATTATCCATTATGTCATGAGCCAAGTTAGTATTATTAATAATACAAAAAAGTAGACTGATGTTGGAGATCACATCAGCTAAAACATACGGTTGAGGATTTAAGTGTGAATGGTAGAGTTTTGTAAATTACTACAATTTCTATTTTTTCAATGTCGTTTTAATTTTTATCAGAGTTATATAAATAGAGGTGGTGTAAGAGACAGTTCTATGAAGCCTGTTGTAAAGAATTGCCATCCTAGCCAACCCCTTCTTCTGTTCCTTCCTCCCCAGGGGCAATTATCTTCGCACAAGTCATTGGGATCTTTTTTTATTTGCCTTTCTAGTGCCCTTCAATGTGCTTGTATTTCTTTCTTTCTTTCTTTCCTTCTTTCTTTTCTTTCTTTCTTTCTTTCTTTCTTTCTTTCTTTCTTTCTTTCTTTCTTTCTTTCTTTCTTTCTTTCTTTATGTTTATTTTTTTGGGGAGATGAGGGGCAGAGAGAGAGGGAGACACAGAATCTGAATCAGGCTCCAGGCTTCCACCCATCAGTACAGAGCCCAAGGGCGGATCGTGACCTGAACCATAGTGGAGGCTTAACTGGCTGAACCACCCAGGCACCACCTTGTATTGCAATTTCTTGATTCTTGACTTTGAGACTTATCTTTTCACTTCCTTCCATAGAAGACGAAATTGGCTCTCGTTCAGTCCCTCCCCACCGCACGTGTGCACATTTTCTACTCCCAAAGCCTAGTCAACGTAGTTATTCTCTTAGTTTTGACTACATAAAAATATTCAGTATTTACACTGAATGGTTACATAAATGCTGTTCACCAGGTCTGCCATCCAATAATGTATGTTATTACTTTTCTAGTGTACCATTTTGTTAAGAGTAGTCTTGGTTTTTTGTGTGTGTTTGCTTGCTTTTCAATATGCCTACTGTGAATTTAACCTCAAACCATCTAGAGTTGCGTAAATTTCCATTCTAACTCATGAAATATTTTATCAGTATTATCTCTTTGAATAAATCTCTCCTGGAGCTTTTTAACCTGTTCAAATTATGTCAGGTTGCAATTTTAAGCCATCTCAGACACTGTCTTGAAATCTTCCTTTACCAGGAATTCTTTTTCTCTTTGTCTCTGTCTCTTTATGTTTCCCTCTGTCTCTGTTTCTCCGTCTCTCTGGGTCCCCTTGTTACCTACAACTCACATATTTCTATCATACTTCTATCTCATATATCCATCATCATACGTCCTGAAAAAAGTATACTTTATCTGTCTGAAAATGCCTTTATTCTACTGTGGAATTTGGTTGATAATTTGGCTGAATATAAAATTCTAGATTGGAAATACATTTTTCTAGGCATTGTCCATTGTTTTCTAGAGTTGAAGAAGTCCAATGACATTTAGATTCTTGATCCTTTGTTTGAAATCTGTTTTCTGCTCTGGAATCTTACAGAATTTTTCTGTTTTCTCCAATGACCTTCAATTTCACAACGACTTGCCTCTGTGTGGGCACATCTGCATTTATTCGTAGGCGCTCAGTGAGCAAGTTCTAGCCAACACAGTTCCTCCATTTCTGGAAAAATTTCTTGAAGTGTTTCTCTGAAGATACTTTCTCCTCCATTTCCCCCCCTGTTTTCTCCTTCTGAATTCTACATATGTGCCTATTAGTGAATCCACCATATATGTTTCTTTATTACTTTTCACCTTCTTATTTTTCTGTAACACTTTCTTGTAGACTTCCTCAACTCCACTTTACATCTCTGCTCCAGAATTTTTCAATTTCTACTTTCATAGTAGTTTTCTTTTTGTTTCTAAGGATTTTGTTGTTGCTATTGTTCTGTTTTAATGTTTTTTTTTAAGTTTTTTAGGTGTATTTATTTATTTTGAGAAAGAGACAGAGTGAGTGGGGGAGGGCAGAGAGAGAGGGAGACAGAATCCCAAGTAGGCTCCATGCTGTCAGCACAGAGCCTGGTGTGGGGCTCAAACTCATGAACTCATGAGACCATGACCTGAGCAGAAGAAACCAAGAGCTGGATGCTTAACCAACGGAGCCACCCAGGAAGCCCTTCAGTGTTTTCTTTTGTAGCAATCTGTTCATGTTTTAGAGGTGAAATGCTTTCCTTCATCTACTTTTTAAATCATATACTTTATTTCAAAGTTTTCTTCTTGCTACGTTGTCTCTTTCCTCAATTCTGAGGGGCCATAGTTGCTGCTGTAATTCTTGAGAAGGGGATCTTATGATTAAATTGTTTCTTTAACCAGTCCTCCTGTTTGGGGCACTGTCATTCTACTTCAAGGTACCAATTCCTGAACTTTGGGAGAGATTTCTCATGTAAATTGTGTTCTTTGTTCCCTTTCCCCCCTGCCTGCTTAGAATTCAGCTTTTCAAGGTCTGCTAGGTTCTTTTACACTTTTTGTTTTGTTTCCTTACCTCCCCCCCTCCCCCTTTTTTTGTCTTGTGAGCTTACATCTTTTTATAATATTATTTTACTGTTTGCTGTTTTACTGGGATTCAGGGAGAATAAAGAACTTATTGTTTATGTTTTAACTGTCACACTTAATCGAATATCTCTGAATTTTTGCTTTTATGAGCTTTCTTAATTTGTTAATTATTCATAATGGAAGGGGAAAAGGATGTTTGCTGCACAGTTATTTTTGTTTGTTGTTTATTTATTGTCTTTGTTTTTTTGTCCACCTTTCTCTACAACCCACTAAGTTGGGGTTGAGATTAGGATGGCTTTATCAATGGTTGTGGGAGCAGAAGCATGCCATGACAATTGTATGGTCTATTTGTTTATATATTCTTATATTAGAGAGAAAGAAATTTGGAAAATGAATGGAAGAAAGTGGGCTTCAGGGGAAAATAAGAGTGCAAGAGACATTTGCACTTGTTCTTTGGAAGACATTCACAAAAACTGAGTGCTTCTCTTATGCCCCATCCCCCTTTCCCACTGTAAAGTTATATATTGTAGTGTCGGGCACCCTGGACCACAAGGAATAAAAGGCAAAGCAGGTCCTCCAGGAAGAAGAGGCTCGAAAGGAGAAAAAGGCAAGTATGCAGCAAAGGTAGGATTTCCTGAAGACAATAGCTTATGGGGGGGGGGGTTGGAGGCATTTATGAAGTGGGCAATGGAACATTTCACTTCGATGCGATACGCACCTTAGTTACCCCCTTGAGTGCCCCTTTTCATCACGTGCTTATGATGTGGTTAGAACTTAGCCAAAGTCAAGTCTTTATATCTGAGAGTCTAAAGGAGACCCTTGCCTGCTGTGAAATTTGCCTCAGAGTGGTGACTTTTTTCATGAGGTGCTTTTTGTTCCTTGAAAGAAGTGGAGATGAGAAAGTACTGATCTTTTATTTCACTTTCTCTCTGTGGGTCCATACTTCCCCATGTCATCAAGTGTTTGTGTCTCAGTGTTTCTCCACTGTAAATTGTTTGGTGCCTTTTTGACCATCTGGAACAGGTGGGTATGAGAGCATAAACACAGCTGAGTTTGACCATCCGAAAGGCTTTTTTTTCGACTAAAAGTCCTGATGATTAGAAAACGCATTGTAGTGAATTGTCAGTTGTAATAGGCAATGCAGTCAGTAATCCTTTTTCACATATTATTTTGTTTCTTTATTTGTTTAGAGTTTATGCTCTAACCCAATTTTTTTTTTTTGTTTCTTCAGCAGGAACCAGATAAAAGACTTTCAAACTTTTAAAAATATGATTTCTTATTTTAAAGTTCCTTCAGTAAAATTGGGTATCAGTTTATCAGAATGAGTTTATTTAAAGACCCAAGATACCCCATTTGTCCAGAAATGATACACCTGCCCCACGTAGACCATGCCTAGGTACCCCTACACAGTGCCCCTCCCCTGCTTACGTCACATGTTATCAGTTATGGGAGTTAAGAACCATGTACGTCATACCCTTTTTGTTCTTATTTTCATTCTTGGTTTTGTTTAGTAAAGGCTTTTTGGGATTTCGTGCAGGAAATATGACAAAGCTGCCTTTTATCCTCTGTCTAGGAAACGCGGGGCTCTGTGCCTGTGAGCCTGGTCCCATGGGCCCACCAGGCCCTCCAGGACTTCCTGGGAGGCAGGGTAGTAAGGGAGACTTGGGGCTCCCTGGGTGGCTTGGAGAGAAAGGTCATCCAGGCCCTCCGGGTGCTGAAGGATCTCCAGGACCACCAGTGAGTAGCTCTTACCAATAACAATCTTTCTAGTTAAAAGAGACAGAGATAAAATTCAACTGTAGCTCTTTCTGACTTATAGTATGATATATATTTTATGTTTTGAACCTATACATATATTAATGACCAAAAAAAAATCATCTATGTTCATTCATTCATTCAACTAATATTTATTGAGCACCTACTATGTTCCATGTGTCATTCTAGGTGCTGGGGATGCAGTAGGGAGCAGAGCACCGTCTGTACCCTCCTGGGGACTCCTGGGGTTGGGAGGGACGCATGCTGGGTAGCAAATAGATGAGTACGTATGGCTGATGATGATAAAGGCCATCACCATCTAATGTAGCTTGAGGGGAAAAGCTGGAGGAAATGAAGACAAAGAAGTGGCTGGAGGTTATGTGGGGTTGTGGAGCACGGGGCTTGGTGGGTGCGTTGGGTTTGGGCTTTTATTCTGGATGACAGGGAACAGCCAGTGGAAAGTTTTAAGAAGAGACAGACATAATGCTCTATGGCTGACATTAGCTTCGAATGGCTCACTATGGTAGTTCTGGTAAGAACAGATAACAGGGGGCGAGGGAAGGAGGGAGATGGGCTGGAGGACTGCTGCATAGTCCTGGTGAAATATGATGGTAGACAAATTAGCATGTTGGTGCTGGGTGTGACGAGAAATGATCAGATTCTCGATATGTTTTGAGATCGGTGCTAATAGATTGGCTGTTGGGCTGGACATGGGATATTAGAAGGAGAAAAGTAAAGGATAAGACCCAAATGGGGAAGCCAATGTGAGGAGTAGGTGTGGAGTGGGGAAAGGAAGTATCATTGGGGCCATCTTAAATTTGAGGTGCCAATCAGACAAGCAGGTCGAGGTGTTGAAGGGTAGTGAGATGGTATTCAAGTAAGAGATTCCGATGCGAGGTCCAAGGTGGAGATACAGACATTGGCTTTGTCAGCGTTTATGTGATATTTCGTGCCACAGAGTAGATCTATTTTGAAATGGTTCTCATCTGCTGACCATTACAAGTGACTCGAGTTGAGGCACAGCCTTTCAGCAACTTGACTCCTCAGAAGAAACTCACTGGCCCTAAGGGCATTACTCTGAAGGCTGGACACAGCCTGCCTGTCCCCTCTTTATCAAAGAGCCTTAATCCTGGGGTGACCTGGAGCCTACCCATCAGCTTGAATGTCCTCTTTTCCATTTTCCCTGGGACATGCTATGGAAATAAGGTTCCAGTCTGAGAGCCTTAAGTGAGGGTGACAATTAGGCTCTCTCTCGGTACCACCCTCAATACACTTGCAAAACACACTCACAAAGTCTGCTTGACAAGAAGCTAACTCCTTAATACGTGTATGTTGAATGAACACAGCCGCAGCTGTTAAGCACTTTGCATTTTATAGTCTGCTTTTTCCATTCGGCATTTGAGCACAGTCATTTTTTATAGTGGTACCTTCATTAAGAAGATGATACTGGTTCTAAAATATTTTTATGGCTTTCTCTTGAGTTGCTTCTCAGGGCTAGCCTCTTTGAGTGTGAATTGCTAGTTTGCCCAGGGTTGTCCTGGCTGAGCTTTATGTCATTCGGCTGCTGTATGGCTTACTCTTAGGACAGGTAATGTTTCTGATGTCTTTTTTTCTGTACATGATCCTGTCCATATGACTTCTCTGCATTAAGTTCATCACAGTGTGGTTATAGCTGGGGACTAGATCCTTATACCACGAGGCACTGTGAAAGGAAAGTGTTTGGGGGAAAGGAATGGATACAAAGAGAGAGCACAGAGGAACCACAGACGATCACTGTGGGTGCTCTCACTTTATCGGACATGTCCTCTCTCAGCAGCTGGTCCCTGGCCTCAGAAGCCACAGATTGGTAGGCAAATAGAAAACAGAAAAGTGCGTTTAGGTTCTTTACATTTTTTTTTTTTTTAATGGTTTGAACAAAGCTTTGTATTTATTGCCATAGTCTGAGGTTGGGGGTTTCCTACCAAGATGCTGTCATGTTAAGCATGGGGACTGGGAGGCACGTGGATCCACTTTCAAATCCCAACTCTGACACTGGCAAGCTCTACGGTCTTCCTGAGCCTCAGTGCCTCATTTATAAAATGGACATAACAACGGGGTAAGAATTCAGTTCAGCAACATATTCTGAGGGCTGTAAGGGATACACCAGTGATCAAGCAGGGTCACTGCCCCTGATGAGTTGTAGAGCAAACCAAAGGTCATGGACTTGACATGGGCTAAATCTGACCTACTGGCTTGTTTGGTTTTGTCTTCGTGATGTTTTATTTTGTATTATTAATAAGATTTATGGCGGCCCTTGAGAAATTGGAAGTTCATTAACACAGGGTCAGTGCATTCCCACAGTTGCCAGGAGCTGAGAGGTGACCAGGCATGTAGAAGGGCTGGGTGCTCCTGGCTCCGCGCGGTCTATCCATCTGCTTCCCTTGCTAGGCACGGCCCCTGTGGGCATCTGTGGCTCAAATCCCTGATCTAGACCATGTTTTAAACAACTGTTACATGGCTGGCAGAGAGGAATTTGTTGTGTTGCTGTTGAGACTTTGTTGTTGTATTAACACATGTATTTAATGATCTCAGGTCTTGGAATAATGACAAGTAGCCTTGATCCCAAAGCTGCTGGGAACCTTTGCCCCAAGAATCTCTTGGATTCAACATTTGTTTCACTAAGAATCTAAGTCTAAGTGCCATGAAGGCAAGACGGTCTGCTGTTAACTGTTGTGTCCTTGCTACTCTCAGTATTCCCTGGCCCTTTGTAGATTGTCAGTGAATGTCTCTCTAGTGAAATCCAAAACCAGTGCTGGTTATCTATTTTTTTTTTTTCTCACTAGCTCAAATAAATCTGAGATCTGACTCTAGTGCTGAATATTCTATATCTGCGCAGCATTAGAGAAATTTATAGTACATTCTAAGTCTTCAATGGCTAACTAAGGAGCGGCTCAGACTCCCAGGACACCAAGGTCTCATTTATTAAGCATTCCACTGGCATTCTCCTTCTGGAAAGAAACTGGTTCGTGTGCTAAATGAATGGTTTTATGTGTTGATAGTTTATCCATCGGAAGGGCATTTTCATTATCTGCCTCTTGGGCTGAACACTGTGTCTCATATACTTTGGACCTGTCATGTTGTCACTTATGACTTAGTCTATACAGGAAAAATAAGCATTTAAGCAACACTCAACCCATATTAGCACTTTGCGATTTCTAAAGTTCCTTTTCTATTCCAGCTCTTCCTACTGAGAAATTTGTTCCACCCGCCTTTTTGATGTCACATAGACATCGTTACCTGGGATGCTGTACTACAGTGACGCCCCTGGCGGGGGTGGGGGAGGTAGTTGAGTGGGTGTGTGGAACTGTTTTTTTTTCTACATCAGATGCCTCCCAAGCATTTTTGCCATTTGGGTTTTATGCCTGTTGCATACGGTTTTGGCTTCCTCTTCATTCTTACTACTTAATGCTGCCATCATACTGATCTCCACTGTTCCTTCTTCTCCTCTTAGTAGCTAACTGCTTATAAAGTGCCAGTTAAGCAGGTTAAGCTTGCATGAACTTGTTAGATTGTATGAAAATAAGGCAAGGTGGCATCTGTGTGGGAAAAGTAAATGGTCTTCTCAGTCATTTTTACCTCCGTCTAAATTCTTATCTGTGTTTCTTGACTTTCAAGGTCATCTGATAAGTAACCTTGTTATGTATAGTGTTTCTGTAGCTGTATTTACTATGATGCTTGGCCACTCTAATATGCTGATGGTAGGTTTCCAGATTGTTGACATGGCTTAATATTCAGTAATATGTAACACTTATAAAACCATGACCCAAACAGTGAGTCTCAGAGCAATGTTGAGGTCAAAAGATGATGAGCCCATCAGTGAAAATCAGCTGTTTACTTGCTATATAGAGGAAATATATCAACCGTGTAACCATGGTTCTCATTTTCCCCTCCTCTTGCCCATCAGTTTCCCTCAATATCACAAGCTTATCCCTAAACCTCTGCCTTCGGCTTTAGTGGCAGCTCTTGTGGTTAACCTACCTTCTTCTTTACTCCTCATTCTATTAAAATGCTCAAGATAGTTAAAAAATTTGATTATAGGGGGTGCCTGGGTGGCTCAGTCGGTTAAGCATCCGACTTCAGCTCAGGTCATGATCTCGCGGTCCATGAGTTCAAGCCCTGCGTCGGGCTCTGTGCTGACCGCTCAGAGCCTGGAGCCTGTTTCGGATTCTGTGTCTCCCTCTCTCTCTGACCCTCCCCCATTCATGCTCTGTCTCTGTCTCAAAAATAAATAAATGTTAAAAAAAATTAAAAAATTTGATTATAAATTTTTATGTTGAGATAAATTTTATGTTATGACTCAAAGAAGTTACACAATCACACAGAGAGTTCCCATGGACCCTTCGCCAAGCATCCCTGATGATAGCATACATAACCATAGTACGTTGCCAAAACCAGGAAATTGATAATGATAGATGCTTCTGTTGAATCTGGTACAGACCTTATCCAGATTCCACAAGCTTCTAAATGCAGGTCAAGACCTTCAGTTTTGTAAGGTAGGACCCACCTTAGAAGGTAAGGAAGAGAGTGATACCACGGGTACCACTCCAGAATCTGGAACAGGTGATTTAGAAGGAAAGAAGAGAGAGATTAGATGTAGGTGAGTAACTTTTGACCCATCAAAATTAAACTGATTCATTCCTCTTATTTCTCACCAAGGGAAAACCCGGTGCTGCAGGACCACTTGGCAGTAAAGGAGAAAAGGGAGACATGGTTGTGTCAAGAGTGAAAGGTGAGTCTAGTCAATCACTTAGCTCCCTGCCATTTTTATGAATGATAGATGAACTTTCATCTTGTATTCATTTCCCTGTGACCACAGATCAATTCTATAACAAGACACAGGATTGTTCAGATTGCTTAAAAAAATATTCCTGGCCTGGGGCTCCTGGGTGGCTCAGTTGGTTGAGTGACTAACTCTTGATTTTGGCTCAGGTCACGATCCCAGGATCCTGGGATCGAGTCTCGTGTCAGGCTCCGCACTGAGCGTGGAACCTGCTTAAGATTCTCTGTCTCTCTCCCCCTGTGCCCCTCTACCCTACTTGTGCACTCTCGTGCTCTCTCTCTCTCTCTCTCTCTAAAATAAAAAATAATATTCCTTGACCTTCACAGAGCGGTGAGAATATGGAACCTCAAATCCTCTATCTCTGATTTGAAAATATAGATGCTCCTTTAGCCACCTATTTAAATCTTCATTACTGTGAACTTGGATTTGAAGACCTCCTTTGACCTGCCTACCAGTTTTTCAGTGCGTTATGGCATCCTGTGTTCATCAAGACTATTTTGGTCATGACAGAAACCCAGCTTGAAGTAGTTTTAGAAAACATTATTGACTCAGCCAAACAAAATTTGAAATGTTAGACATAGTCTCCCAGGACAGCTGGGTCCAGGGGACTGCACCATCTGCCTTTCTCCCCGAGACTAGCTTTCCCTGGGCTGTGTGGGTAGACTGCCCTTCCTAGCAGAAGCTCTAAGTTGTTACAAAAAGGAAGAGAGCTAGCTCTACCTTCTCAGCTCCAGTTTGAAAAACAAAACAATTCTGGAAAGATTGGCCTAGACTGGGGCAAGTGTGCAGCCACGGACTACTCCCCATTCACCACTGCTAGGGGATGGAGTACCATGTCGGGCACCACACACACAGCGGCCATGTGATTGGTGCCTCCTTACACAACCTCCTCAGCAGAGCGCTCCCCAAATAAGAGATCCTGTGGGTTTGGCAGTTGTCTTTCCTCCCTATGACTTTTGTGTGGTTGTCTTTATGTGACTTTAGTCAATGGAGACACTCAGGGGAGTCTCTACCGGCCCACCTGGAGGCAAGGTCATTGCTTTTACCTTTTGTCCTGTGTTTCCTTCTACTTCACCCAGCTGCTGAGAAGGGCTTGAATATCTTTTGGCCTTTATTCCCAGGGCAGAAAGGAGAAAGGGGTCCTGATGGGCTCCCAGGATTTCCAGGGCAACAGGGACAACATGGCCAGGATGGACTTCCTGGAGAAAGGGGGGATCCGGGACCCCCGGTATGTATAATTCTTCTTTGGCTGTAGAGTTTCATTTCCTTATATGGTCACAAAGCATCTGTTTTCCCCTTCTCAATTTAAAACTGTAATTCAGTAAAGTGTCATGTGCTGTGAATCAGAGTCACCTTCCATTGACTGCCAGAAAAAGATCATTGTTACAAAAGGTGTGGCATAGTTGCAGATGGTCTGAAATCCTGAGTGACAGTTGAGTCACGGCATGACTTTCTGTCCCGTCTGTGGTCTTTGTATCATTATCATGGTGTTTATCTATTTCTGGGGCCCTTGTCTCTAGCTACAAAGCCCCCAGTGGCTGCAGGCCTGTTCAGTTAACTTTGTAGGGAGGAGCATAGAACACAGGTCCTGATAATGACCTCCAGTTCTGTCCCCAGGTGAAGAAGCACATGAGGGGAAGTGGCAAACAAGAGAGGGTGAACTGGTGCAAATCTGAACTGACATGTTAGTTGATGGAAAACCCCACCGACAAATGATATTTTTTGCATTTTTCAAACATGATTTGGGTGGAGACCATGTGGAGGTAACGGAGGTCGTAAGAGAAGACAATGAGACATGATCCTGGGCTTAGGAACTTAAAGTATCACGGGTACATGAGGCATGTTTGGATGCCTACATTATGTTTTATTCACATCATTAAATTTCTTTTTTTTTTTTTAAAGTTTATTTATTCTGATAGAGGCAGAGACAGAGAGAGCTGGGGAGGGACAGAGAGAGAGGGGGGAGAGAAAGAGAATCCTAAGCAGGCTCCATGCTACCAGCTGCAGAGCCCGATGCAGGGCTCAATCCCACGAACCATGAGATCATGACCTGAGCCGAAGCCAAGAGTCAGACACTTAACCGATTGAGCCACCCAGGCGCCCCCACATCATCAATTTCCCGAAGAGCAATCCGCTTTCACATTTTATCCTAGGAGATGGAGGCCGAGGGTGTGTTACTCAAGGTCACCTATCTGTCGAGTAGACTACACCGCAGGGAATACCCCAGTCTGTCTTATGCCAAAGCATGTGCTACTTTCACCAGCCTGTGCTGCCTGCCATCAACAGTGTCGTAATAGAGAAGGACTAACTTCTGATTTATAGGCGCTCCTTCAGACAGATGGTATGTGAGTAAGAGAGGCCTGGAAATCAAACCAGGGTAGATGGTCAGAAGTCTCTCTCGTCTTTCAGCTGATACCAAGTATCATGATAATCATGAACGAAGTCTGCCTTAGATTTGGCAATCCTTGTTTTGTTTACTTTCCCGCTTCAGGAACTATCTAGAAGCCAATGTCACTAAGTGGCAATGGTCCTCGGGTTCCGATCTCATTGTGAAAAACCAAACGTACCCTAGGTCGCATTAGGTGAGGGGTTTCTATAATGGTCTAGAGCGGTCCTCCTAGATTCGTTGAACCAATCCAGATTCACAAGACTGTCATCACCCACATGTGAGACCAGGCTACTCGGGAAGACAGAAGACACAGCCCTCAGCTTGCCAGCAGGGTAGCATCAGACGTGCGTCGCTCGTATGCAAGACCCCTAGTAGCTGTTCATTCGGCGGGAGAGAGTGAAACGAGATCCACACGCAGCACATGTGCCAGCAGCGTTGACTGAGAGCCTCCTGCCCCACAGGGACACGGCCTGTGGAGACCCCACAGGGAACCACCGCTCAAGGGAGCCCCGGCAAGGACTCCGCACAGGTCTTCATAGTTTTCCAGACCAGATGCAAGTTTTGCCACCAGGGATTGATGTTACCATAAGCAATGTTGCCTTGTAATATATTTGACATCCAATTTTTAGGAAGTTTCCAGAGGAACAGAACTAGACTGTTAACCAAAGGTCAAATTCTTAAAGCAGGAGAAGGAAGTGTTGGTCAGCCCTTTCCTTGCAGACGTGGAGGGTAATTGAGTCTATCCTGTGTGTTCTCATAAATGCAGGAAAACAGTTTCAAAGACCTAAGAATTTATTTATTCAGCTTGTAAGCCTTCTTTCTTACCTCCCTCAATTGACGTATTTCTGTATTTCGTTATATTTGGTATTAGAGAGTTGTTCTAACAAAAAATTTCTAAATTCTGTATTGAATACATAACACAGCTTTCTGTATTTGAGGTGGACCCCCCAGCCATAGCATCTATATGTTTGTAAATTTTTATGTAAAAGATGAAGAAGAAACTAAGTTACTCATCTATTGGTGATTTAATAGCTTGCTATTGAGGAACTGTCTACTGGAAATAAGAAGTTTTTCCACAGCTTCTATAGACTATGACAATGGCTGCTTTGGGTTTATGGACTTGCAAAGATTGGTAGTTGACTCACGATGCAAATATTCCCAGGGGGATCATGAAGACGCAGCCCCAGGTGCAAAAGGGTTTCCTGGATTGCCAGGGCCCCCAGGAAGAACAGGACCTAAGGGACAACCAGGACTAGGATTTCCCGGGCCACCAGGAGAAAGAGGGCCACCAGGAGCTCCAGGCCGTCCTGGCGAGAGGGGCCTTGAGGGCCTGAAGGGTCAGAAAGGTAATTTTGAAGGTTTTGTGTTACAGAATGTCAGGGGAAAATAGTGGAAGCTAAAGCGATCCCCTCTTTGGGGCCAAACTATTGTAGCAGAACCACTAAATAAAATTCCTTCAGGCTGCTGTTCAAACCTTGAATATTGCCAGACAAATAAAAGCATTACAGCACAATCAATATTTACAACAAATTCTTAAAATACTAAAATGTCTTTGTTGCATTATTTGTCTAGCATGCCAAAATTGTCTTCATTCATTTCTCAATCCCAACTTACGCAATCTGCATTAAATTTACATATATATTCAAGATATCTATTTGTTTATAGTCTTTTGAGACAACGCAGTGTATCTTAATAAAAAACACCAGTATTTCATTTAAAAAATACATCACTGTCCTTGAAAACCCATTTGTAGGCATTCTAGAAAGAAAGAAAAAAAGGAAGGGATTTCAAATATATTTGACAGTTATTTGAATTTAAACAATAAAGTGACTTGCAGTATTATAGCTGAAAACTTTTGAAAAGGCTGGAGAAAGAATTTAGATTTTTTTCTTTTGCAATATGTGCATATACCTTGGACTACGTTATTAACTGCGAAGTTTTAGAATGAAATAATATCTTTGGTTCTTGCTTCGACAACATAGAAAGGCAATATTTTGGCCCTCAATAAGGTTTAAGATTATGGTTCTGGACCCATCAAAATATAACAGTATTTTTATTCATTTGGTACATTTTTGATTTGAGAGCATATGAAGTAGTACATTATAATTATTTCTATGAGAAAAGAGAAATGTTCTATTTTAAAGGGGGAAGGAAACAGAGGCACAAGCTTCGGAGTCTTACTGTCTTGACCATGAAAATGGCGGGTGACAACGATCACATTGCGGAGTCATTAAAAAAATTCAAGAGACAGTACATTTGAGGCCACTGACTCATGGTAGCCCCTCCCTGAATGGCAGCTGGTATTAATATCTCAGCGCCCCCGCCCCCCCCCCCCCCCGTCATCTACACACTCCCACAGCCAAACTGGGAGTCAGATCTTCTGAACTCAGTGTCAGATGTTGCTGTGATTTCCTGCTTTACCAAATCTTCTGATTCCATTGTATTGGATATCATTGAGCCTATAAATGCATTGTTTTCTTCTAGGCTAGTAAAACTGATACTTCTTGGAATTTTTCCTATTCCCCCTATGTTTATAGCTGTCTGACCGTTGAAGTTCAGATTTCAGGACCGAGCTTCTAGAAATTCAGAACAAAGGTAGTTCAAGTGATCTAACAATACTTGGGGTCCTCTTATCCCTTGGATGCCATATATACTACATGAAAAGAATATCTTGATTGAGTTGTCTTTGGGATTCATGTTACATGGGGCTATCAGTTGTGTGAATGCCACTTTTTTTTTTTCATTCCAGGTGATACAATTTCTTGTAATGTAACCTACCCTGGGAGGCCAGGGCCTCCAGGTTTTGATGGAGCTCCAGGTATGATCAATGAGAAGTTAACTGTTTTAACTAGTAACAGAACTAGTAAGACAGATGAACCAATAGTTCATCATCAGGCAACTAATGAGGATATTTCTAAAACTCTTACCGGGTTTTGAAGCCAGTATGAGTGGTAATTCCCATCGGGACTCTAGTCTACTGGTTTGGGCACCCTCTAGGTGGGTTTTTAATTTTTTTTAGATCTCTGTGTAACAAAATTTACCTTGATTTGATCACAAATCAGTGAAAATGTCTGCTCTTTGAGAATTTAAAAACTGTATTTCCTATGCCCCAAGAGTGAATAATGATAATTTGCTTACTGATTACATTTTGCTCTCTTCTGTTTTCCAAATCTCAAGGGACGTGAACACTCAAAGTTGAAGTTGGCAGGTGCACCTCCTTTAAAGTTATTTTAGCTGAGATCACTTACAGTAGGAAATGACAGAACGGTTTTTTTCTTTAATTAAAAAAATTTTTTTTAATAAATCTCAATTCCTTTTGTAGGTGCTTTTTGCCTATACTTCATTTGAGGGCAAATTCAGTAAGATGCAGGGAAATAGATTTTGGCCTTCACCCAGCAGGCCACATATCTTTCTTCCTACAGAAGGGGCTATGCTCTAATATTTGTGTTGACACAGAGCAGAGGAACCAAAAGGTTCATCTGAGTGCTGGTGTATGTCTCAAAGGCTTTCAGGAAGAATCCTTTATGTACGACTTAAAGTATACTAACAAGGGGCACCTGGATGTCTCAGTCAGTTAACTGTCCGGCTTCAGCTCAGGTCATGATCTCATGGTTCCTGAATTTGAGCCCCACGTTGGGCTCTGTGCTGACAGCTCAGAGCCTGGAACCTGCTTCAGATTCTGTGTCTCCCTCTCTCTCTGCCCCTCCCCCGCTCACAGTCTCTCTCTCTCTCTCTCTCTCTCTCTCTCTCTCTCTCTCTCTCTCTTTCTCTCTTTCTCTCTCTCTCTCAAAAATAAATAAACATTAACTTCTTTAAAAAAATGAAGTACATGAACAGAATCATTCTTTGAAACACTTACTTGGAGCACGTGATTCATAAAATGATTATGTAAACCAGGCGAGGCAACATCTTCCATAAAGTAGAAGTCCTCTGAAAAAGACCGCATAGAGGTTTTTTTCGTTTTTTTTTTTTTTTTAAATCACCTTAGTTTGTTCTCATTTCATTTGTGTTTTACTGAGTCTGGGTTTGGTTGTTATTGTTTAGGACCAAAGGGACTTCCGGGCCCTCCGGGCGCTCCAGGGTTGAGGTGTTTAGATGGGCCAAAGGGTCAGCGTGGCAAACCAGGAATATCAGAAATACCTGGTCCACCTGGTAAGTAAGTGGTTTTCAGTTAAGAATGTGTGTAGACCTCGAAACTCGATGACCTTAGTAAGCAAATGGCCCACGGATCCCTAGGTCATGGGGGGATGTTTTTTCTTGAAACACTAAGCTTTTAGCTATGTTTTGATAATTTTTAGGTTCTGGTAATTTTGTAAATGCTCAGGGCTCCTTCCACCTGAAAGCATGAGTTATAGACTACTGTTGGTCTATTATTTGGTAGAAACTGCTCAGTACAGACAGACCGCCAGTGGATGAAAGCGATTAGGGAAACATTGTTGGCTTCTAGAAAACACAAACTCACAACGTATTTTCCTGTGAAAGGTGGCAAAGCAACGTTGCCTATTAAGTTACTCTGAATTTTAGTTACGTATCCCTGTGTTTTTTTCTTAATGTGTTTTTATCAAAGTAGTAGTCTTACATTTGTATTGGTTCTATATTTGTACGTTTAACAATTGAAACAATATTTTTCGATAGGTTTTCGTGGTGACGTAGGAGATCCAGGTTTTGGAGGTGCAAAGGGGTCCTCCCTTCCTGGGCCCCCAGGCTCTCCCGGTTCTCGTGGAGCAAATGGGCAGAAAGGAATCATGGGAGACACTGCCTACGGCCACCCAGGTCCCCCGGGAGAGAGAGGTCTTGCAGGGGTGCCGGGGTCAAAAGGACACAGAGGTGATCCAGGACCTCCAGGCTTTGCAGGTATGAGGGCTGTCCTGTCCCTGTGGTCCATAAAGCTGGCTCAGGTCTGCAACAGGTCACTGAAGACTATTTAGACTATCTAGCCTTAGAAGTCTAGAATGCGAAATGTCCCCCCAGGCATCTTCCCTCATAAATGAGCACTGGTCACATTTCAAGTAACCTGAGTCCTTAGTGTTGCCTTTGCATTTTACTGGTTCCTTTCGAGTCCAGGGCAGCTCACTGTGACTCCATCAGTTCAGTTTGATTCAGCAGCTACTGGACATCTGCCTGCTTCGGACTCAGGACAGTATGTTAGCTCTGTAAACGCCCAAGGAGTAGGGCCCGGGGAACATGCCCACTGCCAAAGCCAGGTTGAAGGACCACCTGTAAGAGGAG
Organism: Herpailurus yagouaroundi; assembly: GCF_014898765.1. NCBI lineage: Eukaryota > Metazoa > Chordata > Mammalia > Carnivora > Felidae > Herpailurus > Herpailurus yagouaroundi. The sequence continues at coordinate 11,818,405 of NW_024412433.1, forward strand.
GGGCAGCTCAGGGAGGCGGAACAGGGTGAGATGCTGTTTAGGGAAGCCCCATGGAGGAGCTGGGGGTGGGCTGGGCCCTGGCACACAAGCTGTGTCATTTGAACAGGTGACAGGGTGGAGAGACTTTCGTCCCAGCAGGGGCAGCAGGCGGGGAAGGTGGGAGGATGGCCCTGGCACTGATTTTCATCCATTTCCAGATTCACCAAGGATTCTTCAGGATCCTCAGCAGAGGTCTTTAGATTTAATGTGCTTAAAAATAAGCCTGGGTCAGGGCCATGAAAATCCTCTTCTGGGCCCCAATCTCAGAAATTTTGATTCATTACATCAAAATTGGATGGGGGCCAGAAATTCCATCTGAACTTACTTAGCCTTTTGGGTGATGGTGACCAAGAGTGGACCCCAGACTAGAGTTTTACAAGCACTGTTCTGGGTCTTTTCTGACAGTGGATGGGCCAGCATTTATTAGGTGTCCACAGTAGTATCATAGTACAGGGCATGTGAAGGACAAGGGACTAAGCCACATTCTGTGTCACCAGGGAGCTTACTTGTTCTGTAGTTTGTAAGTCAAAATATTCATATGCAAAACCCCAATTAGTTGGAAAGTAACAAGATAATGTATTATCTGAGTCAGTAAAAATAATTTTGACTTAGTAATTCGCTATTTCACTTGTGAAGATGTATCTAAGGGAAATGTTCAGCAGAAGATGAAGGTTATTATGAAAATACTCTTGGGGGCACCTGGGTAGCTGAGTCGGTTGACCATCTGACTCTTGATTTTGGCTCAGGTCATGATCTCACGGTTCGTGCGGCCCTGAGTCAGGATGTGCTGACGGCCTGGA